>NC_090832.1:113061028-113379489 GCF_028021215.1 Eschrichtius robustus
TAGCCCACGTGCACATCAGGGCTTCCCTCTTCACTTCAGTCATTCCTGAAGATTTCTCTATTCCTTTACTAGATAAGGCTTATGCTGTTATCCCTTTCAGAGTGCATTTGTTACTTTGTAACATGTAAGTAAAATACTTTTTAAGACTAAAGCATATTTCTTTCAAATGTCTAAAAGCAACATTTTCCATATAAAATTCTGAGGTTTGAGGAAACAATTTTGGCACAAGAACATTCTCAGTGTGCAGAAAACCAAGCGCCATATTTCATCTATTCAGAAGTCAAGTCCTAAATATAGACTTCTCTCTAGATCTCCAAACAGGATTTATACAGCTAAAGAACAAAAACCCCCAAATTCAGAGGATATGATATCTCCTAAATGATAAGCATCTTAGGAAATAGATATCTTTGTGGACAAATTATTTCCATGGCAAGGGCCAGGGATTTATATTCAGGAATATAGATCTCACATAACTTGGGCTAGAGGAGGAGATTAGGGAAACTCAGAGACTGAGATAACATAACTAGGTTCATGAGTTAATGCAAGAAGAATTGTTACCAGGAAGATGGCATACATCAGGAAAGTTTAAGAAGGCATATTGTTTTCAGAGCATTCTGGAAGGGGTTAGCAAGACTTACTGAGAGAAATGAAAAAAACATAGTCTAGCATCATGAGTAAGATCAAAAGCAGTACTCTTATCTCTGAAATATCTGGAATACCAATTAGGAACTCTGGCCTGAGGGAATATAAGTAAAAACTAGTTGAAGGATGAGGCAGGGGCTTGATCAAAGGAAATAAAGAAAAAGCGAAATAGTAAGAACTTTGGTCAGAATCAATATGTTCTGAATTTCCACTCCTAGTCATGATATAGTAGGCAACCAGATTTACATTTCAGGCTTAAGCAATAATAAACTGGCCAAAACATATGAAGCAACAGCTTTCAGATGTTGGACAAGTAGCACAGGAAAATGATCCTTGAGAGAAGGGAAACAAACAAGATGAGACTTATGGTTCCCCTAGCCTACCACTACCTGGAAAGAGTATGTCTTGATGTCTCAGGATTCACTCATCTCTATTTCTTTCTTTCTGTCTTTTTTATATTTGTCTTTTATTTTTAACAGTTTCTTGGTATGTTTCCAAACATAATTCTATTTATTTAAAATTCTAGAAAATTCAAAGTAATATATAATGACATAACGCAAATCATTGTTTAGTTTGAGCATTGTTTAGATAAGAGACAGATTACACAGGGGTACAACAAACTTTTCTAGGTGGTGCAAATATTTATTACCTTGATGGTGGTAATGTTTTCATTAATGTCAAAACTCATCAAACAGTACACAATATATAAACCATTTGTTATCTATCAGTTATACCTCCATAAAGATATAAACAATAAAAGAGGCAATGAATGCTCATTATTTGGCTCATGTCTATCTACATTCCTTCCCTTGGTGATTGTAGTGAACTGAATAACACCCACAAGATACCAGGTCCTGATCCTTGGAACCTGAGAACATTACCTTATTTGGAAAAAAAGGTCTCTGCAGATATGATTAAGTACCTTGACATGGGAAGTTTAGCCCGAATTACCCTTGTGGGTCCTAAATGCAATCACGTACACTCATAAATGAGGGAGACAAAGGGAGATTTGACAGAGAGAGAAGTGGATGAGGCAGTGTGGCCACGGAGGTCGAGATTAGAGAGACGGAGCTCAAGCCAAGAAATGAGAAGCTGAAGGAAGCAAGGAGCAACACACTACTATATCTAAGATAGATAACCAACAAGGACCTGCTGTAGAGCACAGGGAACTCTACTCAATACTCTGTGATGGCCTCAATTGATGACCTCAATACTCTGTGATGGGAAAAAAATCTAAAAAAGAATGAATATACGTATATGTATAACTGAATCACCGTGCTATACACCTGAAACTAACACCACATTGTAAATCAACTCTACTCCAATAAAATTAAAATAAAAAAAAAAAAAAAAAAAAGAAGCAAGGAGCAGAACATCCAGTAGCCTCCAAAGGGAGAGCAGCCTGACAACACCCTGGCTTCGTCTCAGAGAAACTGATTTTGGACTTCTGGTCTACAGAACAGTGAGAACGGTTTTCTGTAATTTTAAGCCATCAAGGCTGTGACCATTTGTTACAGCAGCCACAGGAAATGCATATAATTATCTTGTCCGTTCCCAAGGATTTAAATATACTTTATATTCAGAAATGATTTATCTGTTTCTGGTACTGTTATGTCAGTGCTGTTTTTAAATCCCCTTTCTAGTCCTCTCTTCTGAATTTAAATCATGAAATTCAGTTTTCAACTTGATATCTTCCCTTGGAAAATTACAATATTTCCAAAGTTGAACATCTTTTCCTCAAAACCTGCTCTCTGTCCAGCTTTTCCATCTCAGTTGATACCAAATTTGTTCCTTCCAATTGGCAAAAGTCTTATCGGCATCATAAACTCTTCTCTGCTCCCCACCGCAACACCCACTGTGTAGGAGAATTACGTGAGCTCTACCTTCAGAATATCCAGAATCTGACCACTTATTATTGCATCTACCATGACTATTAATTTGGTTCAAGTCACCACTATCTCTCACTAGGATTAGAGAACTATCCCACAGCTTTCCCCTTCTACTCTTGCTCTTCCCGTGTCACCGGTTAACACATGAATAAGATCAAGTCACTCATCTGCTTAGAATGACTCTCCAGTGAACTCAGAGTAAATGTAATGTGTCTAGATGGCCTACCTAGCAGGCCCTACTCCATCTGGCTCTCCCATCACTTTTCTAATATCCTCTCCACCTTTCTATCCCTCGCCCACTACATCCCAGTCACACTGGTATGACCTCAGATACACTGCCATGGAGTCTTTGCTCTAACTCTTTCTTTCACCTGGATGCTTTTCTCCTAGATGGAGTTCCAAGTCTGTGCTCAGATTTCAAGCTCAATGCAGTCTGTCCATGTGATTCTATTTAATAAAATAAACACCTCCACAGCTGTCATGCTTGGTTCCCTTTACCCTATTCCATTTTTTCTTTTTGCAAAACACTTATAACCTTTTAAAAAACTATATAATTTTACTTATTTATTATATTTATTTGTCTCACTGATACCAGAATATAAGCTCCTTGAATATAAAAATGTTTTTCTCTTTTTTCACTGATGTGTCCCAAGTGTACAGAACAATGCCTGCCCTTAACAAACACTTACTGAATGACTAACAATAAATAAATGAATTAACATTAAAGTTAATCCCTGTTCTCTCTAATTTATTCTCACTTGAATTAAGTAATATGACAAATGTAGCACTGGCAATGTTTTATTGCCTATGAACTTGTAAGAAATTAATATTGCTATTGTTCTGGTTAGCTTACATACAAAATACACTGCTCAACACAATGTCATTCATATGGAAGCCACCTCACATTGTGTAGGTAGAGGAAAATAAATTCACCTCTATGTTGTCCAATCATTTAGAGCCCAATTCTCTTTAAACTTTTCTTAAAAATTGCCACATTTTCAAAATGGTTAATTCTTTCAAGTTAAAGGAAGCAAGAACTTGCTAAACAGCAGTCTGAACACCTGGAAAACCAATAAACTTCCAAAATAGGTTTCATTAAGTTGAAGAAGTAGCCTAAAATATAAGAAAATTTGCTGACCTCTTAAACAATTGTATGAGCACTTAGTCCATACAAATACTCTGCTGAAGCCTATATTCCCTTAGCAAGAACTATTGGGAAATAAGTGTGTTTTCATGACAGTGAGAAATTGTTCTTTGTTCTGACAAGTACATTAGGAACCAAGAAAGACAGCAGAACAGAGTACAATTCCCCTAAAATTCTCTATTAGTTCAATATGAAATTATTAGACATCTATAAATATTGTTCTGCTTTTGAACACCAGACATAATTAAAAGTTGTAAGATTGAATGACATTCTGTTTTCCACTGTCTTTTCATAATTTAGGTTTTTTTATATGCAACTATTAAAATTGTTTTGTAAGTCAAAGGACTATGGAGGTATTACCATTCCTTCATAATTTAGGTTGGTATCACTGCAGATTCTAGGATACAGAAGTTTCCTCAAGGTTTTGGACTAGAAATAAAAACCATATTTGTACTTATCTCTGTACTGCATGGTACCTCCATGGAGCTATATACGTAGTTGATATTTAATAAATAGTTATTAAATAATGTTGGTATAATGATAGTTACCTTGAGATACACCTGAATTTCTTAATAATACCTCACATAAATACTTGAATAATTAGATTTTTTTCAAATATCTGCTTATAAGTACCTATTGCTTTAGGCTGTTCTTCTTCAGCTTCTATTCCCATCAGTGTACTGATTAATCCCATCAACACTTCTTCCATTTTTCTGCCCAAATTTTATTTCTGTTTTATCAAATATTTAAAGGAAATTTCAGTAAATGGCTCCATTCATTTATATCAGTAATTTTACATGCTGTTCAGCCCATATTGAATAAGGTACCACCTCAATATTATTTCAATAAATTTTAGTATACATAGACTTACTGTAACTTAAAACTTGAAGTGAAATTTCTTAACATTTAATCACATGGTCTTCAATTCAAGGTCTTTTTTCCAGTGATGAAAGTTATAAAAAGATGATAAACATTCTTAGTGTACTGGGTTGAATAGTATCCACACAAAAAAATTTATGTCTTTCCTAGAAACTCAGGATTAGACTTTATTTGAAAATAAAGTCATGGCAGCTGTAATTAATTCAGTTAATACAAGTTTATACTGGAGTAGGGTAGTTACCTAATACATTCTATAAGAAGAGAAGAAGAGAGAGACAGAGAGATACACAGGGAAGACGGGCCTGTGAAGCTGAAGACAGAGTTTGGAGTGATGAAGCTACAAGCCAAGGGAAGAGCAAGAATTGTCTGCAACCACCAGAAGCTAGGACAAGGCAAAACTCTGCCCCTTAAAGCCTCAGTGCAAGCATGGTCCTGCCAACACCGTCATTTCAGGCTTCCAGCATTCAGAACCAAGAGAGAATAAACGTCTATAGTTTTAAGCTACCCAGTTTGTGGCTCTTTGTTATGGCAGCCACAGGGAACTAATACACTTAGTTTTTGCTTAATCAATGTATGTGCAATATGAAAATCTATAATTTACATTGTCACCTCACCACCTTTCCCAACTCCCCTGAGTGAAAAACTGGATGTTTTAATAGCTTTCTGTTATGAGAAATATAACAAAAATTTTGGATATGACTATGGCTACATTTCAGTGATTGTGTCTAGTCATTTCAAATCTGAGACACTGAGGACATTTATTTTATTTAAAAAACATGCTTATATATAAACGATTGCATATATACATATTCATATGAAAATAGTTCTAATTCAAATTGAAAAGCAGAAATACTTGAAAATTAAACCCTTCCTTTTAAGGATTTATTACTCACAGAGACTGAGACTCTCTGAACGTGATCCATTAACAATAAAACAGCTTAAAAATGGGAAACTCTAATTTTGGATCTAGGGTTTTAATGCAGTGTTTTGCACAACAAATTGGTTTTCACATTAAGAAATTAACTTACTGTACACTATTTTCATATTTTTCAATGGTAATTTATTTCACCTTCCCAAATAATGCAATCTCCCCACATCTGAGTCTCCTCTCCCCATACACACCTAAAGCTCTATTTTCAGCCTAGAAAACTAACTTTAAAAAAGATGAGCAAAATATGTTGTAGACATATCTCGGCCATGCAAATGTCTTCTCTATACACTCACTCCACGAGAAATAATACAAGGAAAAGGAATTCTACTCTAATAAGATAAATGGATATATGTTTTGTTGTTTTTAAGAAACATTGAACAAAAGCATTTGTTCTCTGCTCTAAGAAGACCAGAAACATTGATTTTTCCATCACTCCATCCACAAGAGCACCCTGCTGGAGAATTTACAGGCCATGGAGGAGAAGCTGGATGATTACATCTATGGTTACTATTTGCATCATTTTATTAGCTGGTAATTACTAATTTCTTTCAAAGTTATCTCTAGTTATGCAGGACATAGTGTTTTGCTGTCCTTCCTTGTCCAATAACTAGATATTTTGAATTGCTCTGTGATTTATATACTAAACAGCATTTGTGTGTGTGAGTGTCTGTGTGTATCTTCACCTTAGCAGATTGCACATCTCTACGGCTTCTCTGAAGTCTGGAAAAAGAAGTGTTGGGATGGGATGTCCTAAAAAGTGTGATGAGAGAGTGAATTGGCTGAGACCTACTGGACTAAAGCACCTGGTAGGCGTAAAGAGGAAAGATATCAAGGCTGTAATTCTATATCATGATCATTTTTCTTTGTTATTTTCACCCATGGAGAGCATTCATTGAATATTCCAAAATGATTTTTTAACCTGTCAACACTATGATCCATTAGTTATATGAGCATCTTTTGTCCTTACCCTCATCATTTCTTAAGTGATTTTAAGATAAGTTGAATATCAAGGTGTATTTGGCCATGTCTTTTGTTGCCCGTATTTGACAGATTGACGTGTAATGACATGTAATGAAGAACTCACAGTCACATAATTCATGCTTTTCTGGTTTCCCTCTGATTATTTATAACTTTCTCTTTTCTTATATTTCTTTAAAAATAATCCTCAAATGAAACTAACACTGTGTACAATTCCTTCCCTTAGGATGTCTTCCAAAGCCAGAACAAAAAAAGATCACACTGAATTAAGCTTTTATTTCAGTTACAAATTTGAATATAGATATAAGTTAAATGAAGGCATATATGTGAAAGTGCATTGTGTACTCTAAGGTACTATTAAAAAAAAAGCTGGTTGTAATCATTACAAATAGTTATAAAGTATATTAAAACTGGGCTTTAAGAAAAAGAGTCTTTGTGACGTTACTTTATTATCAGTAATTTTAAGTATTTTGATGTTCATAACCATTAATTAATGAGTGAATTGACATACATTATGATTGTCAAATTAATTTAAAAACTGGTCTATTAAAATATGTGTGGGCTTTATTTTAGTTGATGCAAAGCATTTGATACTACCTTTGCTTGTTAAAGGTCTGAAGCAATTCTTTCTACAGAAATGTTTTTTGTTTTAAATCTTGAACCACTCTCTCTCTTATGCAATAGAATTTTAAGTCTTTAGGTAGTAGACAGGAAATTTGGAAAATTTTGGATATAACATTTTGTATTTTCAAACTCTTTTGCTATACGTAACTTACATTTGCCTTAAGTGTTCTTTTCTTTTATGCTGGAAGTATAGAATAAGTATCATAGGTTAAAGTTTTTATCTAGAGAAAATTACGTTTATCACAATATGATTGTCTTGCTATATATGTATATTGTGCATGTGTACATCAGTCTAGGAGTTTTAAAAATCTGTGACTTAGTGGCAATAAATATATGTATGGCAAATATTTATGTAACTATTTCCAGCTGCTCATAACTTCAGAATACAAAAGGATGTTTTTGAAGAAACATTCAACTATGTTGTATTGGAGGCCCTAAACACGTTATTTACTTACCCATGTGATGTTATTTTAAATGTAGTAAATATGCTTCAACCCGCTGTGTTCAGCACTTGAGTATCCTTGAGAAGTTTGAATATACCATTGTAAGTAAGGAACCACTAGTGGGTGTTTAAGGAGATAAAGTCTCTGTGTTTAGCCACTGAAGGAGATATGACCCCTGTTGGAAAGGATAACACATATAGTGCTTTGTAAGATGTACAATAAAATTTCTCTCCATTAAATAACTCCCTTTTTGCCCCAAGCAGCCCCTGGGTTAACTCTTCTAGAATACTCACCATGTTGATTTAGGTACAATAACAATTGATAGTTATTCTTTGGCAATGATAAACATATAGCAAGCAATTATTATAAAGTGAAAAATTCCAGGACATAGTTTTACAATTTTGAGAGAAATATACTCATATAAATTTGACTTCTAAAGAACATGCTTTAAATACATATAAATGTTTAATCGATATCATAGTATTTAGGACTTCATTAGTACATGATTGGATTTACCTTGAATTGCAGGCTTATTTGATGGAAACCATAGTGTTGTAAACTTTTTATATTTCACAAACTAGGAGAGATTTGGCTATTTTTTAAGAAGTTGGGATTCCTCCAAGGGAAAAGTAGTGTCTAGAACAAGCCCATTTTTATACATTAGTCTCTAGTCATTAATCTCTTACAAAGCTGACTTTAGCAGTTCTTGTTAGATTTCTTCCCTATTCAATGGATATGATGATTTGCAAAGGTTAAGTTAAATCAAAGGCCCTGGCTGACAGAGTCTCATCAGATTCTGCTCCTTTACTGTCATAACAGTGCCTTCCCCAACTAATTAGGTCTCTACTGTGCTTCCTATTTTTAAAGTGTGGATAATATCCAGCCTTGCCTTGGTGAGTTATACCTCTTTCCCTTGATCCATGTCTTCCCTCCTCCTTCTAGCTAGAGTTATATTACCTCCACTGGCTGACCCAGATTTGTCCCTGCTCCCCTGACCTCCTGGTGTCAACCCTGTTTAGACATAGAGATACTATACACTATAGTATACATGCTCTTACTCTATATTTTAAATGGCAGTACTTACACATCAATCTGAACTTGCATGCCATTGAGCTAATGACATCCCCACCTAATGTCTATTTACCAGGGCATGTCCAATTTAGTTCCATCATATGACCTGCAAAATCCTAAATCAGAGGCTATACCTAGAACTGACTATAAGTTGCTATAACTTTAAATTTAACTGCCATTAAAGTGTGGACCATACACCAACTCTACCTACTGTATCATAAACTTTGACTGGGAAACAACAGCTTTTTAATAATATTGTGTTCCCAGAAATGCCTACTACATGGATTACAAACTCTCACACCAACAAAATATACAAAGTGACTACTGTGTATTAGGTGTCTGGACAATTGTTCTATGGAGTGAGACTACTGGGTAAACAAGTGACTATTAAATTGTGAAGCTTCTTAATCACATATTGACAAGAAGCTATAGGGAATTATATAAGGTTTTTAAACAGATGAATAATGTGGCAGAATTTAGGATTTAGAAAGTTTCCATAGAGAATTGAATGAGAACAGAAGAATGGAGTAGGAGAAACTCTTGGAAAAGAGCCTGGAAAAATCTAGGAAGATGGACAAAAATAGATACCCACTTCTATGGGTGAGATAACACAGAGGGTTTAGTAGAAAATCTTAGGTAAAGGGATGATATGCCACCAGATCCCAGATTTGAGAGAGTAACTTACTTTGAACTTCCCAAATAGGTTTCTGAGGCTATTGACAGTTTCCTTGCCTTAATCAGAACTAGTTTACAAAGACGCATGTGGCAAAATCCACATCTGGAAGAAGCAGACAGTAGACCCAGGTCTAACAAGAGAGAGAGGCCTGGTTAGGGAAAAGGAAACAGGCAGAGGCTGCCAAATTTCATCATTAAATGCAGGAGGAATTAAAGGAGGAGCAGGTGTAAGTTGAGGAGTAAGGATGGGAGCAGGTCATCACAGAGTCATTTTGGGATTACGTTGAGTTTTAAGTATTGTGGGGCTTTCAGGTAAAGAGCTGGTGCAAAATTGATAACTAATATGCAAACCTGGAAAAAAGTGTGGATTAGAAGCAATGTGTTACTAAATGTAAGAGAGTAGAATATCAAGAAGAGAGAGGCAGCATTATCTCATGATTTGGAAAGGTTAAATAAAATGAATGCTGAAAATACACCACTGATTTAGCAATACATATTTTGATAATGTGATGGGGTAGATTGCATTGAATGTTGAGAAGTGAATGTAGTTGACTCATTCAAGTATTTTGGCAATGAATACAAAGAAAATAGTTTTCTAACTGGTTGCCCAAGAAGGAGAATTTACAGGTTTTTCTAAAACTTTCTTTTAGGCTTGGGAAACACAAGAAAGACGCCAATTAAAAAAATAAGTGGAAAGGCTGTCTGGTTTCACATGTAAGGAGCTCAGAAGTTGCCACTTCATCCTAAGAACAAGTCAAAAGCCAAACAGACTGAAAAACAAACAGCTTCTCGTGCATTCATAAGACAGGGGGTGGGGGTAGGGACAAGATTGGAGAGACAGACAGGCAAATACAGAAAGTCATAGCGTACCAAGGCAGAGACTCACGAGCAGAAACCGCTGTGGAAACCAGTGCTGGGGCAGGAAAACCAGAACTGTAATGGACAAATCCCAGTCATGGCATGGGGGTGGGGCGGTTTGGCCAAAAACTCGTGAGATTTACCTCCAGGAGCTCGGCCAGGTTTCCACAGTAAATATCAGAGAAATATCCCCTCCTACTTCCAGCAGGAGGAAGGAAATACCCAGAGCATTCTATTCTTCTTAACAAGGCTGCTGTCAGGGGAAACTAACTAACCGGAGCCTAGCCTGCTGGGGTACTATTGGAGCTTAACTAGGGAAGGGAAATACCCAACTTTAGCCAGCTCTAGCCTTCTTGTCCCACCTAAGAGGGGAGAAAAGAAACTGAGAAACACTTGTGAAGTTTACAGACTATTGATAAAAGGCTGATGCTGTAACACAGGACTAAAGAACACTTTACCTCCCCTCATATCTCACCACCACCTCACTAAAGGCCTATTTACAGCAGATCCTTTCACTTAGCATATCATGTCTGGCCATCAAGGAAAAATCCACAAGGCAAACCAAAAAAAAAAAAAAATATTAAAAAGACAGTACAAGCATTAGAACCAGACATGGCAGGGATTTTGGAATTATCATCCCAGGAATGTAAAACAGCTATGACTTATGGATAAGGTAGACAGCATGTGAGAACAGATGGTCAATGTAAGCAGAAAAAAAAAAAAATGCTAGAGATAAAAGAAAAAATGCTAGAGATAAAAAAACACTGTAACAGAAATGAAAATGCCTTTGATGGACTCATTAGACTGGACACAAATGAGGAAAGCACCTCTGAGCTAGAGAACATATCAATAGAATCCTTAAAAACCATAAAGCAAAGAGAACAAAGATTAAGAAATAAAAAAAAAAAACAAAACAGAACAGAATATCCATGGGCTGTGGGATAACAAAAGTTGTAACATGCATGTAATGGAAATGCCAGAGGAAAAGATAGAGAGAAAGGAACAGAAGAAATATTTGAAGCAATGATAACTGAGAATATCCCCCAAATTAATGTCAGACAACAAAACCCAGACTCAGGAAGAAAACCCCAGAACACCAAGCAGGATAAATAGAAAAACACTACACTTATGCACCTCATCTTCAAGCTACAGAAACTCAAAAATAAAGAAAAAATCCTGAAAGAAGCCAGAGGTTGGGGAAATACCTTAACTATAAAGGAACAAAGATAAGAATTACAGCTAACAGATCATTTTTTCAAAATGATAAAAATAAAATAAAAATGAAAAAAATTAAATCCTTCAAAATAATAACAACTTTTTAATTATGTATGCTTATGTGTGTATATTACATATAATTGAAATGAATGACCATGACCCAAGAGATAAAAGGAAGAAATTAGAATTATTTTGTAACTATAAGGTATTCACACTACAATGAAGTTATTTTAAAAAATGGACTTAGATCAGTTGTAAATGAATATTGAAAATTCTAGGGCAAACACTTTAAAAAGTTAAAAAAAAAGTAAAACGGATATGCGAACAATGCTAAGAAAGGAGAGAAGATGGAATTATAAAAAATGCTCAATTAAAACCACAAAAGGCAGAAAAATAGTGGAAGACAAAAATAGCAACAAAAAACAAAGGCAACAAATAGAAAACAGTAACAAATATGGTTTATATTAACCCAACTATATCAATAATCATTTTGAATGTCAATGGTCTAAATGCACGAATTAAGAGATTATAAGAGTGGATCAAAAATACCAAACCATGTGTTGCTTACAAGAAACCCACTTTAAATATAAAAACACATATAAATTAAAAGTAAATGGGTGGGGACTTCCCTGGTGACGCAGTGGTTAAGAATCCGCCTGCCAATGCATGGGACATGGGTTCGAGCCCTGGTCCAGGAACATCCCACATGCTGCAGAGCAACTAAGCCCGTGTGCCACAACTACTGAGCCTGTGTTCTAGAGCCTGCGAGCCACAACTACTAAAGCCCACCTGCCAAAACTACTGAAGCTCATGTGCCTAGAGATCGTGCTCTGCAACAAGAGAAGCCACAGCAATGAGAAGCTCACACACCACAATGAAGAATAGCCCCTGCTCACCACAGCTAGAGAAAGCCCGCGCTTAGCAACAAAGACCCAATGCAGCCAATAAATAAATAAATAAATAAATTCACTAATTATTTTTTAAAAGTAAATGGATGGAGAAAAATTATATTATACTAACACTAATCAAAGGGAAACAGGGAGTAGCTATATTAATTCCAGATAAAACAAGCTTCAAAGTAAGAAAAGATGTCAGGGATAAAGCAGGGCATTACAAAATTATAAAGGAGTGAATTCTCCAAGAAGATATAACAATTCTTAACATGTATATGCCTAACATCAGAGTGTCAAATTATGTGAAGCAAAAACTGATATAACTACAAAGAAAAATAGATGAATCCACTATCATAGTTGGAGACTTCAACACACCTCTGTCAGAACTGGACAGACTCAGCAGGCAAAAAATCAGTAAGGACATAACTGAACTCAACATCATCATCAATTAAATCAATATAATTGACATTTTTATAGACTACTTTATCAAACAACATCAGAATACACATTCTTCTCAAGTTTACATGAAATATTCACCAAAATAGCCCAAACTCTTGGCTATAAAACACTCCTTACCAAATTTAAAATAATAAAAATTATACAATGTCTGACCTCAGACCACAGTAGAATTAAACTAAGAATTGCTAACAGAAAGATAAATGAAAAATCCCCAATGAAGTGAACATTAAACAACATACTTCTAAATAACACATGGGTCAAAGAAGAAAACTCAAGAGAAATAAAATATTTTGAAAAAAATGAAAATGAAATCACAACATACTGAAATGTGTGGGATGCAGTAAATGCAGTGATTAGAGGTATATTTATACCATTGAATGCATATATTAGAAAAGAAAATCTAAAATCAATCATGTGGATTGGTTCAAGATGGAGGAATAGAAGGACATGTGCCCACTCCTTCTTGCAAGAACACCGGAATCACAACTAACTGCTGAACAATCATCAATAGGAAGACACTGGAACTCACTAAAAAAGATACATCCAAAGACAAAGGAGAAGCTGCAATTAGATGGTAAGAGGGGTGCAATCACAATAAAATCAAATCCCACAACCACTGGTAGGCAACTCACAAACTGGAGAACAATTATACCACAGAAGTTCACCCACTAGAGTGAAGGTTCTGAGCCCCATGTCAGGCTTCCCAACCTGGGGGTCTGGCAACAGGAGGAGGAATCCCCAGAGAATCAGGCTTTGAAGGCCAGTGGGATTTGATTGTAGGACTTAGGCAGGACTCAGGGAAACAGAGACTCCACTCATGGAGGGCACACACCAAGTCTTGTGCACACCAGGACCCAGGGGGAAGGAGAAGTGACCCCATAGGAGACTGACCAGACCTACCTACTAATGTTGGAGGGTGTCCTGCAGAGGCAGGGGGCAGCTATGGCTCACCATGGTGACAAGGACACTGGCAGCAGAAGTTCTGGGAAGTACTCATTGGCGTGAGCCCTCCTGGAGTCCACCATTAGCCCCACCAAAGAGACTGTAGGCTCCAATGCTGGGTCATCTCAAGCCAAACAACCAACAGGGAGGGAACACAACCCCACCTATCAGCAGACAAGCAGATTAAAGTTTTACTGAGCTCTGCCCACCAGAGCAACAGCCAGCTCTACACACCACCAGTCCCTCCCATCAGGAAGCTTGCACAGACCTCTTAGGTAGCCTCATCCACTAGAGGGCAGAGAGCAGAGCAAGAAGAACTACAATCCTGCAGCCTGCAGAATGAAAACGACAATCAAAGAAAGATAGACAAAATGAAAAGGCAGAGAATTATATCCCAGATGAAGGAACCAGATAAAACCCCAGAAAAACAACTAAATGAAGTGGAGATAGGAAACCTTCCACAAAAAGAATTCAGAATAATGATAGTGAAGATGATCCAGGACCTCAGAAAAAGAATGGAGGTGAGGATCGAGAGATACAAGAAATGTTTAACAGAGACCTAGAAGAAGTAAAGAACAAACAGAGATGAACAATAGAGTAACTGAAATGAAAAATACACTAGAAGGAATCAATAGCAGAATAACTGAGGCAGAAGAATGGAGAAGGGGCCTGGAAGACAGAATAGTGGAAATCACTGCCATGGAACAGAATAAAGAAAAAAGAATGAAAAGAAATGAAGACAGCCTAAGAGACCTCTGGGACAACATAAAATGCACCAACATTCGCATTATAGAGGTCCCAGAAGGAGAAGAGAGAGAGAAAGACCCGAGAAAATATTTGAATAGATTATAGTCGAAAACTTCCCTAACATGGGAAAGGAAATAGCCACCCAAGTCCAGGAAGTGCAGAGAGTCCCAGGCAGGATAAATCCAAGGAGAATCACACCAAGACACATAGTAATCAAATTGACAAAAATTAAAGACAAAGAAAAGTTATTAAAAGCAACAAGGGAAAAATGACAAATAACATACAAGGGAACTCCCATAAAGTTAAAAGCTGATTTCTCAGCAGAAACTCTGCAAGCCAGAAGGGAGTGGCATGATATATTTAAAGTGATGAAAGGGAAGAACCTACAACCAAGAATACTCTACCCAGCAAGGCTCTCATTCAGATTTGATGGAAAAATCAAAAGTTTTACAGAGAAGCAAAAGCTAAGCAAATTCAGCACCACTAGACCAGCTTTGCAACAAATGCTAAAGGAACTCCTCTAGGTGGGAAAGAGACTAGCAACTTAAAACAACCTGTACATATATAGACTGCTATATCAAAACCTCATGGGAACAGCAAACCAAAAAACTACAATAGATACACACACAAAAAAGAAAAACCAACCCAAACACAACACTAAAGATGGTCATCAAACCACAAGAGAAGAGAAGAAAAGAGGAAAGAAAGAAAAAAGACCTACAAAAACAAACCCAAAACAATTAAGAAAATGGCAATAGGAACACACATATCGATAATTACCATAAATGTAAATGGATTAAATGCTCCAACCAAAAGACATAGACTGGCTGAATGGATATGAAAACAAAACCCATATATATGCTGTCTACAAGAGACCCACCTCAGACCTAGGGACACGTACAAACTGAAAGTGATGGGATGGAAGAAGGTATTCCATGCAAATGAAAATCAAAAGAAAGCTCAAGTAACAATACTCTTATCAGACAAAATAGACTTAAAAATACTGTTATAAAAGACAGAGAAGGACACTACATAACAATCAAGGGAGCAATCCAAGAAGAAGATATAACCATTGCAAACATATATGCACTCATCATAGGAGCACCTCACTATATAAGGCAAATACTAATAGTCATAAAGGGAGAAATTGACAGTAAAACAATAATAGTGTGGGACTTTAACACCCCACTTTCATAAATGGACAGATCATCCAGACAGAAAATCAATAAAGAAACACAGACCTTAAATGACACATTAGAGTAGATGGACTTAATTGATATTTATACAGCACTCCATCCAAAAGCAGAAGAATACACCTTCTTCTCAAGTGCACACAGAATATTCTCCAAGATTGACTACATCTTGGGCCATGAAGTGAGCCTTGGTAAATTTAAGGAAATTGAAATCATACCAAGCATCTTTTCCAACCACAACACTATGAGATTAGAAATAAACTACAAACAAAAAACAAAAAACACAAACATGAGGAGGCTAAACAATATGCTACTAAACAACAAATGGATCACTGAAGAAATCAAAGAGGAAATCAAAAAATACCTAGAGACAAATGAAAATGAAAGCACAATGATCCAAAGCCTATGGGATGCAGCAAAAGCAATTCTAACAGGAAAGTTTATAGCAATACAATCTTACCTCACGAAACATGAAAAATCTCAAATAAGCTATCTAAACTTACACCTAAAGCCACTAGAGAAAGAAGAACAAACAAAACTGAAAGTTAGTAGAAGGAAAGAAATCATAAACATCTGAGCAGAAATAAACAAAATAGAGACAAATAAGACAATAGCAAAGATCAACGAAACTAAAAGCTTGTTCTTTGAAGGATAAACAAAATTGATAAACATTTAGCCAGACTCATTAAGAAAAAAAGGGAGAGGACTCAAATCAATAAAATTAGAAATGAAAAAGGAGAAGTTACAACTGACACCACAGAAGTACAAAGGATCATAAGAGACTACTATATGCAACTGTAGGCCAATAAAATGGACAACCTGGAAGAAATGGACAAATTCATAGAAAGGTATAGTCTCCTAAGACTAAACCAGGAAGAATTAGAAAATATGAACAGACCAGTCACAGGCACTGAAATTGAAACTGTAATTTAAAAACTCCCAACAAACAGAAGTCCAGGACCTGATGGTTTCATAGGCGAATTCTATCAAACATTTAGAGAAGAGCTAACACTTACCCTTCTGAAACTGTTCCAAAAAATTGCAGAGGAAGGAAAGCTTACAAACTCATTCTATGAAGCCAATATCACCCGGATACAAAACCAGACAAAGATACCACTAAAAAAGAAAATTACAGGCCAATAAAACTGATTATCATAGATGCAAAAATCCTCAACACAATATTAGCAATTTGAATCCAGCAATACATTAAAAAGATCATACACCATGATCAAGTGGGATTTATCCCAGGGATGCAAGGATTTTTCAATATCCACAAATTAATCAGTGTGATACACCGCATTGACAAATTGAAGAATAAAAACCATGTGATCATCTCAATAGATGCAGAAAAAGCTTTTGACAAAATTCAGCAAATGTTTATGATAAAAACTCTCCAGAAAGTGGGCATAGAGGGAACCTACCTCAATATAACAAAAGCCATATACGACAAACCTAGAGCTAGCATCATACTCAACAGTGAAAAGCTGAAAACATTTCCTCTAAGATCAGGAACAATACAAGGATGCCTACTCTCACCACTTTTATTCAACATAGTTTTGGAAGTCCTAACCACGGCCATCAGAGAAGAAAAAGAAATAAAAGGAATCCAGCCTGGAAAAGAAGAAGTTAAACTGTCACTGTTTGCAGATGACATGATACTATACATAGAAAATCCTAAAGACACTACCAGAAAACTACTAGAGCTCATCAGTGAATTTGGTAAAGTTGCAGGCTACAAAATTAATGCACAGAAATCTGTTGCATTTTATACACTAACAATGTAAGATCAGAAAGAGAAATTCAAGAAACAATCCATTTACCATTGCATTAAAAAGAATAACACAACTAGGAATACACCTACCTAAGGAGACAAAAGATCTATACTCCAGAAACTATAAGATGCTGATGAAAGAAACCAGACACAAAAAGGAAAGATATACTATGTTCTTGGATTGGAAGAATAAATATTGTCAAAATGACTATACTACCCAAGGCAATCTACAGATTCAGTGCAATTCTTATCAAATAACCAATGGCATTTTTCACAGAAGTAGAGCAAAAAATCTTAAAATTTGTATGGAGACACAGAAGACACTGAATTACCAAAGCAATCTTGAGAAAGAAAAATTGAGCTTGAGGAATCAGGCTCCCTGACATCAGACTATACTACAAAGCTATATTCATCAAAAATTATGGTACTGACATAAAAATAGAACAATAGATCAGTGGAACAGAATAGAAAGCCTAGAAATAAACCCACACACCTATGGTCAATTAATCTATGACAGAGGAGGCAAGACTATACAATGGTGGAAAGACAGTCTCTTCAACAAATGGTGCTGGGAAAACTGGACAGCTACATGTAAAAAAATATTAGATCATTCTTTAACACCATACACAAAAATAAGCTCCAAATGGATTAAAGACCTAAATGTGAGACCGGACACTGTAAAAACTCTTAGAGGAAAGCATAGGCAGAACACTCTCTGACATAAATTACAGCAATATCTTTTCTGATCTGTCTCCCAGAGTAATGGAAATAAAAACAAAAATAAACAAATGAGGCCTAATTAAACTCAAAAGCTTTTGCACAGCAAAGGAAACCATAAACAAAACAAAAAGACAACCCACAGATAGGGAGAAAATATTTGCAAATTATGTGACTGACAAGGGATTAGTCTACAAAATTTACACACAGCTTAATATCATCAAAACAAACAACCTGATCATAAAATGGGCATAAGACCTAAATAGACATTTTTCCAAGGAAGACATATGAATGGCCAAGAAGCACATGAAAAGATGTTCAACATCGCTAATGATTACAGAAATGCAAATCAAAACTACAATGAGATATCACCTCACACCAGTTAAAATGGCTATCATCAAAAAATCCACAAACAATAAATACTGGCGAGGGTGTGGAGAGAAGGGAACCCTCCTACACTGTTGGTGGGAATGTAAATTGGTACAGCCACTGTGGAGAACAGCACGGAGATTCCTTAAGAAACTAAAAATAGAGCTACCATATGACCCTACAATCCCACTCCTGGGCATATATCCGGGAAAAAACATGGTCAGAAAGGATACATGCACTCCAATGTTCATTGAAGCATTGTTTACAATAGCCAAGACATGGAATGTCCATCGACAGAGGAATGGATTAAGAAGATGTGGTACATATAAACAGTGCACTATACTCAACCGTAAAAAAGAATGAGATTATGCCACTTACAGCAACATGGATGGATCTAGAGATTGTCATACTGAGTGAAGTAAGTCAGACAGAAAAAGAGAAATATTGTATGATATCACTTATATGCTGAATCTAAAAAGAAATGATACAAATTAATGTATTTACAAAACAGAAACAGACTCACGGACTTAGCGAATGAGTTTATGGTTACCGGGGGGGAAGGATGGAGAGAAGGAATAGTTATGGATTTGGGGATTGACATGTACACACTGTTATGTTTTAAAAGGATAACCAACAAGGACCTACTGTATAGCACAAGGAACTCTGCTCAATGTTATATGGCAGTCTGGATGGGAGGTGAGTCTGGGGGAGAATGGATACATGTATATGTATGGCTGAGTCACTTTGCTGTGCATCTGAAACTATCACAACATTGTTAATCAGCTATACTCCAATATAAAATTTAAAAGTTTAAAAAAATAAAATAAAATCAATCATGTAAGTTACCACATTAGGAAACTAGAAAAAAGGGGCAAATTAGATCCAAAATGAGCAAAAAAAAAAAAAAAAAAAAAAAAAAATCATAAGAAATAGGACAGAAATCAATGAAACTGAAAATAGGAAATCAATTGAGAAAAATCAACAGAACCAAAAGCTGGTTCTTTGAAAAAAAATCAATAAAAAAAAGAGAGAGAGAGCAATGGCATAAATTAGTAATATCAGAAATGAAAGAGAAGACAACTACAGATTCCATGGAAATTAGGAGAATAATAAAGTAATACTATAAACAACTCTATGCCCACAAATTTGATAACCTAGATTAAATGGACCAATTTCTTTAAAGACAACCCTGCCATTTCACAGAAGAAGAAATAGATGATCTGAATAAGCCTATATCTACTAAACAAAATGAATCAATAGATAAGAACCTTCCAAAACAGAAAGTAGCATGCCCAGATGGATTCATTGGAGAACTCTACCAAACATTAAAGGAAGAAATTGTACCAATTATTTATAATCTCTATTGGAGGGTAGAAGCTGCGGGGATGCTTCTTAAGTCATTCTATGAGGCCAGCATTACCCTACTATCAAAACCAGAAAAAGACATTACAAGATTAAAAAAATAAAAGTATCTCTCATGATCATAGGTGCAAAAATTTCAACAAAACATTAGCATATCAAACCCAAAAATGTATAAAAACAATTATACACCACAACTAGGTGAGATTTACTGCAAGTATGTAAGACTAGTTTAATACTAAAAATAAATTAATGTAAATCATCAACAGACTAAAAAAGAAAAATCACATGATCATATCAATAAATGCAGAAATGGCATTGACAAAATCCAGTGCCCATTCATGATATTAAAAACAAAAACCTCTCAGGAAATAGGAATTGAAAGGAACTCTTTTCAATTTGGAAAGAATAGCTACAGAAGAAAAAAAAAAAAAAAAAAAGAAACCTACACCTAACATCACACTTAATGGTGAGAAACTTGAAGCTTTTGCAGTAAGATCAGGAAGAAGGCAAGAATGTCCCCTCGCACCATTCCTTTTCAACATCATACTGGAAGTCCTTGATCATGCAAGGAAGCAAGAAACATAAAGTATAAAATTGGGAAGAATGACATAAAACTGACTTTGTTCACAGATAACATGATTATCTATATAGAAATCTGAAAGAATAAAAAAAAAAAAAAAAACTCCTGGAACTAATAAGCAATTATAGCAAGATTTTAGGAAACAATGTTAATATACGAAAGTCAGTTGCAAAGGGAGGTGGTTCAAGATGACAGAGTAGGAAGAGCCTAAGCTTACCTCTTTCCATGGACACAACAAGTATGCAGCTGCATATGGATTAATTCCCTCTGAAAAGAACCTGAGAACTAGCTGTACATCTATTTCACAGCAAAGAATAAAAAGGACCACACTGAGATGATTAAGAGAGGCAGTGAGACAGTCTGGCCAAAAATCTCAGCCCTGGTGGGGTAAAACACAATAGGGAGAGATTTCACGTAGTAGGTGCTTCTCCAAGAGAGCACACACATCAGGCACCCTGTCCCTGGAACCTACACCAGAGAGGTGAGGTCCTAAAATGTCTGACTTAGAAAACCAATGAGGCTGACATCCAAGGGTCCCAAAGTGCTATAGGAAACAGAGACTGTCCTCTTCAAAGGTCCATGTGGGGTTTCCCTCACCACAAGACCTAGCAAAATAACAGCAGTTTGAAAAGTGCCAAGACTATAAGTGAAGGAGAGTCATTTACAAATCTAAAAGCATAGCTGGAGGAACAGGGAAGGGTTCAAATGTTCCCTGGAGATGAAGACACTGGTGGATGCCATTGTTCTAATCCCCACCTAACCTACTAACATAGGTGGGCAAGCTTAGATAAGGGAGCAAGCAATCATGACACTATCCCACTACCTGCTGAAGCTGGAGATGTCCAGTGGCTGCAGCACTCCCCTGCTCCTTGGTTGTGGCAGGTGAGCATGAAACTTTGCAGCATTCTGCACTCTAGCTAAAGTCTGCAAGCGCAGGTAGCTGTGACACTCCCCTGCCCCCTGGCTGGGGCTGGTGGGTGACAGTCACAGTATTTGCCCACTCCTGGCCTGTAGTTGATGCATGCACACAGAAAAGTCACTCCTTGTTGCACTGCTGAAACCGACAGGTGCATGTATCATGTCATTTTGCCTTTTTGAAGCAAGAGAGCAAGCCCTCTCCAGTTGCCTATCTAAAGCCAGTAGGTATGCACAATCCACACTGGAGATACCCTTTCATCACCAAGAGAGCTGGAGTTTCTGAACTTGGTGGGACTCTAACAATCAGAAAAACCGTTCTTATCACTGCACAGATGCCAACTGAACCACAACCCTAGTTTTCCTGTGAAAGGAACCTCTTTACTTAACCTGGAGCTTCACCCTGAGGGACAGGCTTCAGGC
This sequence comes from Eschrichtius robustus, assembly GCF_028021215.1. Lineage (NCBI taxonomy): Eukaryota > Metazoa > Chordata > Mammalia > Artiodactyla > Eschrichtiidae > Eschrichtius > Eschrichtius robustus. The sequence goes on from NC_090832.1 coordinate 113,082,749, forward strand.
ATAACACATTTCTAGAGGCTCAGGAGGAGCTCCCAGGGAACATAAGCAGGGGGATACCATTCCTACACACCTCTTTGGCTCATTACAGCTTGATTAGGCCTCTAAGAAAGGAGAATTTACACTCATCTGAAGGCGTGAATTCTACAACTGTGCTCTCCAGATCTCCTAGACTGGCAGTAGCTAGGTAGTATCATTGTTGCCCTATGAGACTGTATATATTTGCATACTTTAGCTGCAGCCTGAGAGTCTGGCTTCAATCAGGCTGAAACTAGGTGCTAAATGAGATTCCTCCACTTGGAACACTAACAGATCTTGACACACTCTCAACAAGAGGGGCATATTAAGAATAAACCAGAGGTATAGACAACCACAAAAATTCGAGACAACAAAGAGATAGGGCAGGGTTAAATGAGAAGGATCATCACCTACACAAGGCTACTCCTTCAAGACTGAGAGAGGCACTAGTTTTGCCTAATACATAGAAGCAAAAAATGAACAAACAAACAAACAAACAAACAAACACAGAGAGCCAAGAAAATGAGTAAACAGAGAAATACGTTCCAAACAAAAGAACAAGGGAAAACCTCAGAAAAAGACCCTACTGATATGGAGATAAGTAATCACCTGATAAAAAATTCAAAGGAATAGTAATAAAGTTGCTCAAGTAACATGATAGAAGAAAGAATGAACACAGTGAGAACTTCCACAATGAGTTACAAAATATAGTAAAGAACCAATCAGTGCTAACAAACACAATAACAAAGAAAAATACACTAGAGGGAACCAACACCAGATTGGGTGATATAGGAGAATGGATCGGTGATCTGGAAGACAGAGTACTAGAAATCATCCTATCAGAACAGCAAAAAGAAAAAAGAATCTTTAAAAATGAGACTAATTTAAGGAACCTCTGAGACAACATCAAGTATACTAACAAACATTTGCATTCTTAGGGCCCCATAAGGAGAAGAAAGAGAGAAAGGGGCAGAAAATCTATTTGAAGAAATAATAGGTGAAAACTTCCCTAACCTAGGGAAGGAAACAGATTTCCATGTGGAGGAAGCACAGAGAATCCTAAACAAGATGAACCCAAAGAGATCCACACGAAGACACATTATAATTAAAAAGTCAAAGATAAAGAGATAATTTTTAAGGCAGAAAGAGGAAAAAAAATTAGTTATGTATAAAGAAACCTACTTAAGACTATAAATGGATTTTTTGGCAGAAAATTCACAGGCCAAAAGGGAGTGTCATGCTATATTCAAAGTTCTGAAAAGAAAAACTTACAACCAAGAATACTCTACCCAGCAAGGTTATCATTCAGATATGAAGGAGAGATAAAGAATTTCCCAGACAAGAAAAAACTAAAGGAGTTCATAACCACTGAACTGGACTTACAAGAAATGTTTACATGGAAAAGAAAAAGGTTTTACTAGAAATAAGAAATAATATGAAAGAAAAGACTCATTGGTAAGAGCAAATATATAGGAAAGGTAGTGGATCAGCCACTTATAAAGCAACATGAAGATTAAAAGACAAAAGTACAATCACCTAGCACTACAATAAGTAGTTAAGGGATTCACAAAATAAAAAGATGTAAAATATGATGTAAAAATAAAACGTGGGGGAAGTAGTAAAAATGTAGTGCTTTTACAGTGTGTTTACACTTATGTGACTATCAACTTAAAATAGGCTGCTTTATATATCAATTGTTATATATAAACCTCATGGTAACCACAAACCAAAAACCTATTATAGATACAAAAAAATTAAAGAGAAACATATCCAAATATAACGCTAAAGAAAATCATCAGACCAGAAGAAAAAAGAACAAGAGAAGAAGAAGGGAACAGAGAAGAATTACAAAAATAACCTGGAAACAATGAACAAAATGAAATAAGTATGAACCTATCAATAACTGCTTTAAATGTAAATGGACTAATTGCTCCAATCAAAAGGCATAGGGTATTCTGAATGAATTAAAAAACCAAGGGACATATATATGCTGCCTACAAGGATTTGATTCAGATTGAAGACACACTTAGACTGAAAAGGAAGAGATGGAAAAAGATATTCCATAAAAATGGAAATGACAAGAAAACTGAGGTGGTAATACTTATATCAGATAAAATATAGTTAAAAACAAAGCTTGTAATAAAAGATAAAGAATATTACTTAATGTTAAAGGGGACAGTCCAATAATAGGATATAGCATTTGTAAATATTTATGCACCCAATATATGAGCACCTAAATATATGAAGTAAATATTAACAGACATAAAGGGAAAAATTGACAGTAATACAATAAGAGTTCAAGGCCTCACTTTACATCAATGGATACATCATCCAGAGAAAATCAATAAGGAAACACTGGCCTTAAACAACACATTAGACCAGATAGACTTAAGAGACATATATATAGAACATTCCATCCAAAATCAGCAGAACACACATTCTTTTCCAGTGCATATGGAATGTTCTCCAGGAAATCACATCTGAAACAAAAATACAAGTATCAAATGTAAGAAGATTGAAATCATATCAAGCATCTTTTCCTCAAAAAACTAAAAATAGAGTTGTCATATGATCCAGCAATCCCACTCCTGGGCATATATCTGGAGAAAACTACAATTGGAACATATACATACACCCCAATATTAATAGCAGCACTATTTACAATACCCAAGACATGGAAACAACCTAAATGTCCATGGATGGAAGGACATTTCATGTGATATATATATACAATGGAATATTACTCAGCCATAAAAAATAAATAATGCAGTTTGCAGCAACATGGATGGATGTAGAGATTATCATACTAAGTGAAGTAAGTCAGGAAGAGAAAGACAAATACCATATGATATTGCTTACATGTGGAATCTAAAATATGACGCAAAAAGAACTTATTTAAGAAACAGGAACAGATTCACAGACATAGAAAACAAACTTATGGTTACCAAAGAGGAAAGAGGGTGGGGGAGGAATAATTTAGGAGTCTGGGATTAGCAGATACACAATACTATGTATAAAATAGACAAACAAGGCTCTGCTGTACAGCACAGGGAACTATATTTAATATTCTATAATAAACCATAATGGAAAAGCATATAATATATATATTGTTATATATATAATATATTATAATGTATATAACATATTATAATGTATATAATATATATTATATAATATATACAATATAATATATAATTATATTATATATTAAATATATTATAATATAATAATATGTTATAAGATATAATATACATTATAACAATAATAATATTATATATTATTATAACATATTACTATAATAAAATATACTAGTATGTTGTAATACTATATAACAATATATATCTTATAGCATATTATTATATAATAATTATTATATTATAATTATATTATTATAATAATATTATATAACTATTATATAATATAACAACATGTAATAATACATAATATAATATATTATAATAGAAATATAAAATATACATTACATAATATATTATATAATATATAATTATATGCCATAATAATATATAATATACAATAATATATAATGATATGCTATAATAATATATAATTATATAATAAGATATAATTATATGTAATATATAATAATATATAATATATACTATAATATAATAATAAAACAAAACCTAATAATATAATACAATATGAAATATGTATAATTATATAATATATATTATATATTTATTATTATATAATGTATAAGATGTATGTTACATGATATATCATATATAATACATAAAACATATATAATTATATTTTATATTTATATAATATGATATATAATATATAATGCATATATTACAAATTACATAGTATATAAATATATACATATATTATAAAATAATATAATATAATAAAATAATAATAATATATAAATATATTGTACATTATATACATTCATATATATGTATATGATATATATAAATTAGTATGTTTATCACATACATAATATATATAATATATAATTCAAAATATTTATATTTATATTTTAATATAATATATTTATACTATTTATATTATATACTTATATATATTCATATTTATATATTTTTATATATTTACATATTTTTATATAGCTATAATATATAATAATATAGGATTTTATTATATTATATATAATATATATAATATTGCATATAATATATACAATACAATATATTCATATATGTATATATTTGAATTATATCATATATGATATATAGATAATATATAATACATATATTTTAATAATTTATAATATATTATTATACATAATATATGTTTTAGATAATATATATAATATATAAGATACATATTATTATAATATATGTATTGTATATTATCTATATTATATTATATATAATATATGTATTATATATTCATAAAATAATATATATTATATATACATATATAATATATATGTAATATATAATACATATATATCTATATGTATTATATATATTATATATTATCATAATATATAATATATAATATAATAATATATTATTTATATATGATATGAATATATAATATATATATCACTTTGCTTTACACCAGAAACTAAAACAACATTGTAAGTCAACTATACATCAATAAAAAAAATTAAAATTAAAATAATTCTCAGTTACATTAGAAAAATATAATACTTAGGACTAAATTTCACTAAGTAGGTGAAAGACCTATACTGTGAAAGCTATAAGACACTGATGAAAGAAACTGAAGAAGACACAAATAAATGGAAAGATAAACCATGCTAATGGATTAGAAGCATTAAAATTGTTAAAATGTCTATACAACCCAAAGCAACCTACAGATTCAATACAATCCCTATCAAAATATCAACGGAATTTTTCACAGAAGTAGAACAAAAATCCTAAAATGTGTATAGGACCATAAAAACCCCAAATAGCCAGAACAATCTTCAGAAAGAAGAAAAAATATGGACATTTATGACTCCTGATTTTACTACAAGCTATATTAATCAAAACAGTGGGATACTGGCATGAAAAGTGATGCATACATTAATGAAGCATAGTAGAGGGTCCAGAAATAAACCCACACACTTAAAACCAATTAATATATGACAAAGGAGGCAATAATATACAATGGAGAAAAGACTGTTTCTTCAATAAATGGTATTGGGAAACCTGGACAAATACTTGCAAATGAATGAAACTGTATCACTATTTTACACCATTTACAAAAATAAATACAAAATGGATTAAAGACTTGAATGTAAGACCTGAAACCATAAAACTCATAGAAAAAAACAAAGGCAATATCCTCTTTGACATTTTTGTTTTGGCCTTGCCTTCTCAGGAAAGGGCAATAAAAGCACATGACCAACAAATGGGACTACATGAAAACAAAAAGTTTTTGCACAGCAAAGGAAACCACTAACAAAACAAGACAGCAACCTACTTAATGTGAAAAGGTATTTGCAAATCATATTTTCAATAAGAGGTTAATATCCAAAATATACGAAGACACCTACAACTTAATAACAAAAAATGAATAAACAACCTGATTTTTAAAAATGGGCAGAGAACATGATAGATATTTTTCCAAAAATGGAGACAGCTGGCCAATAGGCACATGAAAACATGCTCAACATCACTAATCATCAGGGAAATGCAAATCAAAACCACAATGAGATATCACCTCACACCTGTCAGAATGGCTGTTATCAAAAAGACAGGAAATATCAAGTGTTGGCAAGAATGTGTAGATAAGGGAACAGTTGTTTACTGTTGGCGGGATCGTAAATTTCATAAATTGGTGCAGGCACTAGGGAAAACTTTATGAAGTTTCCTCAAAAAGTAAAAGTAGAAGTACCATATGACCCAGCATTTCCAGATATGGGTATTTATCTGAACAAAAAAAAAAAAAACACTAATGTGAAAAAATATATGCACTCCAATGTTCATTGTAGCTTTATTCACAATAGCTAAGGTACAGAAGCAACCTACAAGGAAGGATATTAATAGATGAATGGATAAAGAACATATGGTGTGTGTGTGTGTGTATATATATATATGTATATGTATATATGTATATATACATATACATATATATATGAAATGGAATATTATTCAGCCATAAAAAAGAATGAAATCCTGCCATTTGCAACAACATGGATGGACCTAGATTATATTATGATAAGTGAAATAAGTCAGACAGAGAAAGACAATTACAGAATAATTTCACTTATATGTGGAATCTATAAAACAAAACAAACAAAAAAAAAAGAGAAACAGACTCATAGATATAGAAAACAAACTGGTGGTTGCCAGAGGGAAGGGGTATTGGGGAGGTAGGTGAAATATGTGAAGAGGTTAAAGAGGTACAGACTTCCAGTTATAAAAATAAATGTCATGGGGAGGTAATATACAGTCCATGGGGAACATAGTCAATAATATTGTAGTAACTTTGTATGGTAACTGATGGTAACTAGACTTATTATGAGGAACATTTCAATTTTATATAAATATTGAATCACTGTGATGTACACCTGAAACAAATATGATATTGTATGTCAATTACATGTTAATAGAAAGAAAGAAAGAAGGAAGGAAGGAAGGAAGGAAGGAAGGAAGGAAGGAAGGAAGGAAGGAAGGAAGAAAGGAAGGAAGGAAAGAAGGAAGGAAAGGTAAGAATAGGAAAGAAAAGAAACATTTATTCAGAGAAAAGAAAATCTATGGTCCTTTGAGACTATAACTTCTGAAGAACTGTATGTACTTTGGCTCTGAGAGGGTTATGCTATAGAAGTGCTTTCTGTTTAAATCAGGAAAAGGGACTATAAGAGAGAATTTTTGCATATCCTTAGATATTGGGCAGCTTTATGGATGCCCTCTTAAACTTGTGTGTTTTCTCCTCTTTCTCCTCTTTTTGCCTCTTGTAATATTTCCCCACATTTGACAGGTTATGAGACGTGACTCTTTTAAGTCAGGTGAAAGGAGATTCAAAGTTTTATCAATATAGATTTAGCTGGCTTTAGGGGAAACTATGAATAACAGCATTTCTTACCACCAAATCACTGTGATGACTTCTCTGGGCAGAATTGCAAACATCACCATCTTTCATAAATTATTAAAATATAATCTTAGAAATATTCCCAATTGTATAATCTCTTTTACAGACTTTGAGTATATATCAGGCAAAATATTTAAAAACCATGTTTGAGTGACATTTGAAATAGTGGCAAATAAACAAATGTACAATTATTTTTTTATTACTATGTCAAAAGAAAAAAGTGACATTTAGAACTATCTTACCTGAATGCTTTTCCATTCTCTCTAAACAGAATTTGAAGTTTTCAATTTACTGTACCTGAATTCTGTCTAAAGAAAAATAATTCATTTTGCATCCAAGGAGATATTTTCAAATACCACATAATGAACCTCTTTAAAGGAAATAGATATGAGATGATATTTATTTTCTTCTTTGTCTTTTCCCACATTTTCCAAACTTTTTACAATAAATATGTGCAGCTTTTATATGAGAAAAATAATTTAATGGGATAACAGATAAAATTATACTAAGGCCAGGTCTCCTCCGGGACAAAATGAGTGTTGATGCACACCAAGGGAGTTTGGTGTGTATAGAAGCGGGTGTGGGAGGAACTACAGAATTTTCCCCATTCTCTTGCAACCCGTTAACCTGAATTATACTGCTAGTTGCATTTGTGTAAATCTCACTTAAGTATTAAAACATGTAACAAGATCTGAAAGACAGAATTATCACTCTTTCTGTGCTCTGACACCACTACAGTAAACTAAAAAGAAGAGTAACTCAGCATCCAGAAAATAATTTAAGGAATTGATTTTACTATCATCTTAGGTGGGCAAGAAGGGACAGGAACCTGTGGAGAAAGACTCTGACCGACTTTCCCCAGAAGTACAAAACCTACTTTTGCCCCAAGTGTAGTAGACAGAGTGATCCAAAATACATAAGAGGAGAGGAGCTTCAAGATGGTGGAAGAGTAAGATGCAGAGATCACCTTCCTCCCCACAAATACATCAGAAATACATCTACATGTGGAACAACTCCTACAGAACACCTACTGAATGCTGGCAGAAGACCTCAGACCTCCCAAAAGGCAAGAAACTCCCCACGTACCTGGGTGGGGCAAAAGAAAAAAGAAAAAAACAGAGACAAAAGAATAGGGACGGGACCTGCACCAGTGGGAGGGAGCTGTGAAGGAGGAAAGGTTTCCACACACTAGGAAGCCCCTTCACGGGCGGAGACTGCGGGTGGCAGAGGGGGGCAGCTTCGGAGCCACGGAGGAGAGCGCAGCAACAGGGGTGCGGAGGGTACAGCGGAGAGATTCCCGCACAGAGGATCAGTGCCGACCAGCATTCACCAGCCCAAGAGGCTTGTCTGCTCACCCGCCGGGGCGGGCGTGGCTGGGAGCTGAGGATCGGGCTTCAGTCAGATCCCAGGGAGAGGACTGGGGTTGGCGGTGTGAACACAGCCTGAAGGGGTTAGTGCACCACAGCTAGCCGGGAGGGAGTCCGGGAAAAACTCTGCAGCTGCCGAAGAGGCAAGAGACTTTTTCTTGCCTCTTTGTTTCCTGGTGCGTGAGGAGAGGGGATTCAGAGAGCCGCCTAAACGAGCTCCAGAGACGGGCGCGAGCAGCGGCTAACAGCACGGACCCCAGAGACAGGTGCGAGCCGTGGCTATCAGCGCGGGCCCCAGAGATGGGCGAGAGACGCTAAGGCTGCTGCTGCAGCACCAAGAAGCCTGTGTGTGAGCACAGGTCACTCTCCACACCGCCCCTCCCGGGAGCCTGTGCAGCCCGCCACGGCCAGGGTCCTGTGATCCGGGGACAACTTCCCCGGGAGAATGCACTGTGCGCCTCGGGCTGCTGTAACATCACACCGGCCTCTGCCGCCGCAGGCTCGCCCCGCCTCCTCCGTACCCCTCCCTCCCCCTGGCCTGAGTGAGCCAGAGCCCCCGAAGCAGCTGCTCCTTTAACCCCGTTCTGTCTGGGTGGGGAACAGACGCCCTCAGGCGACCTACACGCAGAGGCAGGGCCAAATCCAAAGCTGAACCCCGGGAGCTGTGCGAACAAAGAAGAGAAAGGGAAATTTCTCCCAGCAGCCTCAGGAGCAGCCGATTAAAGCTCCACAAACAACTTGATGTGCCTGCATCTGTTGAATACCTGAATAGACAACGATTCATCCCAAATTCAGGAGGTGGACATTGGGAGCAGGATATATTAATTTTTCTCCTTTTCCTTTTTTTGTGAGTGTATATGTGTATGCTTCTGGGTGAGATTTTGTCTGTATAGCTTTGATTTCACCATTTGCCCTAGGGTTCGGTCCATCCGTTTTTTTTTTTGTTTTTTTTCCTTTTTTTATACTTAAAAAAACTTTTTTTCTTATAAGTGTTTTCTTAATAATTTTTTCCTTATTTTCTATTTTTAAAAATTAAAAAAAAATTTCCAAGTTTTTTCATATTTTTTTATTTTAAAAAAGTAAAAATTTATTTTTCTTAATAATTTTTTTCATATTTTTATTATAAAAAATTAATAAATTTACTTTTAAAAATTAAAAAAAAATTTATTCTTAATAATTTTTTTTCTTATTTTTTATTATAATAGCTTTAATTTATTTTATTTTATTTTATTTTATTTTATTTTATTCTCTTTCTTTCTTTCTATTTTTTCTCCCTTGTATTCTGAGCCATGTGGATGAAAGGCTCTTGGTGCTCCAGCCAGGCATCAGGGCTCTGCCTCTGAGGAGGGAGAGCCAACTTCAGGACACTGGTCCACAAGAGACCTCCCAGCTCCACGTAATACCAAACGGTGAAAATCTCTCAGAGATCTCCATCTCAACATCAAGACCCAGCTTCACTCAACGACCAGCAAGCTACAGTGCTGGAAACCCTATGCCAAACAACTAGCAAGACAGGAACACAGCCCCATCCATTAGCAGAGAGGCTGCCTAAAATCATAATAAGGCCACAGACACCCCAAAACACACCACCAGACGTGGCCTGCCCACCAGAAAGACAAGATCCAGCCTCATCCACCAGAACACAGGCACTAGTCCCCTCCACCAGGAAGCCTACACAACCCAGTGAACCAACCTTAGCCACTGGGGACAGATACCAAAAACAACGGGAACTACGAACCTGCAGCCTGTGAAAAGGAGACCCCAAACACAGTAAGGTAAGCAAAATGAGAAGACAGAAAAACACACAGCAGATGAAGGAGCAGGGTCAAAACACACCAGACCTAACAAATGAAGAGGAAATAGGCAGTCTACCTGAAAAAGAATTCAGAATAATGATAGTAAAGATGATCCAAAATCTTGGAAATAGAATAGACAAAATGCAGTAAACATTTAACAAGGATGTAGAAGAACTAAAGAGGAATCAAGCAATGATGAAAAACACAAAAAATGAAATTAAAAATACTCTAGACGGGATCAATAGCAGAATAACTGAGGCAGAAGAAAGGATAAGTGACCTGGAAGATAAAATGGTGGAAATAACTACTACAGAGCAGGATAAAGAAAAAAGAATGAAAAGAACTGAGGACAGTCTCAGAGACCTCTGGAACAACATTAAACGCACCAACATTCAAATTATAGCGGTCCCAGAAGAAGAAGAGAAAAAGAAAGGGACTGAGAAAATATTTGAAGAGATTATAGTTGAAAACTTCCCTAATATGGGAAAGGAAATAGTTAATCAAGTCCTGGAAGCACAGAGAGTCCAATACAGGCTAAATCCAAGAAGAAACACGCCAAGACACATATTAATCAAACTATCAAAAATTAAATAAAAAGAAAACATATTAAAAGCAGCAAGGGAAAAACAAATAACACACAATGGAATCCCCATAAGGTTAACAGCTGATCTTTCAGCAGAAACTCTGCATGCCAGAAGGGAGTGGCAGGATATACTTAAAGTGATGAAGGAGAAAAACCTACAACCAAGATTATTCTACCCAGTAAGGATCTCATTCAGATGTGATGGAGAAATTAAAACCTTTACAGACAAGCAAAAGCTGAGAGAGTTCAGCACCACCAAACCAGCTTTACAATAAATGCTAAAGGAACTTCTCTAGGCAAGAAACACAAGAGAAGGAAAACACCTACAATAACAAACCCAAAACATTTAAGAAAATGGGAATAGGAACATACATATCCATAATTACCTTAAATGTAAATGGATTAAATGCTCCCACCAAAAGACACAGACTGGCTGAATGGATACAAAAACAAGACCCATATATATGCTGTCTACAAGAGACCCACTTCAGACTTAGAGACACATACAGACTGAAAGTGAAGGGATGGAAAAAGATATTCCATGCAAATGGAAGTCGAAAGAAAGCTGGAGTAGCAATTCTCATATCAGACAAAATAGACTTTAAAATAAAGACTATTACAAGAGACAAAGAAGGACACTATATAATGATCAAGGGATCGATCCTAGAGGAAGGTATAACAATTGTAAATATTTATGCATCCAACATGGGAGCACCTCAATACATAAGACAAATACTAACAGCTGTAAAAGGGGAAATTGACAGTAACACAATCATAGTAGGGGACTTTAACACCTCACTTTCACCAATGCACAGATCACCCAAAATGAAAATAAATAAGGAAACACAAGCTTTAAATGATACATTAAACAAGATGGACTTAATTGATATTTATAGCACATTCCACCCAAAAACAACAGAATACACATTTTTCTCAAGTGCTCATGGAACATTCTCCAGGATAGATCATATCTTGGGTCACAAATCAAGCCTTGCTAAATTTAAGAAAATTGAAATCATATCAAGTATCTTTTCCGACCACAACGCTATGAGACTAGATATCAATTACAGAAAAAGATCTGTAAGAAATACAAACACATGGAGGCTACACAATACACTACTTAATAACGAAGTGATCACTGAAGAAATCAAAGGAGAAATAAAAAAATACCTAGAAACAAATGACAATGGAGACACGACGACCCAAAACCTATGGCATGCAGCAAAAGCAGTTCTAAGAGGGAAGTTTATAGCAATACAAGCCTACCTCAAGAAACAGGAAACATCTCGAATAAACAACCTAACCTTGCAACTAAAGCAATTAGAGAAAGAAGAACAAAAAAACCCCAAAGCTAGCAGAAGGAAAGAAATCATAAAGATCAGATCAGAAATAAATGAAAAAGAAAAGAAGGAGACAATAGCAAAGATCAATAAAACTAAAAGCTGGTTCTTTGAGAAGATAAAAAAAATTGATAAACCATTAGCCAGACTCATCAAGAGAAAAAGGGAGAAGACTCAATTCAATAGAATTAGAAATGAAAAAGGAGAAGTAACCACTAACACTGCAGAAATACAAACGATCATGAGAGTTTACTACAAGCAACTCTATGCCAATAAAATGGACAACCTGGAAGAAATGGACAGATTCTTAGAAATGCACAACCTGCCGAGACTGAACCAGGAAGAAATAGACAATATGAACAGACCAATCACAAGCACTGAAATTGAAACTGTGATTAAAAACCTTCCAACAAACAAAAGCCCAGGACCAGATGGCTTCACAGGCGAATTCTATCAAACATTTAGAGAAGAGCTAACACCTATCCTTCTCAAACTCTTCCAAAATATTGCAGAGGGAGTAATACTCCCTAACTCATTCCACGAGGCCACCATCACCCTGATGCCAAAACTAGACAAAGATGTCACAAAAAAAGAAAACTACAGGCCAATATCACTGATGAACATAGATGAAAAAATCCTCAACAAAATACTAGCAAACAGAATCCAACAGCACATTAAAAGGATCATACACCATGATCAAGTGGGGTTTATTCCAGGAATGCAAGGATTCTTCATTATACGCAAATCAATCAACGTGATACATCATATTAACAAATTGAAGGAGAAAAACCATATGATCATCTCAATAGATGCAGAGAAAGCTTTTGACAAAATTCAACACCCATTTATGATAAAAGCCCTGCAGAAAGTAGGCATAGAGGGAACTTTCCTCAACATAACATAATAAAGGCCATAAATGACAAACCCACAGCCAACATTGTCCTCAATGGTGAAAAACTGAAACCATTTCCACTAATATCAGGAACAAGACAAGGTTGCCCACTCTCACCACTATTATTCAACATAGTTTCGGAAGTGTTAGCCACAGCAATCAGAGAAGAAAAAGAAATAAAAGAATCCAAATTGGAAAAGAAGAAGTAAAGCTGTCACTGTTTGCAGATGACATGATACTATACATAGAGAATCCTAAAGGTGCTACCAGAAAACTACTAGAGCTAATCAATGAATTTGGTAAACTTGCAGAATACAAAATTAATGCACAGAAATCTCTTGCATTCCTATACACTAATGATGAAAAATCTGAAAGTGAAATTAAGAAAACACTCCCGTTTACCATTGCAACAAAAAGAATAAAATATCTAGGAATAAACCTATCTAAGGAGACAAAAGACCTGTATGCAGAAAATTATAGGACACTGATGAAAGAAATTAAAGATGATACAAATAGATGGAGAGATATACCATGTTCTTGGATTGGAAGAATCAACATTGTGAAAATGACTCTACTACCCAAAGCAATCTACAGATTCAATGCAATCCCTATCAAACTACCACTGGCATTTTTCACAGAACTAGAACAAAAAAATTCACAATTTGTATGGAAACACAAAAGACCCCGAATAGCCAAAGCAATCTTGAGAACGAAAAATGGAGCTGGAGGAATCAGGCTCCCTGACTTCAGACTATATTACAAAGCTTCAGTAATCAAGACAGTTTGGTACTGGCACAAAAACAGAAATATAGATCAATGGAACAGGATAGAAAGCCCAGAGATAAACCCATGCACATATGGTCACCTTATCTTTGATAAAGGAGGCAAGCATATACAGTGGAGAAAAGACAGCCTCTTCAATAAGTGGTGCTGGGAAAACTGGACAGATACATGTAAAAGTATGAAATTAGAACACTCCCTGACACCATACACAAAAATAAACTCAAAATGGATTAAAGACCTAAGTGTAAGGCCAGACACCATCAAACTCTTAGAGGAAAACATAGGCAGAACACTCTATGACATAAATCACAGCAAGATCCTTTTTGACCCAGTTTCTAGAGAAATGGAAATAACACAAATAAACAAATGGGACCTAATGAAACTTAAAAGCTTTTGCACAGCAAGGGAAACCATAAAGAAGACCAAAAGACAACCCTCAGAATGGGAGAAAGTATTTGCAAATGAAGGAACTGACAAAGGATTAATCTCCAAGATTTACAAGCAGCTCATGCAGCTCAATAACAAAAAAACAAACAACCCAATCCAAAAATGGACAGAAGACCTAAATAGACATTTCTCGAAAGAAGATATACAGATGGCCAACAGACACATGAAAGAATGCTCAACATCTTTAATCATTAGAGAAATGCAAATCAAAACTACAATGAGATATCATCTCACACCGGTCAGAATGGCCATCATCAAAAAATCTAGAAACAATAAATGCTGGAGAGGGTGTGGAGAAAAGGGAACACTCTTGCACTGTTGGTGGGAATGTAAATTGATACAGCCACTATGGAGAACAGTATGGAGGTTCCTTAAAAAACTAAAAATAGAACTCCCTTACGACCCAGCAATCCCACTACTGGGCATATACCCTAAGAAAACCATAATTCAAAAAGAGTCATGTACCAAAATGTTCATTGCAGCTCTATTTACAATAGCCAGGACATGGAAGCAACCTAAGTGTGCATCATCGGATGAATGGATAAAGAAGATGTGGCACATATATACAATGGAATATTACTCAGCCATAAAAAGAAATGAAATGGAGGTATTTGTAGTGAGGTGGATGGAGTTAGAGTCTGTCATACAGATTGAAGTAAGTCAGAAAGAGAAAACAAATACAGTATGCTAACACATATATATGGAATCTAAGGGATAAAAAAAAAGGTCATGAGGAACCTAGTGGCAAGATGGGAATAAAGGCACAGACCTACTAGAGAATGGACTTGAGGATATGGGGAGGGGGAGGGGTAAGATGTGACAGGGTGAGAGAGTGGCATGGACATATATACACTACCAAATGTAAAATAGATAGCTAGTGGGAAGCAGCCGCATAGCACAGGGAGATCAGCTCCGTGCTTTGTGACCACCTAGAGGGGTGGGATTGGGAGGGTGGGACGGAGGGAGATGCAAGAGGGAAGAGATATGGGAACATATGTATATGTATAACTGATTCACTTTGTTATAAAGCAGAAACTAACACACCATTGTAAAGAAATTATACTCCAATAAAGATGTTTTTAAAAAAAAAAATACAAACCCCATTCTCCAAGAAAATATTTGCCAAAAACGCATCTAATAAAGGACTATTATTCAAAATATAAAAAGAACACTTAAAAGTCAGCAATAAGAAGACAAATGACCCAATTAAAAAATGACCCCCAAACCTTAACAGACACTTTACCAAAGACGACAAATAGATGGCAAATAAGTACATGAAAAGACGTTCTGCATCATTTTCATTGAGGGAAACACAAGCTAAAACAACGCAATACCTCTACACACTTAGTAGAACAGGCAAAATCCAGAATGGTGACAACACCAAATACTGGTGAGGATGCGGAGCAACAGGAATTCTCCTATATAGCTGGTGGAGATGCAAAATGGTGCACCCACTTTGGAAGACATTTTGGCTGTTTCTTACAAAATTAAACATACTCTTACCATAAAATCCAGGTCATGTTCCTTGGTATTTACCCAAAGGAGCTGAAAAATTATGTCCACACAGAAACCTGCCTGAGGATGTTTATAGCAGCTTTGTTCATAATTGCCAAAACTTGGAAGTAAACAACATGTCCTTCAGTAGATGAATGGATAAGTAGCACATCCAGACAATGGAATATTATTCAGAGCTATAAAGAAATGAGCTATCAAGCCATAAAAATACAGGTGGAAGCTTCGATTCATATTCTCAATTGAAAGAAGCCAATCTGACAAGGTTACATACTGTATGATTCCAACTATATGACATTCTGAAAAAGGTAAACCATAGAGACAGTAAGAAAATCAGTGGTTGCCCCGTTTTTAGGGCAGAGAAAATACTCTTTATGATAATATAACGATGGCTATATATCATTATACATTTGTACAAACCCATAGTATATGCAATACTAAGAGTGAACCCTAAGGAAAACTATGAACTTTGGGTGATTATGATGTGCAAAGGTAGGTTCATGTTTAAAATAAATGCACCATTGTGGTGAGTGATGCTGATAAAGCAGGGAGACTGCATGTGTGGTTGTAGACGGTATAGGGGAAATCCTTGTACCTCCCTCAGAATTTTCATGTAAGCCTAAAATCGCTCTTATAAATAAAGTCTTAAAATTAAAAAAAATAATAAGTGAAAAAGTAAGACTAAAGAAAAGAGAACTATGATAGGCAAGGTTTTAAAATGTACACAGAGAGAAAATCAATAGTGCAGAGGTACCTACACAGCATTGGTGGGAGTATAAATATGTGTAATTTTTCAAGGAAGAACTTGTCAATATTTTTAAGAAATAGAAATATGTTCTTATCCTATGTAGAAACAATTTAATTGATGTGGTTCTATACTAAATAACCTTCACATTATATAACCTCTGTGATTCTCTCCTAAATATATAATCAAATATGGTAAAAGAAATATATACAAGCATGTATCTATAATTAGTTTGTAAAGGTTAATAGATTGGAAACAACTTAAGGTTGTCATAGTTTAATAATTAAATAAGTATATATGAAGATTCTGCAATGTTATGGGACCATTAATCCTCTGCTTTGGGAAAATATGTACTAACATGGAATAAATTATCAGTACATAGTGGTATATTTAAAAGTAGGATATGAATTTCTTTAGAGGGTTATTTCTACAATTTTGTAAAATTGAAATACTTAGAATAATCATAATCATGCACATAATTTACAAATACAAAAATGAATGAAAAACAGTGTATCAGAATTATTACACTGGATCAGTCTGGGTGTGGTGAGTAAATAAGATGTGCTTTTTGATTTGAAAAGATTATTTTGGGTGCAGCCTAGATAGAGCTTAAGGAGTATAAAATTGCACACATAGAAAACAGTGAAGAAGCTATTACACAAATATTGGAGGCTGCTGGGACTAGCATGCTGGTCATGGCAATGGGGAAGAGTGGAAAGATTTTCAAAATATTTGGAAATTAAATCAGTAGGATTTGATGAAGTGGGGGTTGAGTGAGACAGGGCTGTCAATTATGACTCATAAGTTTCTTTCTCCCTTGAATAACAAGAAAGACATTGGAGCCAGTAGTGATTGCTTATTGCTATACCCAACAATTTTTTTCATGCTTCTTATACCTGAATTGTGTGCAATGCTCTCTTCTATTCTGTATTCTGTGCTATTTTATTTCATTT
This sequence comes from Eschrichtius robustus, assembly GCF_028021215.1. Lineage (NCBI taxonomy): Eukaryota > Metazoa > Chordata > Mammalia > Artiodactyla > Eschrichtiidae > Eschrichtius > Eschrichtius robustus. The sequence goes on from NC_090832.1 coordinate 113,100,211, forward strand.
TTTTTTAAAATGAAGTTTTAGTCCTTCTAAATTTATTCATGACCCACAAAGAGATCTTTGCCCGTAATTTGAAATCACCATTTGAGTTGTTCTTATCTACTACAACGACTTCAGTATTATCTCTAAGGTAATAAAACACAAATTTTAAATCTTTGTAAAAATACATTTTCAAAATTCAAAACCATAAATTCTTCTATTTTTAGCTCCCTTAGAGCAAATTACAGACATTTCAAATTCAAAGTGACTGAACTTGGGCCTATGGTATTTCCCTCCAAAACTGCTTCCACCTCCAGAAATCCACATCTCTGCAAACACAGTGGCATCTACACATTTCACAAGCCAGGAATTGGTGTTCATTTTTGAAGCATCTTTCTCATTCTTCTCTAGGTCCAACGAATATCCAGGTCCTGTCTCTTCTATTTAATATTTCTTGATGGCATGCTCTTCTCTTGATCCCATTAATAACATATTTGACCCCTATAAATTTTCTCTGGGTTACTGCTAAAAATGATATCTCGGCTTCTGGACAAGATCAGAGCAATTTTTTTACCATACTGCATCCAGATGGTTTTTTGGAAAAACAAAATATTTGTAGTATTTTCCATCTTTAAAAGTCTTGAATAGTTCCATGTTGCTAGTAGTAGAAGTTCATTAATAGGATAATACTCTTCATGATCATATGTAGATTTGTTTCTCTTTCCAAAAATATTGGCACCTAAGTTTTTTTGCCCTTAGATTCTGCCTCCATCCATACAGAATTTTACAGATTTCAGTAACTCTCACTTGAGATGCTATTCCTCTCCAATCCTCAAATATTGATCCTTCAGGTTTAGGGTAAAGGCATCTCCTACAAGAAGACTTTCCCATTCCCTGTAGACAGGGTGAAATATCATTCCATATGGCCCCATTTTGGGGGCTTCCCTGGTGGCGCAGTGGTTAAAAATCCACCTGCCAATGCAGGGGACACGGGTTCAAGCCCTGGTCCAGGAAGATCCCACATGCCACAGAGCAACTAAGCCCGTGCACCACAACTACTGAGCCTGCGCTCTAGAGCCTGCGAGCCACAACTACTGAAGCCCGCCCGCCTAGAGCCCATGCTCCGCAACAAGAAGCCACCACAGCTAGAGAAAGCCCACGCGCAGTAACAAAGACCCAACGCAACCAAAAATAAATAAATAACTAAATAAAAATTTATAGAAAAAAAGGCCACATTTTGCATTAATTTCTAACATAAAACTACGCTGATTTTTAATTGTCTGTTTACTTAACCATTTCCCCTTCAGTACATATGCTCCTTGAGGGAAGGTATATTTTCTTGTTTATCACTGAAACTTCAGTATGTGACAATGAATTACTGGCACACAGAGAGGGAAACAATCTTTAAGAGTTAGATGATAGGATGAATTATCAAAAGTATCTCAAGTGATGTCATTCAAATTTAAGATGTAGATTCAATCAGTGCCTGTTTTTCCTTCAAATTTTTCATTAAAATACACATGAAGGATCTATTCATTATAAGGCCTAGCTGAAATCTTATTTACATGCCCACTGACACAATCGAAAGATGAGAGAAACAGGGACATATCTACACGTTAGGTATGGGAAGTGAGATGCATAGATAGGTAGATAGAAACATAGATAGATATAGACACATACATAATAAAGTCGATCAATTAATGTAAAATATAATGCGATGGTCTCAGTTGAAATGTATTTTTAAAAATAATAATAATAAACCACCTGGAGTCAACTCACAAAACACTGCATGTATGAGAATAAACCAGAATTTACCATAACCCCAGAACATTTACCAAACTGAAAGGGCATGTGTTGGAGAAAAGATCAAGGGTCCACATTAAAGATAACATGTTATCTCTTTTCTTAAGTTTGGTTATTGTATTTCTTGGTTATAGAATTTCTATTTGGTTTTTATTATACTTTCCAAGTATCTGCTGAAAATTTCGATGCTGCTTCTATTTTATTGTGCCTATTAAGCATGATTATTTTAATGTCATTTTCTGGCAACTCCATTATCTGGATCCCCCATGATTTGTTTCAGCTATCTATTGTTTGTCATGGTTTAGAATCACATTGTTTTATCTCCTGATGTGTCTGCTTAGTTTTGATTGAGTGGTGGATATTGTATATAAAAATCATAGAAATAATTTCAGGCCCAGGATAATGTTATTTTCCTCCACAGAGAATTTCCTTTGCATTTGCCAGGTGCCTGGGGAGAATCATTCTGAGAGAACTACAATCCGATTCAGGCATTGAGATCATCTGAAGCTAGCTACAGTCTCTGTTAGTTTATTTGTATCAATACTTCTGGCTCATTCTTATCCTAGGGTGCAGCCCCTCCATCTCAATTCATGCTCAGAAAGCATGGTCATTAGCTTATACCACTTGGCAAGTCCTTGATGTCACACATCCTTGATGATCTTTAGCCCTATGGGATTGTCAAAACTGCTCCCCAACTTCTCAGATCATCAATCCCCTTCAAGATAGACCAGGGTCTCCAGAGTAAAAAGAGACCCAAAGGCTGGCCTCTTGTCTCTGGAGCTCTAGCCTCTCCTAGATCTTGCCCCACCTTTCTTCACAATCTCGGTAACTCCCCACACCTTGGTGCAAGTTTATCTGCAGCATTATCCACCTAGGACTAGGTCTAGATCTATATTTATCCCACTTTCCCATTTGTTCTGGGCCAGAGGATTAGTCTGGTTAGCACAATTCACCAACACTGGAGGAAGAAATCCCTGAGTTAATCTTAAACAAAATTCCTCTGTGGAAATCCTCCAAGAATTGAGTAGACTCTGCTTTCCTTTAGAACATCTTCACATTTGCTTTTATCAGGTGCTTCTCAGCTTGGGGTGTAGTCTCATCTTAACTTCTCAACTTGTTGCTTTCTGGCCCACACAGAGAGCATGCATTTGAAATCCAAACATATTGGGGATTTAGGCTCTTGTTTACAAATTCACAGTTAAGATATTTTTTCTGACCTAGAGTCTAAATAGAAATATAGAAAAGTCTTGCTCTGTTGGCAGTGGTGGATGGAATCCTAGTGTTTCAGGGGTTTGGTTCCCTCCCATTACCTTTTGTAAATACATCCAAGCAAGGTCTTGTCTTGTCTCCCTAGGAAGTTGTTAATAACCAAGCCCCTTAGCTATCAACTGGAACCCCTCCAGGATGGCCTTAGAGTCAGTGCAGGCAGTTAGATTTTGGTTTCACCTTTATTTTAGATTCTTAGCTTTTTCCTTAGTTTCTTGAATGATCAAGTGGTCATTTAAAAATATATTTGATAAAACTTTATCCAGAATTTATCCATATTTTATAACAGCAGCTTTTTCAGATGAATTTGTCTGATACATTGCTAGAACTAGAAGTCTATTAAAAATGATGTATACTATTACTTTCAGAATAAAATAGCAGTTAATAGGAATAGCCATGAAAACTCACAAAAAGTCACAAAAATTATAACGGCAGTGAAATGCAACAGTATGAGTTAAAGTTTCAAAGAGAAATCCTATTGAGAAATTATCAGTGATCAATGGATGCTTTGATTGATATACTCAATTAACAGGTTCGAACACAAAGCCTGTTAGATTTAGATTGAACCCAGCTCTCTAAAGATTAGGTACTACAGAATCTCAGAGTTTATCAATTCAGAAACTTAATATTCATGCTTTACTCTGTGGGAATCTATCTCTGAGAGCAGTCTACTCTGCAACCCCTTCATCACACGCTGATTCTGCCACTTCTCACAACGACCCGATCATCATAGATACCTTTCTCCCTCCATCCATTTAGAGGCCAATGTTGTACTAAATCATCATCTAAGCCCAGGAGACCAGGGAGGTGTTCTTTTTCTTCTGTTTCTCAGAATCAAAAGCGGGTATTAGAAGTGAAATCTGAGAGGGTCCTGGGTACAGTTTACTTTAATTGTGTCTTTACATATTCCTTTCTGTCAAAAAAGTACAAATTGCCTTTTATTATACAGGAATACATTCTTCTCCACAGGGATAACTAATCAATAGGATCAAGAAACATTCCTTATTTAGGCATTAAAGCCATTTTAGGCAAATGCTACAAGGTCATGGGAATTTGTTGAGGGTGTGTATATGTCTAGACTATATACTTTGAAACCAAGAAGAAGGACTCTGTCCATGACCAGTGAACACTAATGTGTATGAAAAAGAATTCATGTCTTCTCTGTTGGCAAACTTCAGCCCAAACACAGGACTATCCTACTTTCACATGAGTAAATCATTAGCAACAGCAGAGAAAAGGAGAGAAAATTCTGCAATTAAGGCAAAGGGAGAGTTTCCCTAAAGCTTGATAAATTGTACATTTTTTAAATTTTTTTTTTTTTTTCTAGCAGACAAAATAAATATTTGGAAAGCATCTACTTTGCACAGCTGTAAAACCAATACAAGATGTGGCTACTGTGAAAGATGAGATTAAATATTAGGTTAAAAGACAATAGACTGAGTGGCTCAGGGAATCGAAATAAAAAGGGATTCAAAAAAGGATAGAACAAGAATGAAAAGTACCTAAAATGAAATATCGGAATTAAGTTCCCCAGGAAGAGTCCATTAAAAGGAGAATCAACACTGCAGAGAAATGACCGAGTGACAAAATGAAAAAGCTTCCTATGAATTCAGGGAAAATGAAATACAGATGAAAGTGAAATAGATGATAAATAAGGAGGGCAGAGAGTGGGGACCCAACCTATGAGTTATACGTGCTGCTGAAGAAAAAATGAGAACAAACAAAGTAGAAGGAATGATAAAAGTATAATCATTGTAATAAAAACTGTCCATGTGGAAGAAAATCTGTCTGTAGATCTTTCTGCTCATAATGCTATGTGAGAAGAAACAGAATTAACCCATGCCTATGTTTATATAGAAGTAGATATGCTTTCTTTTTAGCTTAACATAAACCACTAGTACATTTTTAATACATAGATGGATAGATAGATAGATAGATAGAATTCTCCCTCACAGAAAATATAAAGAAATCCTAGTTCATTAAAAAGGAAAATTAAAAGAAAACAAAAACATTGGTTAAGGTGTATATTCACTGAGGTGGCTCACCATTTTCTAAGCACTTAACATATCCTCTCAATTCTTATTAAAATTACATATAATCTGAATTCTCACAGGAACCCTAGGGTGTAGGTATCGCCAATCCCCTTACTGTGCAGAAGTGGATTAGCTGATTGTCCATCTTCACACAGCCAGGAAGTGTCCAAGACAGAATTTGACACTGGTCAAGATGTTTGCAGAAACTGTGCACTTAACCACTGTGGCATATCATCTAAAATCATTGTAAATACACTGAGAGATAGTTAAATAAACTATGATAAGATATTTATCAAAATATATTTGATTAAAAAGTAAATATAAAGTGATTTTAATTTCCCAATAATAAACAGACACTCAGATTGAGATAAAAAGTATACAATTGTATATTTCCATTGTAGTCAGGACTCTTGGCTTACAGTCACAGAAACCTAACTTGACGTATGCAATTTCTTGGCATATGTAATTGCAAAGCACAAGTGGCATGACTGGTTTCAGATGTGAGAGGATGCAGTGGTTCAAAAGCAGCTGCGACTCCATGGCTTTCCATCTTTGACCTTCATTTCCCGGTGTTAACTTCCTTCACGGGAAAACTCTCTCCATCTGGTGTAAACAAACCACAGCTACGGATTTAAACATTCCAAATCATGAGTGATTCACAGAGTAAGAAAAGCCTCTGATCAGCTCAACCAGGGCTACAAATCCTTTTCTGAGCCAACCACCATGGCCAGGTGTGTGGGACTCACAGAGCAAAGGTGGAGTACGTCATACCCCGCAAGCAGAGGATGAAGAAGCATTCACAGAAGGGAGAGATGAAGAGCAAACAGTGACAGACATCCACTACCACCGCTCACAAGTAGACCAACAAGATACAAAAATGTTTAAACAAAAATGATGCACAAGGGGACTTCCCTGGTGGCGCAGTGTTTAAGAACCCACCTGCTAATGCAGGGGACACGGGTTCGAGCCCTGGTCTGGGAAGATCCCATATGCAGTGGAGCAACTAAGCCCATGAGCCACAACTACTGAGCTCACGCACCACAACTACTGAAGCCCAAGTACCTAGAGCCCATGCTCCACAACAAGAGAAGCCACCATAATGAGAATCTCACACACCACAATGAAGAGTAGCCCCCGCTCGCCACAACTAGAGAAAGCCCGCGTGCAGCAACGAAGACCCAACACAGCCAAAAATAAATTAAAAATAAATAAATTTATTAAAGAAAACACGATGCACAAAGTTTACAAAGAATAAAAAGTAAAATTGGATTAGTCCATCAAGAAAAGAGTTCAAATAAAAAGCAGGTATGTAACAAATATTTATACTGATGAGAGCTCAATGAATAATGAACACATAAGATGGACTGACCTCTATTAATTGAATAATATAGCAAGAAAATATATTAGGAAACGGAAAAAATAATAAATTAAAACTTAATATAATATAATTAGTGTATGGAAACTAAAAACACAGTAATCATTCTATGACAGATCTAGTAGAAATATGAAGACAAGGAGGACGGTACAACATAACAAATAAGGAAAAATGTTGATATGTATATTTTGAACTTCTCAAATAGAAAATGTCTTTAATTTTCCCACAAAACTTTTTCAGAAATTGATTATAAACTGGAACACAAATTAAAAGTCTCAAATTTCCAAAACTTACATTATACTTTTTAGAATTAGACACTAAAAACAAATCTTTACAGTTTAAAAATTCAAACACTTGAAAATTTTAAAATCCTCCTGAATTATAGGGCTAAATAAGAAGATTCTTTTTAATTTCAAGTTTCTAGGGTTTGATGAGTTGAAAAATACTCACATGAGTATATTAAGTTAATGATCCCCATTTTTTAAAATAAATTTATTTATTTTTTATCTTATTTATTTTGGGCTGTGTTGGGTCTTCATTGCTGCGTGCAGGCTTTCTCTAGTTGCAGCGAGCTGGGGCTTCTCTTCATTGCAGTGCACGGGCTTCTCATTGCAGTGGCTTCTCTTGTTGTGGAGCATGGGCTCTAGGCACGCAGGCTTCAGCAGTTGTGGCGCACGGGCTTAGCTGTTCCGCAACATGTGGGGTGTTCCCAGACCACGGCTCTAACTCGTGTCCCCTGCGTTGGCACGTGGATTCTTAACCACTGCACCACCAGGGAAGCCCGTCATTATTTTTAAATTAAGTGAAAGCATTGTTTATTCATGTTTAAAATTAATGACCAATTCAATAAAGATGTTAAATACATATTTTGAACTTAATAAAATCTACTTTAATCAGCTTAATTGTGTATTTTTAAAGCCCCAACTCGTTTTATTCTATACCATATTTTCCAATACATGAAATAACCTATTTCTTCATATTTAACTCTTTTCAAAAAAGTGATATTAATTAGAGGGTATCACACGTGATGAAAAGGTGAATAAAGCTTGATGAAAAGGATGAAGCCAATAAGACTATATTCTAATTGAATTTTATATTAATGCTTACCTCACATGAAGACAGTAGAAAAAAATTATCTAGAGTTATCTCCAACTCTAACACATTTAATTTTTACTCAGATACCGATGTTATTTTTCTCTCAGATAGCTCTAAATTCCTACATACAATCAATTTCTTAAATGAACTTGGCAAGCCCTGTAACTACTAGAGGGCAGTAAAGTCTTGTTATGTGCCCAGGAGGATGGCCAGTACAATCAGTCCCTTGCAAAACCCACATGGGGTGACTGTATGATGCAACTTTCAGCTTTATTTCCTGCCAAGTAGTAAAGTGTGAGAGATCAGTGTGATTCTAATATTAGCACCTTAAACAAACCCAATCAGGTGATCCATCTCGATCAATAAACCCTAATTAGCAAGCCAACCTTTGTAATTAGTTTAGAAATCAGTTAAAGTGGTCTGTTCCTTTTAAGTATCAGATATTAACACTTTTCCTATAAGACTCTCTACTCAAATTGTTGTAGAACTTTCTTTTAAAATGGTCATTCTAAATTTAAACAATTGCCTCATTTAAGATATCATGACAAATATTTACTATAAAATCATGTATCGAGCCAACTTTTCAACATTTAATTATTCATTGGAAAGAAATAGCCAAAATAGAATTTTGGTGCTCTGAGGAATGTATGTAAAAATGATACAGTTGCCTAGCAACACCCCCCAAAAGAGATGAGAAGCATTGTATACTGTTTAGCCATTTTTTAAAAATGCTATTCCTGTCGTGCAGCGTATTAGATCAGCCTGCCTTGTGAACAGGATTTTAACAGTCTAGAGATGTGACTGTATTTAAGATTCTTTTCTCCAGTCACTAGTTCATTGTCAGCGGCAGCTACAGAGCAGCTTTATGTGCATTCAGAGACCGCCAGGAAATTAGTTCTGCATGACTGAGTCAGCACTGTAGCTCAGAGAACCAGGAACGCCCATTTCCTTACACAATTGTTTATTCCTTGTTGTGATAATAATATTAAATATTATAATTCTGGTGTACAAAATAGTCACGCCGTCCTATTTCATGTAAAAATTTAGCCACCACTAAAAGGGTGACCCACACTATAGACTTCACTCAAGTATAAATGTAACATGCTGAGCTTTTCTTTGCTTTCTGTTGCATTCCAAAGTACTGGATGGCTGTTGATAGCTGATTTAGTGTCTTCAGACCTTCTCCTAAACTCTGTGAGGCCGTGAAGTAAAATGTCAGTGAAATGAATTCAGGGAAAATGAACATGTAAAACTAGAGACGGCTAAAATTAAACTGATCTTTAAAATTAAGGCAAATGTTTTTGTTTCTATGGTTTTCAAGGAAAAAAATATCATGGCATTAAGATTTTCCTATCTGGACTAATTAGTCTGTAGGCTGCATCCCAAAGTAAATGTACACTGTTCCAATGTGCTACACAGCTGCCCATTCCTATCCATGTGATCCCTTGCAAGCCCATCATACAAATTACTCTTCATCTCTGTTCTTTCTGTAACAAAGCAATATAAAATATTCCTAGACCCACTCCTATAGATGTGGCACTATTTCCTAATTAAGTTCTAAGTTGTTTCTCTAAATAAGGCTTTAGCATATTCTTTAAGATTGAGAAGGAATTTTTTCACGATTACTATACACTATACATGCCTATGCCGGCCTGCAAGTAGTCTCTGTTATTTTTTGGTACATTTCCTAATCATATATCATTATATATGGTATATAATCTCAAAATATTATACACACCGACAGGCACACACACATTCACACAAAACTTTGAGTTTGGGCAAATTATCCTTGCCTGAAAGCACAGTATAACCCATTCAGAATTTTCTAGGTATTTTAAGGAAGGATTCCTATTTTATGTTCTTCATTGTACACTATATATATATATGTATATATATATATATATACATATATATATATATATATATATATATATATATATATATATATATATATATATACACACACCCCTCTTTTTAGGATTTCAATAAAATTACTAGCAGTCACTTTTTACACCTGGGAAACTGATATGAAACTATAATCTAGGACATGGAAAAGAAATTCAATTCAACAGAAATTTATTAGGCACTACTCTATAGCTTGAACTTTGCAATGGTGAATACAGAAGTACACAACACAGTTCTGATCTTCGTTCCTTTAACAACATGAAAGATACTAATTTACTCATCTGTCATAATTTTTGGTTGAAAATATAAGAACATGTCAAGTAAATTCAGTTTGTAGAATTTTGTAATAGTAAGAATAGAACAGAACTTTTTCATAATATTTATGCAAAATATGATATTTATCAATCTTTCAAATTGATCAAATTCCATTTTATGATGGAATGACAGGCTTGCTAACTCAGGAGAATCAAGAGATGTCATATGTTGATTCTACCTGGTCACCAGTACTAGCAAAATATGGGGAATCTGGTTTACTTGGAAATGTTTGCTCTGCTGTTAGAAATGGGGTAGTCTCAGGAATAAATGTTAACACATTATCCCAAGGAGGACAGAAAAGTATTTCATTAAAATCAGTTGTTTAATCTGAGCTTGATAAATGGCAAAGTAGCATGGAGCTATTCTGTAGCAATCATGAGACAAGTTGCAGCAAATACCAAACTAAGAAACTGAGAGAGACTAGTATGCAACAATCAAAATCAGACAAGGAGATCAGGGTGCAAGAAAAGAGTAAAATCAAAGCCAATAGGTTTTAGCAATGTGTGCTACTTTCTAAAGAGCTGATTCCTAATTTTTGGTTCTTGTTCTGAGAGTATCTTAAAGCCTCTCCCCCAAACCTCCAAGTGAAGTTAAATTTTGAAGAACTAAAGGGCATCACAATTCACTTAGAAAAAAATATGAAATTTGTTCAAAAATATTAGGGCTACCAGTCCACAAAAGAAAACAATTTAGAAAAATACCTGACAGGTTGAATTACTCAGGCTTGTGAGGATAGTGTTAGGCTGTGTAAAAAAGAAATGATTACCATCAATATCATTCCACATGTTACCTAGAATATCTGCAGGTGAATATAAAGCTGGAAAATGCAGGTAGAAGGGGACTAATTCTGATGTTCTTTAACTCCTAAGACATTCATAGGTGATCGACAAATATCATCAGGGATGCCTTCGACTGGTAAGCATTAACGTCCTGCCCAAGGACTAGTCTGAGAAAATGACTGTGGACTGAAGTCCACCCTCACTCTGCTCTTGAAGGCATTGGTCCTAGCCTGGGGCTGTGTTTGCCTGGGAAGGACACCTTTTTATACATATTTTGTTCAACTCTCTGATGAGTCAGTGGATGCACAAGCCTTTGTTCACACATGGAAAACATTCTCTGTTCATTTGTGTTTTCTTGACCCGTCCTGCCATTATGTAATAAAAAGATATCAGGACTTTGTCCTAAGAAATATTTTTACATGTGTTGCTGGCATTTATTATAAGAGGAGGAGGCATTGATACTTCATGGCAATCATAAGTTTTTGTCTTTTTATAATTTGTTTAGTTATTGTATTCTTTTCACACTGAAATTATTTTTTAAATTGTAAAGCAAAATTTTTAGTTATCTCAGCTCTAACACAAATTTAAAAAAAAAGAATTGTATCTTTCTAACAATAAAGAGTTGGTTCTATTTCATATCTTTTAATAGATATGAAAATATTTTACTTTGATCTTTGCCTCTTTTAAGATAATATTTTTACTTTGTAAAAAAAAAAAAAGCTGGTCAAGTTGTATGAATGAAGATATTCATATTAGCTACAAGGTTTTATTTTCTGGGTGAGAGTTACATAATTCTTGGAAAAAGGAAAGAAAAATATCAATTAATGCATGCAGTTAACATATCACCAGCCAGCTGATACACTGAACACAAAGCATTATGCTAAGAACTGTTCAAAATTTAAACCTTAAAGTAGCTCTAAGCCCATTAGACGCTGACAATCTGTCATCACAAGTAATCTCTACGAGGCAAATGTGTGACAAGACTTGCAAACATATATTGACTTTCTAAAAACATAATCCCAATTATAAGATTTTAGAGCTCTGCAGAGGATGTAAAGTTTCTAAGGATAAGAAGATGGGTATTTTATTGAGAGAAAGGAAAAAGAAATGGTACAGATAGTCTGCACAGCTGGGGGTAAATGATTAAGCTTTGGGATTCTTAAAGAGAGAAGAGAAAATAAAAGATGGAAAAATAAAGAAGAGAAAATTAATCTTCACCTACACGAGTAGACCAAAAAGAAAAAAAGAACTGTCCTCTTTCTCAGTTGATTGTCATTCTAACTTAATTGTGTGTCGTCTCCCATCATTCCTCTCCACGAACATCTGTTACAGGAAGGATCTGCAGGTAGGGCTGATTGCCAGTTTGCCCTGATCCTTTACTGTGCTTTGATTGAGGCTTGCACACAAACAGGACCAGGGCTCAGGGACTCATTCCTGTAACTCTTGTTTCTCTAGGAGCGAGAACAATCTATTGCTCGGTGTTATTTCCTGATTCCTTCCATGGTCATTCCAGCCTTCAGATGACTTTCTTCAGAGGGTAGGATCAGGAAGTCCACAAAAAGTTGTTCATGAAAACTCACAGTGACCAAACTCACATGGGCTGAGATCTCTAGGAAATTTACTATTTGTCAGAGCCTTGTCTCTTGGCTCAGAACCATTCCTCTGGACATTTGAGCCTGTTACAATATCGCACAATGCAGGATCCGCTATGTAGTACCATGATGCATATTTTACACCTTCCTTTACAACAAGGAAAACATACACAAAACACAAGTAGAAAATGAACACAATACTGAAACGCTATGAAAATAAAGAGATGCCTTGATCACTGCTAACTCAAAAAAAAACAAAAAAAAACTAGAGAGTATATCAATGTCACGTACTTATTCATAAAAGGAGTAACTAACTAAATGGACAACTGTCATTTGAGGTATGTTGAAAGTGTATGCAAGTGTCATTTGAATTTGGTCAAACAGGAATTAGAGGATTCAATTATAGAATTTACATGTCTATAAATTAAGCTTTTGATAGATAAGTTATGTATCTGTGCTTCATGGACAGATATTTACTTTCTTGATATAAATTTGTAAACGTCTACTATTACTTCAAATTGGAATTTTGGATTTATAGATCTATAACAACAGTAGAGGCCAATAAAATAATATTACAATATAAAGTGAGACTTGTAACAGATCTTCAAGTGTGTAAGACTCTTAAATGTTTTAGTAACATCTCCATCTTGACAGACCATAAATCATATAGTTTATTCATATTTCCTAGAACTAGAGACCCTAACAGTACCGTAAGTTACCCAGTTATTTTTTTTTCCCTCCTTTAGGTTTTCTAAATACCCAAAACTAAAACTTTGTTCTTTCCCCAGCAGAGCCTTGATATTCCATCTGGAAATTCCTGTGAGTTTTCATCCATTGCCTGAATGAACTGTGGAAATAATTCCTTGTTTTGTCTTTGGTAAGTGCACTAATGGACGTGTGATAGACTCATAACCCTTCAAGGTAATGGTGTGAAACTGCTCCAAATGGGCTAGAGAAATAGAGATCCCATTTCAGCCCTGATCTCTTGATGGTTGCAAATTATATACTTTTTCTATTAGAGAGTAAAACAGTCCCTCAAAGAATATTCCTTAGTTTTCACACAAAAGAAACAAAGAATTTTGAAATTTTATATTAAAAAAAACTTTTCAACCAAATAAATAAATACTTTATATGCAGAACTATTCAAATCTAAATGTCGGGTGATCATAAATAAATCAGTGTTTACTCCAGTCATAAAACTTTCAGATAATGATTATAATAGCACTAGTTTATCTAATACATAAAAAAGTCTTGCTAGCACTATGCAATATGTTTTATATATATATTTCAGTGCCCCCCAAACAAGCCAGCAAGGTTGGCGTCTCTATTGCATCTCTATTTTAGATATTGTATAAAATTAGGAGCATCTTGCTCCAGACTGAGTCAGAGTATGTGCCTCATCTTGATGAAATCTTATTTTGAATTGCATAATGACTTTTTTTTTTTTTTTTTTTTTTTTGCCTTCATTGTGATTTTATTCTACTTGAAGCAAGTCTGATCACTAGCATGGACTAATTCCTTATAGAACAATAAATTGCCACTTTTTAATATTACAAAATTCTTTGACTTATGCGTGTTGAATCATTTCTCCTGTATGAGAGGTTAGTTGAAGAGAACTTATATGACAAATTCCACAGTGGATGTTTTCCACTTATCCAGGGAATATCTGATTTCTTTCTCACCTTAGCAATTATAATTTAATTCTTTATTCTAAAATTACTGTATCCAATAACTGCTATATTTCTGCTTGTTTTCAAACAGCCACATATTGTTTTTAATCATTTCTTATCTAAGGGCTATGCAGGGAGTTATAATATCTGTGATCAAACTACTCTTTCACTCTCCCATGAGGTGGATTGAGGGAACACGTTGCATCTATCAAAAAACTTCAGACTAGTAGAAGAACACAACAGATAGTATTTCTTTATGATCCAGAACGATTCCAAGTGAGTGGGGATATTATAGTACAACTCTGTTTTCATAGAGCCCCTATCACTTATCCTCATAACACTAACTTTTGCAGAGATAAAAGAATAGAAAGGCATTGAAAAGGCTTGGAATAAATGATAAATGACCGGTTGAAAAATGAAAGCCCTTGGATGAAACAAAACCTTGTACTGTGACTTAGAAGAAAAAGAAAGAAGAAAGAATGAATTAAAACTGGGAGGGGAGGGAGTGAATAAGTCTACAGAAGAATAGGTGAAAGAAAAAAAGATAAAGACTTTGGAAAGTGGATAAATTATTAGCAGGAGCATTCATACTATATTCCCAACCCTACATCAAGATCCCCCCCCAAAAAAAAGTGTAGATAAAAAGTCATGAGAGTTTGTTGGAGTGTCTAAGGAGTCTTTGTATGAAGCCTGTATTTTTCAGCTATTAATTCTTGCTATGTCAAGAGAATAAGCAACTCAAATATTTGGATCAGAAATATTTGGAAAGTCAGTTATATAATAATGATAATCATGTATTTGAGTGGGACAAATCTGGGTTTGAAATGTTGATAACACTATCTCTTAAATTACTGAAGCTTTCTGAACCCAGTTTTCTTATCTTAAAATGGAGACGATAATATTCACCTCTAGAATGATGTTGTGGATTGAATAATTATATAGAAAATGTCAAGGAAAGTATAGAACAAGGAATAATGAAGTCAACCTAGGCTCCCTCACCATCTTGCTCCCTGTGACACAGCCAATCCATCCTCTGTTGAAGATTTTTCACCCTTGCTTACATCCCCTTTAATAAGACATCAACTTTGATTCACTCTGCCCTCTCATGGGAGTTTAGCCACTATCCACTCATCTGCATGAAATAAATAAGAGGAAGGAGTGGAGAGGTGTCAATAGTAAGTCTACCTGCTACACTTGAGTCACTGGAAGCTATTAGGGAGCCAGGGAGACCTCCGAACATGACTAAGTAATACGTGAGGATTATGCAACAGGTGACCAGGTGCAGTGCAGACGGTGATGCCAAGCAGGAGGTTTGAGATGCTGCACAGTGGACGACTTGGAGAAAAGTTGAAGATTAGGAGTATAGGCAGAACAGGAAGGATGGCCACAGGTAGCCTGGGCTCTTGGAAACAAAGTCAGGAATGAGTGTTTTATTGTTATTCTTAAATATGTAGCAACACTACAATTATAAAGTCATATGTAACACTACTCCCTCCAAAAATGGATATTGTTTCCTGTGGTGGACAAACATCCATCATTGCTCCCAGGCCAAAAGCCAAAACGTGTGCAGTAATGAACTATTTCTACACTGAAAACAAGGTCATCCATATCTATAGTTACCAGACACTAGAGCATAAAAAAAAAAAAAAAAAAAAAAAGACAAGAAAAGGCAGAAATGAAAAATGGATACAGGAGAATGCATTTTAAATGATCACTTTAAAGGAGAAAGCAAAAGTCAAAACGTAGAAATTCTGCTTTAAAACTAAAGTGATTATTTGCGAGGCTGAGTGACCCATTGTTTCTATAATATTTGAATAAAGATTAATTTTTTATCTCAGCAACACAACCTAGGAACTCTTTATCCTGTTTTAGCCTATGCAGAATTGTGAAGTAGCCAAAGAGACTTTCCTCTCAAATTTTTACTCTTAACCTTCATCTGAGCAATCGGTTCTCCTTTTTACTTCCAACCAAAGTTTGGTTTTATGATCAATAATAATAAGTTACTGAAAAACACCAAAAATGTCACTCCTTAAGTAGCTTTGAGTTAAATAACAGGGCTCAGGGTCTGTTTTAGGTCGAGTCCCTCGAAGGAGAGCCTGAGATTGAGATTGTTATGCCTACGATGGATGTATCAAGGGTGTGGCCTCAAGAGAAGCCTATGAGAGCCTGAATGAGGCTGCATCAGGAAAGGGGAGAAGGGAAGTGAGGGTGTGGTTTCAGGGACCCTGCTCAGCCCGATCCCCCCGTCGAGCTCTGGAGCATGCATTTCACTACAGAGACCATCTCCCTGAAGGAAGGGCCTTTGCAACCCAGCACAGTCAGGCATTGTCTGGCCTCCTAGTGAGTGAGGCAGCTCCAAAAGCCAAAAGGGAGAGGTCCAGGGAAGTTTTCAGAAAGTTGAGCCCTTAGCAGCCCCTGAAGCTGCAGTTAAAGGGGATCCTGGAGAATCTGGGTGAGACACCAACAGTGTCAGCGAGACCCATTATCAAAATCATCTAAAAATTACCAAAAGAGATTCTTATATAAATCTCTAAAAAATTAAAGTGAAATAAGTTTTGAGTGACTTGGAAAGTGGGGGAGGGCATGGGAGAGGGAGAAGAAGCATTTTTCCTGTATCCCTGTAGGCATTTTTTCCAGGTTTTAAACCTGATTCCTCAGTAATATGACTTAACAGTATTTGCTGAACACTTAGTGCTCCACACAAAAGGTCAACAGATGCATCTGCGTGGAGTACTTTTCAGTACATATCTGCAAGCAGGCACAGATAGTATATCTTAAAAAAACACGAGTATTATTCTTGAATCTTCTAATGATCCTGAGAAGTAAGTGGAGCAAGTATTTATTATCGTTTCATAAACAGGCAAACCAAGATCTAGAAAAAACACAGACTAATGCTGCTCACTCAACTCTTTTTTTTTTTTTTTCACTTGTAAACAAGGTTATATATTCACTGGTTGACAAAAATGTTGTGACCAGAGGCTCACAGGAAACCCCTAGGAACCGTGGTTCAGGATTCACTAATTTAGTATTCTCAGTGACTTTATAGAACACAACTACTTTGAACAACAAGAATCAACTGTACCTTCATACTCCCTTGTCCCTGGAAACAGCCAAGTGCTTCGTCATACTCTAAATATGACAAATGAACTTGATCAGATTTTGAATGAGGAAATGGGATGGAAAATAAAAGCAGATATACCTCCATTTTGACATGTCCCTAAACACATTCCAGTGCTAAATATGACCACCTCCATTATTTTGACCTTGAAAATCTTTGTGTTCCCCATTAATAAGAACTTTAGGATGATTTAAGAAAGTTTAGATTGTAGGTAGTAGTATTTATCATCTTAGAACTGAAAATTAAGTATTCTGGCTGACCACAAAATAGCTATTTTAACCTCAGGTGTTTTAGGTAGGTCCTCTGGTTATGATCCTTACATATTTTTTGTTAGACCAATAGCCATTTACCCTGAAATGTCATTTAAATATATCAGTGTATGAATTCTCGAGTCCTTAGTTATATTTTGATAACGGAGAGCTTTTCAGTTTCACTAATTGTGTTTTAACAAATGTGAAACTTGATTATGTAAAACAATAACCAATTAAAGTAGTTTATAAATGGTCAGTCTCTTTTAAGGGGTTAGCCAAATAAAATGTACATACTTTCTTGATTAAAAACAAGACTTGTATTCTCAAATCTTTATCATACTGTTACAGATTTAATGTATGAAATCTGAAACAATTCAGATTTATCACTGACAAAGTGATAAATACATACCTAGATCAATTTCTTAGGTTAAGTTGTGGCTAAATTCACTTTTAAGTTCAAGGTTCTAAGTGGTTGGGGGAGTCCTCTGTACCTTGAACAGCCGCCTGTCTTAATGAGATGAGCCCCTACTATAACAACCTGTGCTAATTCCATCATATTTATTACACTGTATTTTAATTATTTTCACATTGTATTTTAATTATCAGTTTATCAGTCTCCCATCAGACTGGGGATTCCTTCAGGGAGAGACTATCTTTTTCACCTTGTCTTGAAATAGGTACCAAATTATTTGACAAATGAGTAATGAACATTTCAAATGGCTTGCATTTATCCATAATTATTGAGTATTAACCTACAAATATTCTATAATCCGATTTTAAATCCTCAAATTTATACCAAGGCTTTCATTTAGCTTATGCTAATTTTTAAAATGTGTAGCTTTGAGGCATTTTATTATAAAAAGCTGGTAGTCATCTACATAAATGAGTAAGAACTTAAAATTCATCATACATTTACTTCATTTTTTAGCTTGACCTTCTAGTAAATCTTTAGCTTCATTGATTTTGACTGCTATATAAGGAGACCCTCCCTTTTCTGGGTGATTTAAAAGCATAATTCATCGATGAGCATCTCTTATTTTTTCCTTATTGGCAGTAGGGCTTACACCTAGTATTAATGCTGCTTCCCGTTTTGTCATTTTGGGTTCAAACCCACCTCTGTAATAGCCACCACTGAAGGCAGATTTTGGTAGACTTTGAAAAACTTGTTTTACTTGAGGCTCCATATGCTTCATGGCTTGCAAAGCGTAACGGCCTGCAAATCCTGCAGCAGCAATGGTGAGTCCAACTGCTACCACTGTACTGGCCATGGTTCCCGCTCTGCTCCTCTGCTTCCACTGGGAGCGTGGTTCATCCCACCCCACCAACTCTACGCCTCTACCACAAAGCGACTGCTCACTCAACTCTTAAGTGTTGTTTTCAAAACCTGACCCCACAATGCTGCAACTTCCATTTCAAAGCATGTTTCAACTTCCCAAACCATTTTTTAAAAAAAGTCCTCTTCTCTAAACATGTCAAAGTTCATCCTTCCAGATAACACTTTGCAATAACTCTAGTGAAATAAAGAGGCAAAGCACTTAGAATCAAAGGAACAATATTCAAGATCTATATCTGACACTTATTATCTGTATGACAATAGACAATTCATGCTGAACTTTAGTTTTTTCCACTGAGAAATTACAGGTAGAAATAATACCTTTGCCCCGAGTTTCGTTGGGCTTTAGCTCCAAGAGATACAATGTTTGAATATTGTAAAATACTGTAAGGTGTTATTATTATCATCAACATCATATGGAAAAGACCAGATAATCTCTTGTCGGGGACAATTATTTCCAGGTGACCATTACCCCAAGCCTTTACAGCTTCTATCATTCAGAAGGTTTTAAGATTCAAAAATAGTAGGACTCCAGACCTAGGTTTATATCAGACAATATCTTGCTCAACCTAATGATAGCAAAACTCTATTCTTTTTTTAATCTCCTGGGGCTTAATGTCACTTTAATGCCAGATACCCACTGAGGCCCAAAGCTTGTGCTGAACTTTCTTGATGATTTTTCCTCCCTCTTTTTGAGGTAAGTACATCATTTCCTGCCTAAGTAACGTCGTTTAGTGGTGCCATTTAACTCTATTTTTCTGAAGAAAATCTTCACATTCTACTGTTTCAATTTCTGGTGACCTCAATTAAAATTGCAAATGGAATTCATAGTCACAGGTTTTGTTCATAAAATATGGATACAGATAAGAGTTTTTCTTCGAAGGTAAAAGAATACAGTCTGAGGTTTCAGAATGAATAAAACTAGCATCTTTAGAGTGCATGCCTAGTATAAATTGCCTCATGACAATGAATTACAGACTTCAAAAACCAAATTAGATAGTGCAACAGTGCCCTGATTAATCTTTTCATCAGAAGATTAAATTCTAGTTATCTTGCAACTGAAAGTTTGTATCTTTTGACTATCTACATCCAATTCCCCATCCCCCCTACCCTGACCTCTGGTAACCACAGATATGATCTCTTTTTCTAGGAGTTTGTTTCTTGAAGTATAATTGACCTATAACATTGTGTTAGTTCCTGGTGCACGACATAGTGATTCTATATTTTTATACATTACAAAATGATCACCACAATAAGTCTAGTTACCGTCCGTCACCACAGAAAGATATTACATTATTATTGACTATATTCCCCACGATGTTGAAATTGTCACATTCATAAGATATTTGAATTCAAACACAGTGTTCTATTAAAAAGCAATCTAAAGCAATGTATCTCAATTATTTTGTCAAAGTAAAATGTATGTTTTGGCTTAAAGAAGTAACAAAAGTAGTCAAATATCTGAATATAATACAGCTGGTAGTAGAAGAAAATATTTTTCCCACACACGCATAGCAACTGGCACTTGAAGAACACGTAATTTCCTTATTGTTTCCCTGTTTGTCTGAATTGAACCCAGCAGTGGGTGGCTGTGTGATAATGCAAATGATGAAATATATCCTAAGTGCCTGCCATCTTATGTTTTATGGTTATGAGTCAAATTGCAGTACAACACACAACTCAGCTTTAATGAGAAAAGAAAGAAAGAAAGAAAGAAAGAAAGAAAGAAAGAAAGAAAGAAAGAAAGAAAGAAAGAAAGAAAGAAAGAAAGAAAGGAAGGAAGAAAGAAATTGATCAAGAGACAGAGAAAGAAAGAAAGAGGGAGGGAAGGAGGGAGGAAGGAAAGAGAGAGAGAGAGAAAGAAAGGGAGGAAGTGTGGGAGATTTTCAATAAGATCAAATAATCATTTTGTCACAACATTTTAATTGGTTGAATTCCCACTGGAGAAATGTCAAATATTGCAACAAACGGACTAATTCTGTGGAAGATAATAATTCTACAAAGACTTTAAAATATTTAAAGGCTGATATTACATTTTCAAAGAAAAGACTTTTCTAAATCAAGCATTTCTTAAAAATAAACAAACACGTATCTCTGATGGGAAGCACTTGTTTTACTAACTCTCAGAATTTAACTTTTTTCTGCTCTCCTCATCCATACTTGAGAGGGAAGATTTAAGAGTGCAGTTACATTCGTTTGTTAAATCCTAAGGACAGCACAAAGATACTCTGGTGATCTTAAAATCTCTTTTTCTGCTACTAGCTTTCCAGACCTCCATGTTCATCCTAGCTTGAGGGGAGAATAGCACTGCCCATCAGCCTAAACCCAGTCCTTTGGTTTAGTTTGAAATCAGCAAGCACAAAACAACAGGAATTCTGTATGAAATTGGGCTTATACTGGTATAGTAGTATTTTTTAAAGTATCATGTCCAACTATGAGATAGAAAAATAGTACATTAGGTCAAACAGAGAATATTCATCTCTGTGCAATTAGTTTCAGCACAGGTTCTTATCTACCTATGGACACAGACTTGGGTAATTACTCTTTTTTTTTTTTTTTTTTTTTTCTATCATGCTATGGTCACATTATTGAGTGTATTTTGGCCTTGCTAAAGTCCAAACTGACTCTTAATAAGGACAGTGTACTGGAACAACTGTTTAATGATGTAGTTTTTTGCATCACCAAGAGACATTTTAAACCTAAGAAATGTCTAATGGATGTTGCTAATTGGTTGGCAGTTCTGAAATAAATATCATTATATATCTGGATTATTTCCATAAATCAGTAGGAAAAAAGTTTCAAATGAGGTAACAACTATTAACTCCTTCAGTTGCCTGGATAAAACGACAAAAGTATGAATTGTTCTAAACTGAGTATAACAGCATCCATGGTGGAGTACCTAGACAAGAAGACACAAGCTTCTTGGTACTCTGTGGTGAAAGCTGGATGATTTTTTCTGTATCCAAGAAATTATTAATGACATTGGCCCTTCACGTTCTCTTTTAAACAGTACGCATTGCTGAAGAAAGGCAAATTCGCATATCTATTAGTGGATATTGCCTACCCGTGGAGGTCGCCCCCCCTTTACTTAAATAATAATACTGTCATTCATTCAAGTGGCACATGAAAATTTTTAAAGTATTTTACCTACAGAATGCTCAACATAGACGTATCAGTCCACTTGGGTCAGGCTTCTTTTGGGGGAAATATAATTTAATACTAATCACAAATCTGTGCTCTAACTTCCTATTAGAGACCAATTCAAAACCTACACTCAGTAACTATCTCTCAATTGGCTTCTTTGTAGTACATTCTCCAGCATATAAAGTTCAGAAATTTATGTTCCATATATGGGATTTTTAGTGATTTTAGAGCACAAAAACATAGATTACATGCAAATGTTTTTGACAGATTGTGGCTTGTTTAACAATTCTACCAAGCAGAATAATTCTTAATTCCCCATATTTTTAAAAGTCCTCATATTTAAAGACCCATTCTATTTTATAAAAGCTATCACATAGTCACCTATTCACAGACATTTAATTTAGGGATTGTGGTCATGCTACGTTTTGTTACTGTAACAACAAAGGAGCTATTTCTTATTTGGTGGTTGTGGATAAATCATTAAGGTTCAGTGTAGAGCACGCAGTTTGTATGCAGGGAGGGGGTGTGATTGTACCATCTTTCTTATTTGATTTGTTGATTCCCTTCTATCCCTTTCTCTTCCTCAACCTCTCTGCCTGAGCAACCATTTAATCTTATGTCTGCCTGTGATTTTTCAACATGTATATTATCATTTTGTATGCCTGTATTTTTAACTTTCATAAAGGCTTATATTGTATAGCTAAATCACTTTTTCAGCTTTTTCACTAAGAATTGTCACTTCAGATCTGCCCTTATTGTCATGTGGACTTCAAATCAGTTGCATCTAACTACAGTACAACATGGCGTGCATCAAGCACATTTTACTTATTTACTCCCTTGAAATGGAGATGCAAAATGCTTCCAACTGCTCACTTCCACAACCAACATGCTGCAAGGAATGTAGACATACACAATCCCCTATGGGACTGTATAAAAATTACACTGGGACTTATGTTCAGGAAGGTAATTGATAGTTAAGCAGTAGCACACTTTTCTCAAACACAGCCACACCAATCTACAACCTCACTAGAGAATTTCCAAGTCCAACACAGACATTGATGCTTTTCACTTTGGGTTAGGCTGAGAGAGCTATAGTGAAATCACAAGATTGTTTTAATTTGCATTTATATGATTACAATAACATTAAAATCTCTTCATATACTGGTGAAATTTGGGGTTTACTTTTCTGGTCATTGCTTTTTCATAATCATTTGCTCATTTTCTACTTTGGATGTTTTCTTCATTTTAGTACAGGAATCACTTGTACATTCAAGATATACAACACAGACATTCACAGAAAGATAGACAAGATGAAAAGGCAGAGGGCTATGTACCAGATGAAGGAACAAGATAAAACCACAGAAAAACAACTAAATGAAGTGGAGATAGGCAACCTTCCAGAAAAAGAATTCAGAATAATGATAGTGAAGATGATCCAGGACCTTGGAAAAAGAATGGAGGCAAAGATTGAGAAGATGCAAGAAATGTTTAACAAAGACCTAGAAGAATTAAAGAACAAACAAACAGAGATGAACAATACAGTAACTGAAATTAAAACTACACTAGAAGGAATCAATAGCAGAATAACTGAGGCAGAAGAATGGAAAAGTGACCTGGAAGACAGAATGGTGGAATTCACTGCTGCAGAACAGAATAAAGAAAAAAGAATGAAAAGAAATGAAGACAGCCTAAGAGACCTCTGGGACAACATTAAAGGCAACAACGTTCACATTATAGGGGTCACAGAGGAGAAAAGAGAGAGAAAGGACCCGAGAAAATATTTGAAGAGATTATAGTCGAAAACTTCCCTAACGTGGGAAAGGAAATAGCCACCCGAGTCCAGGAAGTGCAGAGAGTCCCATACAGGATACACCCAAGGAGAAACACACCAAGACACATAGTAATTAAATCAGCAAAAATTAAAGACAAAGAAAAATTATTGAAAGCAGCAAGGGAAAAATGAAAAATAACATACAAGGGAACTCCCGTAAGGTTAACAGCTGATTTCTCAGCAGAATCTCTACAAGCCAGAAAAGAGTGGCTAGATATACTTAAAGTGATGGAAGGGAACAACCTACAACCAAGATTACTCTACCTGGCAAGGATCTCATTGAGATTCGATGGAGAAATCAAATGCTTTACAGACAAGCAAAAGCTAAGAGAATTCAGCACCACCAAACCAGCTCTACAACTAATGTTAAAGGAACTTCTCTAAGTGGGAAACACAAGAGAAGAGAAGGACCTACAAAAAAAGAAACCCAAAACAATTAAGAAAAAGGTCATAGGAACATGCATATTGATAATTACCTTAAACGTGAATGGACTAAATGCTCCAACTAAAAGACACAGGCTTGCTGAATGGATACAAAAACAAGACCCATATATATGCTGTCTACAAGAGACCCACCTCAGGCCTAGGGACACAAACAGACTGAGAGTGAGGGGATGGAAAAATATATTCCATGCAAAAGGAAATCAAAAGAAAGCTGGAGTAGCAATACTCATATCAGATAAAATAGACTTTAAAATAAAGAATGTTACAAGAGACAAGGAAGGACACTACATAATGATCAAGGGATCGATACAAGAAGAAGATATAACAATTATAAACATATATGCAGCCAACAGAGGAGCACCTCAATACATAAGGCAACTGCTAACAGCTCTAAAAGAGGAAATCAACAATAACACAATAATAGTGGGAGACTTTAACACCTCACTTACACCAATGGACAGATCATCCAAAATGAAACTAAATAAGGAAACAGAAGCTTTAAATGACACAATAGACCAGATAGTTTTAATTGATATTTATAGGACATTCCATCCAAAAACAGCAGATTACACTTTCTTCTCAAGTGTGCACGGAATATTCTCCAGGACAGATCACATCTTGGGTCACAAATCAAGCCTCAGTAAATTTAAGAAAGTTGAAATCATATCAAGCATCTTTTCTGACCACAACACTATGAGATTAGAAATGAATTACCAGGGAAAAATGTAAAAAACACAAACACATGGAGACTAAACAATACGTTACTAAATACCCAAGAGATCACTGAAGAAATCAAAGAGGAAATCAAAAAATACCTAGAGACAAATGACAATGAAAACACGATGATCCAAAACCTATGGGATGCAGCAGAAGCAGTTCTAAGAAGGAAGTTTATAGCTATACAAGCCTACCTCAAGAAACAAGAAAAACCGCAAATAAACAATCTAACCTTACACCTAAATGAACTAGAGAAAGAAGAACAAACAAAACCCAAAGTTAGCGGAAGGAAAGAAATCATAAAGAACAAGCAGAAATAAATGAAATAGAAACAAAGAAAACAATAGCAAAGATCAATAAAACTAAAAGCTGCTTCTTTGAGAGGATAAACAAAATTGATAAACCATTAGCCAGACTCAGCAAGAAAAAGAGGGAGAGGACTCAAATCAATAAAATTAGAAATGAAAAAGAAGTTACAACAGACACTGCAGAAATACAAAACATCCTAAAAGACTACTACAAGCCACTCTATGCCACTAAAATGGACAACCTGGAAGAACCGGACAAATTCTTAGAAATGTATAACCTTCCAAGACTGAACCAGGGAGAAAGAGAAAATATGAACAGACCAATCACAAGTAATGAAATTGAAACTGTGATTAAAACTCTTCCAACAAACAAAAGTCCAGGACCAGATGGCTTCACAGGTGAATTCTATCAAACATTTAGAGAAGAGCAAACACCTATCCTTCTCAAACTCTTCCAAAAAATTGCAGAGAAAGGAGCACTCCCAAACTCATTCTATGAGGCCACCATCACCCTGATACCAAAACCAGACAAAGATACTAAAAAAAAGAAAATCACAGACCAATATCACTCATGAATATAGATGCAAAAATCCTCAACAAAATACTAGTAAACAGAATCCAACAGCACATTAAAAAGATCATACACCATGATCAAGGGGGATTTATCCCAGGAATGCAAGGATTCTTCAATAACGCAAATCAATCAATGTGATATACCATATTAACAAATTGAAGAATAAAAACCAGATGATCATCTCAATAGATGCAGAAAAAGCTTTTGACAAAATTCAACACCGATTTACGACAAAAACTCTCCAGAATGTGGGCATAGAGGGAACCTACCTCAACATAATAAAGGCCATATAAAGGAAACGCACAGCAAATATCATTCTCAATGGTGAAAAACTGAAAGCATTTCCTCTAAGATCAGGAATAAGACAAGGATGTCCACTCTCACCACTATTATTCAACAAAGCTTTGTAAGTCCTAGCCACTGCAATCAGAGAAGAAAAAGAAATAAAAGGAATACAAATTGGAAAAGAAGTAAAACTGACACTGTTTGCAGATGACATGATACTATACATAGAGTATCCTAAAGATGCCACCAGAAAACTACTAGAGCTAATCAATGAATTTGGTAAAGTTGCAGGATACAAAATTAATGCACAGAAATCTCTTGCTTTCCTATACACTAACGATGAAAACTCTGAAAGAGAAAT
Organism: Eschrichtius robustus; assembly: GCF_028021215.1. Classification (NCBI taxonomy): domain Eukaryota; kingdom Metazoa; phylum Chordata; class Mammalia; order Artiodactyla; family Eschrichtiidae; genus Eschrichtius; species Eschrichtius robustus. The sequence goes on from NC_090832.1 coordinate 113,126,386, forward strand.
TAAGGAAACACTCCCATTTAGCAGTGCAACAAAAAGAATAAAATACCTAGGAATAAACCTACCTAGGGAGACAAAAGAACTGTATGCAGAAAACTATAAGACACTGATGAAAGAAATCAAAGATGACACAAACAGATGGAGATATATACCATATTCTTGGATTGGAAGAATCAATATTGTGAAAACGACTATACTACCCAAAGCAATATACAGATTCAATGCAATCCCTATCAAATTACCAATGGCATTTTTTACGGAACTAGAACAAAAAATCTTAAAATTTGTATGAAGACACAGAAGACTCCGAATAGCCAAAGCAGTCTTGAGGGAAAAAAAATGGAGCTGGAGGAATCAGACTCCCTGACTTCAGACTATATTACAAAGCTACAGTAATCAAGACAATATGGTACTGGCACAAAAACATAAATACAGCTCAATGGAACAGGATAGAAAGTGCAGAGATAAACCCACACACCTATGGTCAACTAATCTATGACAAAGGAGGCAAGGATATACAATGGAGAAAAGGCAGTCTCTTCAATAAGTGGTGCTGGGAAAACTGGACAGCTACATGTAAAAGAATGAAATTAGAACACTCCCTAACATCATACACAAAAATAAACTCAAAATGGATTCGAGACCTAAATGTAAGACCGGACACTATAAAACTCTTAGAGGAAAATATAGGAAGAACACTCTTTGACATAAATCACAGCAAGATCTTTTTTGATCCACCTCCTAGAGGAATGGAAATAAAAACAAAAATAAACAAATGGGACCTAATGAAACTTAAAAGCTTTTGCACAGCAAAGGAAACCATAAACAAGACGAAAAGACAACCCTCAGAATGGGAGAAAATATTTGCAAACGAATCAACGGACAAAGGATTAATCTCCAAAATATATAAACAGCTCATGCAGCTCAATATTAAAAAAACAACCCAATTCAAAAATGGGCAGAAGACCTAAATAGACATTTCTCCAAAGAAGACATACAGATGGCCAAGAAGCACATGAAAAGATGCTCAATATCATTAATTATTAGAGAAAAGCAAATCAAAACTACAGTGAGTTGTCACATCACACCAGTTAGAATGGGCATCATCAGAAAATCTACAAACTACAAATACTGGAGAGGGTGTGGAGGAAAGGGAACACTCTTGCACTGCTGGTCGGAATATAAATTGATACAGCCACTATGGAGAACATTATGGATGTTCCTTGAAAAACTAAAAATAGAACTACCATATGATCCAGCAACCCCGCTACTGGGCATATACCCAGAGAAAACCCAATTCAAAAAGACACATGCACCCCAATGTTCATTGCGGCACTATTTGCAATAGCCAGCTCATGGAAGCAACTTAAATGCCCATCAACCGGTGAATGGATAAAGAAGATGTGGTGCATATATACAATGGAATATTACTCAGCCATAAAAAGGAAAGAAATTGGGTCATTTGTTGAGATGTGGATGGATCTAGAGACTGTCATACAGAGTGAAGTAAGTCAGAAGGAGAAAAACAAATATCGTATATTAACGCATATATGTGGGGCCTGGAAAAATGGTACAGATTAACCGGTTTGCAGGGCAGAAATTGAGACACAGGTGTAGAGAACAAACGTTTGGACAACAAGGGGGAAAGCTGTGGGGGGTGGGGGGTGGTGTGATGAATTGGGCGATTGGGATTGACATGTATACGCTGATGTGTATAAAACTGATGTGTATAAAATTGAACCTGCTGTATAAAAAAATAAATAAAGTTAAATTTAAAATTTTTAAAAAAGGTATACAACACAATGTTATGTTGTGTATAACAATAACGTTGTGTTTTGTTATGACAATGTCTTCTCCCCATTCTGTGATTTGTGGTCTCTTTCATGTCACAGAAATCCTCAATTTTTACATAATTCCAGTGGTCTAAAATTTTCCCTTATAATGTGTGCTTCTGAAGATTCTTTAATATTTCCGCATACACTGGCCACAAAGATATTGCACATATAGATCTTTAAACTATCTAGTCTTCCTTTCTATGAATAATTTTTTTTTCCTATAACGTAGAGTGCGTACAATTGTCTCAAAAGAGTGGACAGGTATAAAAGTGGGAATGCAACATTAAGAAAGTGACTGCCGGGGCTTCCCTGGTGGCTCTGCCTGCCAATGCAGGGGACACGGGTTCGAGCCCTGGTCTGGGAAGATCCCACATGCCGCGGAGCGGCTGGGCCCGTGAGGCACGACCGCTGAGCCTGCGCGTCTGGAGCCCGTGCTCCGCAACGAGAGAGGCCGCGACAGTGAGAGGCCCGCGCACCGCGATGAAGAGTGGCCCCCGCACGCCGCAACTAGAGAGAAAGCTCTCGCACAGAAACGAAGACCCAACGCAGCCATAAATAAATAAATAAGTAAATAAACCCAAAAGTTAAAAAAAAAAAAGAAAAAAAAAAAAAAAGAAAAAGAAAGTGACTGCCAAGAAAATATATTCATGATGGGAAAAACAAGCTGGTGAGAGAATTATTTTTAACAAATTCACCTTCTAAAGTAAGTTTATTTTCAGATTTTTGCAGATGTATTCTAAAACAAACACAAAGTTAAAGACACTTTGCAGAGAACTACATGTGAATTCGAACAGATTTCAACCGCTATCGTGGTGACAATACTCCACAGAAAGCTGACTCTTCATTAAAGTCACATGTATCTTTCTTGGTACGAACAAGGAACTCAAACTCTATGCTTTCCCCCTCCAGCAGGCTTTCCTACCTCACTTTTCACTGACACGCACACTTAGTATGAATGAGAAATTAATAATACTGTATATAATTCTCTTATGGCAATTTGCTTTCTAAGCATCCCTCCTAATAGTGAAATAAAATAGATTTTAAAGAAATGTTAAGCGTGTTGACCTGAAACAAAGAGACTGCCGGATATTTCTCCAGCAGAGATGGGTTTATTCAGGATCCATGGAGAATCACAATTCGGGGCCTGTCACCACGGTCAGCCACATGCCAGCCCCAGCAAAAATAGAGAAGAGAAGGCTTTTATAGAGGGGAAAGGAAGGTGGGAGGGCTGGAGTAAACAAAGAGTCCGTGGCTTTTCATTGGCTGAGTCCTTGCCAGGAAAGAAGAGGAGTCTTCTTCCTTCCTGCTGGGCTCTGATATCATCACAGGGTGTGAGAGAGCCCCCTGCTGGTCTCCCCACTCTAATTTAGGTTTCTGTTTATTACTTTTTATAAGTACCATCTCTAAGTCATTATTTAAGGCTTGAAATAATAGGTGAATATCAGTTTATCTTGACAGGCAATTACGTATTTCATCGTATCAAGCTTTCAACACTGATACCTATAAACAAGTTAAATTGCTTCAAAATAAAAGGATAGGGACTTCCCTGGTGGTGCAGTGGTTAAGAATCCGCCTGCCAATGCAGGGGACATGGGTTCAATCCCTGGTCCAGGAGGATCCCACATGCCGCGGAGTAACTGAGCCTGTGCACCACAACTACTGAGCCGGCGCTCTAGAGCCCGTGAGCCACAGCTGCTGCGCCTGTGTGCCACAGCTACTGAAGCCCGTGCTCTACAACAAGGGAAACCACAGAAATGAGAAGCCCCGGCACCACAACGAAGAGTAGCCTGCGCTCGCTGCATAGAGAAAGCTCGCATGAAGCAACGAAGACGCGATGCTGCAGAAAAATAAATAAATCAATAAATTAATTAATTAATTAAAATAAAAGGATGTATTATCAGGGAGTATTGCTACGTATACAACCACAAAATCTTGATGGCATACGAAAGCAGGCATTTATTTCTCATACATTTGAGGATCTATTTTAAGCTGTGATTCCAAATAAGTTGGCTCCTCACGGCTTACTGATGTCTCTTCCACTTAATATATTTTCATTCAGAGGCCTGGGATGAAGGGGGAGCAACTAGCCAGGGGTGCTCTTCTCATAGCAGTGGTGGAAAAACAAGATGCAGTCCCACTGTGAAACCACATTCCAAATATTGCTTGCATCATGACTACTATAATCCATTGGTCATAGCAAGTCATAAGGCCATACCCAGAGTCAAGGGGTACATTCAGCCCACCATGAGGCCAAAAAAGCTCACGGCCAAATCCAATACATACTGAGACAGGAAGTACATTCCACCCAAAGGAGGGGCCAGTATATTCTGAACAATAATCCAAACCATTACAGATATCTTTAAAGTATAGCTGATGTACTTTATGAGTAAACTTCATGAGTTTCATGTGTACAGCATAGTGATTCACGATTTTTAAAGGTTATATTCCATTTACAGTTACAACAAAATACTGGCTATATTCCGTGAGTTGTACGATACACACTTGTAGCTTATTTATTTTATAACTATTACAGATATTTTTGAAACAAGTACTCAGAGACATGATTCTTATGTATATTACTAAGGACAGGAAAAAGAAAGCACATATTTATTACTGGGAATATATAACATGCAACATGATTCTTTAACATAAGATAAAGAGCATGGTAATTATGCAAAAGGTCCTTGTTTTAATTTGCTCAGGCTGCCATGGAAAAATACCATAAACTGGGTGGCTTAAACAACAGAAATTCATTTTCTTGAAGTTCTCAAGGATGGAAGTCTGAGATTATAACCCAGCAGAGTCGGGTTCTGGTGAGAGCCCTCACCCTGGCTTGGGGATGGCTGCTTTCTCACTCTGTCCTCACATGAATGGGAGGAAGCAAGCTCTGGTCTCTTTCTCTTCTTGTAAGGACACTAATCCCATCATGACTTCGAAATCCCCAAGATCATGACTTCATCTAAACCTAATTACCTCCTAAAGGCCCCACCTCCAAATACCATCACTTTGGCTTTGGACTCGGAAATATCAAAATGAACACATGACTTTCCCAGCTCTGATCCCTGAAAGGGCCTCGAAGCAGTGATATCTCCATAGCAATACACATATCCAGTGCTCATATTTGCTTACTAAATGCCTCTCAGCAGAAAAGGGGGTGGGGAAGGATTACTGGAGAAATGGCAGATTCCAGGACTGAAGTGTAAACAGTGCAAGGTAAAATAATCCCAGAATATCTTGTTGCTATACTGAGAGTAAGAGGATATATCATAAGACAAAAGCCAGCTTGAAAGAGTTTCTATCGGGAATACTCTTGCGCATCACAAATTATAATGATGGTAACGAAGTATCACACATTGAATGTGTGTGTATGTCAACTGAGTCATTAGTGGTACTCAAAAATACAATGGAGAGAGTAAGGGAAGCTGTTTTTTGTTTTGTTTTGTTCTGTTTTTTTTTAACAGAAGAATGAAAAATCATTATTATAGAAGGGAAAACATTGAAAATTACCTTTAGAAACCACTAAAATAATAAATGATATAGAAACGAATCATCAGTTGATACTAAAACCATTAAGTGAATGACTGGGAATAGGATATTCACATACGCTCAAAGATTTCATATTAATACATTACTTATTAATTAGAAAGAGAAAAGGGCACCTCAGTAATGGAAAAACCTGTCAGGCACATCAATCGAGACTTCAAAATTAAAGACTTCCAATATGAAACACCCAGACCTTGTGTTCCTCTTGCTGTGATACACTGAGAAGGACACATTACCAATTTAATGTTATTTCCAAAACAATATTTAATCCAAATGCCATCATAAGGTACTAATCAGACAAATTCAAGTCGAGGGACATTCTATAAAACAACTAGCCTGAAATGTTTTGTTTTTTTTTTTTTTTTTGGAATGTCAACATCATGAAAGGCACAAAAAGAAGGGAATAGCTCTTCTAGATAAAAGGAGATTTTACAACTAAAGGCAATGCTTTCAATTTCATTGGATTCTGGGTATTTTTTGGGGGAGGGGGGTTATATTTGTTTTACTATGTAGTGTTAGTTTCTCCTGTAACACGAAGTGGAGTTGCCTGTGCTATACCACAGGTTCTCATTAGTTATCTATTTTATACATATGAGTGTATGTATGTCAATCTAAATATCCCAATTCATCTCAACCCCCCTTTCCCCCCTTGGTGTCCATACATTTGTTCTCTACATCTGTATCTCTATTTCTGCCTTGCAAACTGGTTCATCTGTACCATTTTTCTAGATTCCACACATATGCGTTAATATACAATATTTGCTGACTTACTCCACTCTGTATGACAGTCTCTACATCCATCCATGTCTCTACAAATGACCCAATTTCATTCCATTCTATGGCTGAGTAATACTCCATTGTATATATGTACCACATCTTCTTTATCCATTCATCTGTCGATTGGCATTTAGGTTGTTTCCATGACCTGGCTATTGTAAATAGTGCTACAATGAATATTGGGGTGCATGAGTCTTTTTGAATTATGATTTCCTCTGGATATATGCCCAGTAGGGATTGCTGGGTCACATATTAATTTTATTTTTAGATTTTTGAGGACCCTCAATACTGTTCTCCATAGTGGCTGTATCAATTTACATCCCCACCAACAGTGCAAGAGGGTTCCCTTTTCTCCACACCCTCTCCAGCATTTAATGTTTGTAGATTTTCTGATCATACCCGCTCTGATGGGTGTGAGGTGATACCTCATTGTAGTTTTGGTTTGCATTTCTCTAGTAATTGGTGATGTTGAGCAGATTTCATGTGCCTCTTCTTTGGAGAAATGGCCATCTGTATCTCTTCTTTGGAGAAATGTCTATTTAGGTCTTCCACCCATTTTTTGACAGGGTCGTTTATTTTTTTGCTATTGAGCTGCATGAGCTGTTTGTATATTTTGGAGATTAGTCCTTTGTCCATTGATTCATTTGCAAATATTTTCTCTCATTCTGAGGGTTGCCTTTTCGTATTGTTTATGGTTTCCTTTGCTGTGCAAAAGCTTTTAAGTTTCATTAGGTCCCATTTGTTTATTTTTGTTTTAATTTCCGTTACTCTAGGGGGTGGGTCAGTACAGATCTTGCTGTGATTTATGTCAAAGACTGTTCTTCCTATGTTTTCCTCTAAGAGTTTTATAGTGTCAGGCCTCACATTTAGGTCTTTAATCCATTTTGAGTTTATTTTTGTGTATGGTGTTAGGGAGTGTTCTAATTTCATTCTTTTACCTGTAACTGTCCAGTTTTTCCAGTGCCACTTATTGAAGAGACTGCCTTTTCTCCATGGTATATCCCTGCAACCTTGTCACACATTAGTTGACCATAGGTGCATGGGTTTATCTCTGGGCTTTCCATCCTGTTCCTTTGATCTATATTTCTGTTTTTGTGCCAGTACCATATTGTCTTGATTACTGTAGCTTTGTAGTATAGTCTGAAGTCAGGGAGTCTGATTCCTCCAGCTCTGTGTTTTGTTTGTTTGTTTGTCTTTTTCTCAAGATTGCTTTGGCTATTCGGGGTCATTTGTGTCTCCATACAAATTTTAAGATTTCTTGTTCCAGTTCTGTGAAAAATGCCATTGGTTATTTAATAGGGATTGTATTGAACCTGTAGATTGCTTTGGGTAGGATAGGCTTTTCCACAATATTGATTCTTCCAATCCAAGAACATGGTATATCTCTCCATCTGTTTGTGTCATCTTTGATTTCTTTCATCAGTGTCTTATAATTTTCTGAGTACAGGTCTTTTACCTCCCTAGGTAGGTTTATTCCTAGGTATTTTATTATTTTTGTTGCAATGGTGAATGGGATAGTTTCCTTAATTTCTCTTTCTGATCTTTTGTTTTTAGTCTATAGGAATGCAGGAGATTTCTGTGCATTAATTTTGTATCCTGCAACTTTACCAAATTCATTGAATAGCTCTGGGAGTTTCCTGGTGGTATCTTTAGGATTTCCTATGTAGAGTATCATGTCATCTGCAAACAGTGACAGTTTTACTTCTTCTTTCCCAATTCGTATTCCTCTTATTTTTTTTTTTTTTTCTTCTTCTCTGATTGCCATGGTTCGGACTTCCAAAACTATGTTGTATAATAGTGGCAACAGTGGACATCCTTGTCTTGTTCCTGATCTTAGAGGAAATGCTTTCAGGTTTTCCACCATTGACAATGCTGTTTGCTGTGGGTTTGTCATATATGGCCTTAATTAGGTTGATGTAGGTTCTCACTATGCCCACATTCTGGAGAGTTTTTATCATAAATGTGTGTTGAATTTTGTCAAAAGCTTTTTCTGCATCCATTGAGATGATCATATGGTTTTTATTCTTCAGTTTGTTAATATGGTGTATCACATTGATTGATTTGCATATATTGAAGAATCCTTGTATCCCTGGGATAAATCCCACTTGATCATGGTGTATGATGACTTTTAATGTGTTGTTGGATCCTGTTTGCTAGTATCTTGTTGAGGATTTTTGCATCTCTATTCAACTGTGATATTGGTCTGTAATCTTCCTTTTTTTTTGTAATATCTTTGTCTGGTTTTGGTATCAGGGTGAAGGTGGCCTGTTAGAATGCGTTTGGGAGTGTTCCTTCCTCTGCAATGTTTTGGAAGAATTTGAGAATGAGAGGTGTTAGCTCTTCTCTAAATGTTTGGTAGAATTCACCTGTGAAGCCCTCTGGTTCTGGACTTCTGTTTGTTGGAAGTTTTTTTTTTTTTTTTTTTTTTAACATCTTTATTGGAGTATAATTGCTTTACAGTGGTGTGTTAATTTCTGCTGTATAACAAAGTGTATCAGCTATACATATACATATATCCCCATATCTCCTCCCTCTTGCTTCTCCCTCCCACCCTCCTTATCCCACCCCTCTAGGCGGACACAAAGCACTGAGTTGATCTCCCTGTGCTATGTGACTGCTTCCCACGAGCTATATATTTTACATTTGGTAGTGTATATGTGTCCACGCCACTCTCTCACTTCGTACCAGCTTACCCCTCTCCCTCCCCGTGTCCTCAAGTCCATTCTCTACGCCTGCGTCTTTATTCCTGTCCTGCCCCTGGTTCTTCAGAACCATTCTTTTTTTCTTTTTAGATTCCATATATATGTGTTAGCATATGGTATTTGTTTTTCTCTTTCTGACTTACTTCACTCTGTATGACAGTCTCTAGGTCCATCCACCTGACTACAAATAACTCACTTTTGTTTCTTTTCATGGCTGAGTAATATTCCATTGTAAATATGTGCCACATCTTCTTTATAGTTGCAATTTCATTACTTGTGATTGGTCTATTCATATTTTCTATTTCTTCACCGTTCAGTCTTGGAAGGTTATACCTTTCTAAGAATTTGTCCATTTCTTCCAGATTGTCCATTTTATTGGCATAGAGTTGCTTGTAGTAGTCTTCTAGGATGCTTTGTATTTCTACGGTGTCTGTTGTAACTTTTCCTTTTTCATTTCTAATTTTATTGATTTGAGTCCTCTCCCTCTTTTTCTTGATGAGTCTGGCTAGTGGTTTATCAATTTTGTTTAGCTTCTCAAAGAACCAGCTTTTAGTTTTATTGATCTTTGCTATTGTTTTCTGGGTATTTTTTGAAGCTAAAAGTATATTGTTAGAAAAATGAAAGATTTTCAAAATTAATTTTATGTTAGATTACTGTGTCAATGTTAAATATTTCTTTTGGTTATTGTGGTGGTTATATGACTACAATTCCCATCATTACCAAAAATTGTATATTAAATATAATAAAAGGTTTATGAATTATAGACATCTTGGCAATTTCTGAATGTGATCAGTAAGAAGCATTTATTATAGCCTATTATATATGAAGTCAACAATTGCCACAAGGGGATTCAAAGGCATGTGACAATCTCTGTGCTTGACAGTTAAGAGATTAACTAGTTAAGGAACAATAAACAATAACATAGATGATATACCCCCCAAATATCAAATTGCATGGTATAATCCATTGCTTCTTAAATTTTTTATGTACCTATGAATTACCAAGGATTTTCTATTAGACAGCCTTTGATTTGATAAATCTGTTGTAGGGCCTGAGATTCTGCATTTCTAGTAAACTCTGGCCCTTGGATCACAATTTAAATTGTGGGTGTAGACTGTAAGAGCTATAGAAGGAAGGAATTATTAAGAATAAGGGTAAGTAAAGAAGGCTTTGGGGAGAAAATGCATCTTGATACCTTAACCCTTTTTCAAAAATGAAGGGGCAAAGGGAAAGGTAGAAAGGTGTTTATAATAGCTCTATTCATTTATTCATTCCTCATCTTGTACATCTTCTCAGTATCCAGCATGTAAAAGACTCTGTGTGCAGCAGTGAAGGCAGTATTTGAATTCATTTTAGCTTTTCTCAGAGTGTCTTATATAGAGGAGGAGCTCAGTGAATATATTTATCAAACTCAATTTAATTTATGGCTAGGAAATAACCGGAAAAAAGAATTGGAGAGAGAAATTATCATAATGCCGTTATGGGCTGGTAAAATAAATAGTCTGACTCAAGAGAAATAAAATTGTGCCTGGGAGCATAGGATGAAGAAGGATTATGAACAACTTAAAGGTGTAGCAGAGAAGTGTACATTTAATAGAGTTAAACTTTTTAAAATTGGGAAATAACATTCTAAAAATAATGCTTGAGAACAGTTTGGCAAGCAATGTTCTTGATTGGAGGGGGATATGATGGAGGTCAGTTGGAAGCTATTGCATAATCCAGAAAACCAACTCTCCTAATTTATCAATCTCCTCCTGGCCCCAAGCATTTCCTTTGTCATTTTCTCTTTTCTCTGTATCAGAGGTTGGGTGACTGAGTGACTGAGTTATTCAAATTCCAGGACACTAGGTCGCTGGTAAAGGTGAAACCCTGGTCAGCATTTCCTTTACCCATGTCAAAGTTCTAATATTCACAACTGATTTTTTCTTAACTTTTTACAAAAGTTTTTAAAGTTGCTTTTAAAGGAACTTGATATCAAAGATAAGGCACCATGCTAATCATTTTAATCAGGTTCTTTCTTGAATCATTGATAAAGTTCAATTAGCTAGGCAATTATTGATGTTAGCTTGTTAGTACAAATATGTAAAAGCCTCTCTATCTTACACTTACTTCTGTTAGTAAATACTATTCACATGTATATTGTGAATAATTTTTCCCTGTCCATGGCTTGCGTTTTCATTTTCTTAATGCTATCATTTGATAAACAAAATGTATTAATTATTAATAATAATTGCCAAGTGAGCAAGATGGCGGAGGAGTAAGAGGTGGAGATCACCTTGCTCCACACAAATACATCAAAAATACATCTACATATGGAACAACTCCTACAGAACACCGACTGAATGCTGGCAGAAGACCTCAAACTTCCAAAAAGGCAAGAAAAGCTCCACATAACTGGGGTCCTGTTGCTTTGGCCAGGGCTCAGGCCTAAGCCTCCGAGGTGGGAGAGCTGAGTCCAGGAGGTTGGACCACCAGAGAATTCCTAGCCCCATAGGATATTTTTTTTTTTTTAAACATCTTTATTGAAGTATAATTGCCTTACAATGGTGTGTTAAATTCTGCTTTATAACAAAGTGAATCAGTTATACATATACAATATGTTCCCATTTCTCTTCCCTCTTGCATCTCCCTCCCTCCCACCCTCCCCATCCCACCCCTCTAGGTGGTCACAAAGCACCGAGCTGATCTCCCTGTGCTATGCGGCTGCTTCCCACTAGTTATCTATTTTACATTTGGTAGTGTATATAGGTCCATGACACTCTCTTACCCTGTCACATCTCACCCCACCCCCTCCCCATATCCTCAAGTCCATTCTCTAGTAGGTCTGTGTCTTTATTCCCGTCTTGCCACTAGGTTCTTCATGGCCTTTTTTTTTTTTTTTCCCTTAGATTCCGTATATATGTGTTAGCATACTGTATTTGTTTTTCTCTTTCTGACTTACTTCACTCTGTATGACAGACTCTAACTCCATCCACCTCATTACAAATACCTCCATTTCATTTCTTTTTATGGCTGAGTAATATTCCATTGTATATATGTGCCACATCTTCTTTATCCATTCATCTGTCGATGGACATTTAGGTTGCTTCCATGTCCTGGCTATTGTAAATAGAGCTGCAATGAACATTTTGGTACATGACTCTTTTTGACCTATGGTTTTCTCAGGGTATATGCTCAGTATTGGGATTGCTGGGTCGTATGGTAGTTCTATTTGTAGTTTTTTCAGGAACCTCCATACTGTTCTCCATAGTGGCTGTATCAATTTGCATTCCCACCAGCAGTGCAAGAGTGTTCCCTTTCCTCCACACCCTCTCCAGCATTTATTGTTTGTAGATTTTTTGATGATGGCCATTCTGACCGGTGTGAGATGATATCTCATTGTAGTTTTGATTTGCATTTCTCTAATGATTAATGATGTTGAGCATTCTTTCATGTGTCTGTAGGCCATCTGTATATCTTCTTTGGAGAAATGTCTATTTAGGTCTTCTGCCCATTTTTGGATTGGGTTGTTGGTTTTTTTGTTATTGAGCTGCATGAGCTGCTTGTAAATCTTGGAGATTAATCCTTTGTCAGTTGCTTCATTTGCAAATATTTTCTCCCATTCTGATGGTTGTCTTTTGGTCTTGTTTATGGTTTCCTTTGCTGTGCAAAAGCTTTTAAGTTTCATTAGGTCCCATTTGTTTATTTGTGTTCTTATTTCCATTTCTCTGGGAGCTGGGTCAAAAAGAATCTTGCTGTGATGTATGTCATAGAGTGTTCTGCCTATGTTTTCCTCTAAGAGTTTGATAGTGTCTGCCCTTACACTTAGGTCTTTAATCCATTTTGAGTTTATTTTTGTGCATGGTGTCAGGGAGTGTTCTAATTTCATACTTTTACATGTACCTGTCCAATTTTCCCAGCACCACTTATTGAAGAGGCTGTCTTTTCTCCACTGTATATTCTTGCCACCTTTATCAAAGATAAGATGACCATATGTGTGTGGGTTTATCTCCGGGCTTTCTATCCTGTTCCATTGATCTATATTTCTGTTTTTGTGCCAGTACCAAACTGTCTTGATTACTGAAGCTTTGTAATAGAGTCTGAAGTCAGGGAGCCTGATTCCCCCAGCTCCATTTTTCGTTCTCAAGATTGCTTTGGCTATTCGGGGTCTTCTGTGTTTCCATACAAATTGTGAAATTTTTTGTTCTAGTTCTGTGAAAAATGCCAGTGGTAGTTTGATAGGGATTGCATTGAATCTGTAGATTGCTTTGGGTAGTAGAGTCATTTTCACAATGTTGATTCTTCCAATCCAGGAACATGGTATATCTCTCCATCTATTTGTATCATCTTTAATTTCTTTCATCAGTGTCTTATAATTTTCTGCATACAGGTCTTTTGTCTCCTTAGGCAGGTTTATTCCTAGATATTTTATTCTTTTTGTTGCAATGGTAAATGGGAGTGTTTTCTTAATTTCACTTTCAGATTTTTCGTCATTAGTGTATAGAAATGCAAGAGATTTCTGTGCATTTATTTTGTATCCTGCTACTTTACCAAATTCATTGATTAGCTCTAGGAGTTTTCTGGTAGCATCTTTAGGATTCTCTATGTATAGTATCATGTCATCTGCAAATAGTGACAGCTTTACTTCTTCTTTTCCGATTTGGATTCCTTTTATTTCTTTGTCTTCTCTGATTGCTGTGGCTAACACTTCCAAAACTATGTTGAATAATAGTGGTGAGAGTGGGCAACCTTGTCTTGTTCCTGATCTTAGTGGAAATGGTTTCAGTTTTTCACCATTGAGGACAATGTTGGCTGTGGGTTTGTCATATATGGCCTTTATTATGTTGAGGAAAGTTCCCTCTATGCCTACTTTCTGCAGGGCTTTTATCATAAATGGGTGTTGAATTTTGTCGAAAGCTTTCTCTGCATCTATTGAGATGATCATATGGTTTTTCTCCTTCAATTTGTTAATATGGTGTATCACATTGATTGATTTGCGTATGTTGAAGAATCCTTGCATTCCTGGGATAAACCCCACTTGATCATGGTGTATGATCCTTTTAATGTGCTGTTGGATTCTGTTTGCTAGTATTTTGTTGAGGATTTTTGCATCTATGTTCATCAGTGATATTGGCCTGTAGTTTTCTTTCTTTGTGACATCTTTGTCTGGTTTTGGTATCAGGGTGATGGTGGCCTCATAGAATGAGTTTGGGAGTGTTCCTCCCTCTGCAATATTTTGGAAGAGTTTGAGAAGGATAGGTGTTACCTCGTCTCTAAATGTTTCATAGAATTCACCTGTGAAACCATCTGGTCCTGGGCTTTTGTTTGTTGGAAGGTTTTTAATCACAGTTTCAATTTCAGTGCTTGTGATTGGTCTGTTCATATTTTCTATTTCTTCCTGGTTCAGTCTCGGCAGTTTGTGCATTTCTAAGAATCTGTCCATTTCTTCCAGGTTGTCCATTTTATTGGCATAGAGTTGCTTGTAGTAATCTCTCATGATCTTTTGTATTTCTGCAGTGTCAGTGGTTACTTCTCCTTTTTCATTTCTAATTCTATTGATCTGAGTCTTCTCCCTTTTTCTCTTGATGAGTCTGGCTAATGGTTTATCAATTTTGTTTATCTTCTCAAAGAACCAGCTTTTAGTTTCATTGATTTTTGCTATTGTTTCCTTCATTTCTTTTTCATTTATTTCTGACCTGATCTTTATAATTTCTTTCCTTCTGCTGGCTTTGGGGTTTTTTTGTTCTTCTTTCTCTAATTGCTTCAGGTGCAAGGTTAGGTTGTTTATTCGAGATGTTTCCTGTTTCTTGAGGTAGGCTTGTATTGCTATAAACTTCCCTCTTAGCACTGCTTTTGCTGCGTCCCATAGGTTTTGGGTCGTCGTATCTCCATTGTCGTTTGTTTCTAGGTATTTTTTGATTTCCCCTTTGATTTCTTCAGTAATCACTTCGTTATTAAGTAGTGTATTGTGTAGCCTCCATGTGTTTGTATTTTTTACAGATCTTTTCCTGTAATTGATATCTAGTCTCATAGCGTTGTGGTCGGAAAAGATACTTGATACGATTTCAATTTTCTTAAATTTACCAAGGCTTGATTTATGACCCAAGATATGATCTATCCTGGAGAATGTTCCATGAGCACTTGAGAAAAATGTGTATTCTGTTGTTTTTGGGTAGAATGTCCTATAAATATCAATTAAGTCCATCTTGTTTAATGTATCATTTAAAGCTTGTGTTTCCTTATTTATTTTCATTTTGGATGATCTGTCCATTGGTGAAAGTGGGGTGTTAAAGTCCCCTACTATGATTGTGTTGCTGTCGATTTCCCCTTTTATGGCTGTTAGTATTTGCCTTATGTATTGAGGTGCTCCTATGTTGGGTGCATAAATATTTACAATTGTTATAGCTTCCTCTTGGATCGATCCCTTGATCATTATATAGTGTCCTTCTTTGTCTCTTGTAATAGTCTTTATTTTAAAGTCTATTTTGTCTGATATGAGAATTGCTACTCCAGCTTTCTTTTGATTTCCATTTGCATGGAATATCTTTTTCCATCCCCTCACTTTCAGTCTGTATGTGTCTCTAGGTCTGAAGTGGGTCTCTTGTAGACAGCATATATATGGGTCTTGTTTTTGTATCCATTCAGCCAGCCTGTGTCTTTTGGTGGGAGCATTTAATCCATTTACTTTCAAGGTAATTATCGATATGTATGTTACTATTCCCATTTTCTTAAATGTTTTGGGTTTGTTATTGTAGGTGTTTTCCTTCTCTTGTGTTTCTTGCCTAGAGAAGTTCCTTTAGCATTTGTTGTAAAGCTGGTTTGGTGGTGCTGAACTCTCTCAGCTTTTGCTTGTCTGTAAAGGTTTTAATTTCTCCATCGAATCTGAATGAGATCCTTGCTGGGTAGAGTAATCTTGGTTGTAGGTTTTTCTCCTTCATCACTTTAAGTATATCCTGCCACTCCCTTCTGGCTTGCAGAGTTTCTGCTGAAAGATCAGATGTTAACCTTATGGGGATTCCCTTGTGTGTTATTTGTTTTTTTTCCCTTGCTGCCTTTAATATGTTTTCCTTATATTTAATTTTTGACAGTTTGATTAATATGTGTCTTGGCGTGTTTCTCCTTGGGTTTATCCTGTATGGGACTCTCTGTGCTTCCAGGACTTGATTAACTATTTCCTTTCCCATATTAGGGAAGTTTTCAACTATAATCTCTTCAAATATTTTCTCAGTCCCTTTCTTTTTCTCTTCTTCTTCTGGGACCCCTATAATTCGAATGTTGGTGCGTTTAATGTTGTCCCAGAGGTCTCTGAGACTGTCCTCAGTTCTTTTCATTCTTTTTTCTTTATCCTGCTCTGTAGTAGTTATTTCCACCATTTTATCTTCCAGGTCACTTATCCTTTCTTCTGCCTCAGTTATTCTGCTATTGATCCCATCTAGAGTATTTTTAATTTCATTTATTGTGTTTTTCATCATTGCTTGGTTCCTCTTTAGTTCTTCTACGTCCTTGTTAAATGTTTCTTGCATTTTGTCTATTCTATTTCCAAGATTTTGGATCATCCTTACTATCATTATTCTGAATTCTTTTTCAGGTAGACTACCTATTTCCTCTTCATTTGTTAAGTCTAGTGTGCTTTGACCCTGCTCCTTCATCTGCTGTGTGTTTTTCTGTCGTCTCATTTTGCTTATCTTACTGTGTTTGGGGTCTCCTTTTCACAGACTGCAGGTTTGTAGTTCCCGTTGTTTTTGGTATCTGTCCCCAGTGGCTAAGGTTGGTTCAGTGGGTTGTGTAGGCTTCCTGGTGTAGGGAACTAGTGCCTGAGCTCTGGTGGATGAGGCTGGATCTTGTCTTTCTGGTGGGCACATCCACGTCTGGTGGTGTATTTTGGGGTGTCTGTGGCCTTATTATGATTTTAGGCAGCCTCTCTGCTAATGGATGGGGCTGTGTTCCTGTCTTGCTAGTTGTTTGGCATAGGGTGTTCAGCACTGTAGCTTGCTGGTCATTGAGTGATGCTGGGTCTTGATGTTGAGATGGAGATCTCTGAGAGATTTTTACCGTTTGGTATTACGTGGAGCTGGGAGGTCTCTTGTGGACCAGTGTCCTGAAGTTGGCTGTCCCACCTCAGAGGCACGGCCCTGATGCCTGGCTGGAGCACCAAGAGCCTTTCGTCCACACGGCTCAGAGTAAAAGGGAGAAAAAATAGAAAGAAAGAAAGAAAGAAAGAAAGAAAGAAAGAAAGAAAGAAAGAAAGAAAGAAAGAAAGAAAGAAAGAAAGAAAGAAGGAAGGAAGGAAGGAAAGAAAGAAAGAAAGAAAGAAAGAAAGAAAGAAAGAAAGAAAGAAAGAAAGAAAGAAAGAGGCTATAGTATAGTAAGCAAAATAAAGCTATTGTAAAGCAAAGCTATACAGACAAAATCTCACCCAGAAGCATATACATATACACTCACAAAAAAAAAGGAACAGGGGAAAAATTAATATATCCTGCTCCCAAAGTCCACCTCCTGAATTTGGGATGATTCGTTGTCTATTCAGGTATTCAACAGATGCAGGCACATCAAGTTGTTTGTGGAGTTTTAATCCGCTGCTTCTGAGGCTGCTGGGAGAGATTTCCCCTTCTCCTCCCTGTTCACACAGCTCCTGGGGTTCAGCTTTGGATTTGGACCCGCCTCTGCGTGTAGGTCGCCTGAGGGCGTCTATTCCCCGCCCAGACAGAAAGGGGTTAAAGGAGCAGCTGCTTCGGGGGCGCTGGCTCACTCAGGCCGTGGGGAGGGAGGGGTACGGAGGAGGCGGGGCGAGCCTGTGGCAGCAGAGGCCGGCGTGACGTTGCACCAGCCTGACGTTGCACCAGCCGGCGTGACGTTGCACCAGACGGCGCACAGTGCGTTCTCCTGGGGAATTTGTCCGGGGATCACGGGACCCTGGCAGTGGCGGGCTGCACCGGCTCCCGGGAGGGGCGGTGTGGAGAGTGACCTGTGCTCACACACAGGCTTTTTGGAGGCGGCAGCAGCAGCCCCAGCGTCTCACGCCTGTCTCTGGGGTCCGCGCTGATCGCCGCGGCTCGCGCCTTTCTCTGGAGTTCGTTTAGGCGGCGCTCTGAATCCCCTCTCCTTGCGCGCAGTGAAACAAAGAGGCAAGAAAAAGCCTCTTGCCTCTTCGGCAGCTGCAGACCTTTTCCCGGTCTCCCTCCCAGTCAGCTGTGGTGCGCTAAGCCCTTCAGGCTGTGTTCACGCCGCCAGCCCCAGTCCTCTCCCTGTGATCCAACCGAAGCCCGAGCCTCAGCTCCCAGCCCCGCCCGCCCCGGCGGGGGAGCAGAGAAGCCTCTCGGGCTGGAGAGTGCTGGTCAGCACCGCTCCTCCGTGCGGGAACCTCTACGCTTTGCCCTCCGCACCCCTGTGGCTGCGCTCTCCTCCGTGGCTCCGAAGCTTCCCCCCTCTGCCACCCGCAGTCTCTGCCCGCGAAGGGGCTTCCTAGTGCGTGGAAATCTTTCCTCCTTCACAGCTCCCTCCCACTGGTGCAGGTGCCGTCCCTATTCTTTTGTCTCTGTTATTTCTTGTTTCTTTTGCCCTACCCAAGTACGGGGGGAGTTTCTTGCCTTTTTGGAGGTCGGACGTTTTCTGCCAGCGTTCAGTGGGTGTTCTGTAGGAGCAGTTCCACGTGTAGATGTATTTCTACTGTATCTTCATGATGTGATTCTGGTGTTTCGAAGGAAATAATCCTAGAAGTGGTGTGCAAGTGAATATTGTATAGAAGGGGAAAAAAATGGCTTGCATAATATTGTCACACCTAAATTTCTCTTCTTAAATCAGTTGGCTAGGCAGCAGGTAGCAGGAATCCAATGCAACTCAGAAGATCTGTCAGGTTTATTCCTTAACCAAATTGGAGTTTTCTGTAGTCTACTCCACCTCAAGGGCCGATAATATTCAGAGGTGGTGAGAATTCTAATTCTTCATATTCTCTTTTCTTCCTGTGGACTTCTTTTTTTTTCCTTTGTGTGTAGTCTAGCTTCACTTGCTCACAGGCTGCCGCGTTCACAGGCCTCACAACAGCCCTTCAGACCCGAGTTCCTAATCCCCATAGGATATTAATGAGTGCGAGCTCGCCGAGAGATCTCCATCTCAACACTACACCCAACTGCCAGCAAGCTCCACTGCTGGACGCCTCATGCCAAACAACTAGCAAGACAGGAACAACACCCCACCCATTAGCAGACAGGCTGCCTAAAGTCATACTAAGCTCACAGATAACCCAAAACACAGCACCGGAAGTGGCCTTGCCCAACAGAGGGACAAGATCCAGCTCCACCCACCAGAACACAGGCAACAGTCTCCCCCACCAGGAATCCTACACAAGCCACTGGGCCATCCTCACCAACTGGTGGCAGATACCAGAAGTAAGAGGAACTATGACTGAGCAGCATACAAATAGGAGACCCCAAACACAGTGAGTTAAACAAAATGAGGAGACAAAGAAATATGCAGCAGATAAAGGAGCAAGGTAAAAACCCAAAAGACTAAACAAATGAAGAGGAAATAGACAGTCTACCTGAAAAATAATTCAGAGTAATGTTACTAAAGATGACCCAAAATCTCAGAAATAGAATGGAGAAAATACAAGAAACGTTTAACAAGAACTTAGAAGAACTAAAGAGCAAACAAACAGTGATGAACAACATAATTACTGAAATTAAAAATACTTTAGAAGGAATCAATAGCAGAATAAATGAGGCAGAAGAACGGATAAGTGAGCTGGAAAATAGAATGGTGGAAGTAACTGCCACGGAGCAGAATAAAGAGAAAAGAATGAGAAGAATTGAGGACAGTCTCAGAGACCTCTGGACAACATTAAATGCACCAACATTCAAATTATAGAGGTCCCAGAAGAAGAAGAGAAAAAGAAAGGGTCTGAGAAAATATTTGAAGAGATTATAGTCGAAAATTTCCCCAACATGGGAAAGGAAATGCTCAATCAAGTACAGGAAGTGCAGAGAGTCCCATCCAGGGTAAACCCAAGGAGAAACCCGCCAAGACACATGTTATGCAAACTATCAAAAATTAAATACAAAGAAAAAATATTAAAAGCAGCAAGGGAAAAGCAACAAATAACATATAAAGGAATCCCCATAAGGTTACCAGCTCATTTTTCAGCAGAAACTCTGCAGGCCAAAAGGAAGTAGCAGGATATATTTACAATGATGAAAGGGAAAAACCTCTACCTAAGATTACTCTACCCAGCAAGGAACTCATCCAGATTTGATGGAGAAATCAAAAGGTTTACAGAAAAGCAAAAGCTAAGAGAATTCAGCACCACCAAACCAGCTCAAGAAATGCTAAAGGAACTTCTCTAAGTGGGAAACACAAGAGAAGAAAAGGACCTACAAAAACAAGCCCAAAACAATTAAGAAAATGGTAATAGGAAC
Organism: Eschrichtius robustus; assembly: GCF_028021215.1. Classification (NCBI taxonomy): domain Eukaryota; kingdom Metazoa; phylum Chordata; class Mammalia; order Artiodactyla; family Eschrichtiidae; genus Eschrichtius; species Eschrichtius robustus. The sequence continues at coordinate 113,146,630 of NC_090832.1, forward strand.
ATACATATCGATAACTACCTTAAATGTGAATGGATTAAATCCTCCAACCAAAAGACACAGACTGAATGGATACAAAAACAAGACCCATATATATGCTGTCTACAAGAGACCCACTTCAGACCTAGGGACACAAACAGACTGAAAGTGAGGGGATGGAAAAAGATATTCCATGCAAATGGAAATCAAAAGAAAGCTGCAATAACGATACTCATAACAGATAAAATAGATTTTAAAATAAAGAATGTTACAAGAGACAAAGAAAGACAGTACATAATGATCAAGGGATCAATCCAAGAGGAGATGTAACAATTATAAATACATATGCACCTAACATAGGAGCACCTCAATACATAAGGCGAATGCTACACCTATAAAAGGAGAAATCAACAGTAACACAGTAATAATAGGGGAATTTAAAACCTCACTTACACCAGATCATCCAGACAGAAAATTAATAAGGAAACACAAGCTTTAAATGGCACAATAGACCAGATAGATGTAATTAATATTTATAGGACATTCCATCCAAAAACAGCAGATTACACTTTCTTCTCAAATGCACATGGAACATTCTCCAGGATAGATCACATCTTAGGTCACAAATCAAGCCTCAGTAAATTTAAGAAAGTTGAACTCGTATCAAGCATCATTTCCAGCCCTAACGCTATGAGATTAGAAATCAACTACAGGAAAAAAAAAACTGTAAAAAACACAAACACATGGAGGCTAAACAATATGCTACTAAATAACCAAGAGATCACTGAAGAAATCAAAGAGGAAATCAAAAAATACCTAGAGACACGGGACTTTCCTGGTGGTACAGTGGTTAAGAATCTGCCTGCCAATGCAGGGGGCACAGGTTTGAGCCCTGGTCCAGGAAGATACCACATGCCACGGAGCAACTAAGCCCATTTGCCACAACTGCTGAGTCTGCACTCTAGAGCCACAACTACTGAGCCCACGTGCCACTACTACTGAAGCCCACATACCTAAGGCTTGTTCTCCACAACAAAAGAAGCCATTGCAATAAGAAGCCTGCACACCACAACGAAGAGTAACCCCCACTCACCACAAATAGAGAAAGCCTGTGTGCAGCAATGAAGACCCAACGCAGCCAAAAATAAATAAATAAATAAATATATTAAAAAAAAAATAACTAGAGACAAATGACAATGCAAACACAATGACCCAAAACCTATTGGATGCAGCAAAAGCAATTCTAAGAAAGAAGTTTATAGCAATAAAATCGTACCTCAAGAAACAAGAAAAATCTCAAATACAATCTAACTTTACATCTAAAGGAACTAGAGAAAGAAGAACAAAAAAACCCCCAAAGATAGTAGAAGGAAAGATATCATAAAGATCAGAGCAGAAATAAATGAAACGGAAACAAAGAATACAATAGCAAAGATTGATAAAACTAAAAGCTGGTTCTTTGAGAAGATAAACAAAATTCATAAACCACTAGCCAGACTCATCAAGAAAAAGAGGGAGAGGACTCAAATCAATAAAATTAGAAATGAAAAAGGAGAAGTTACAACAGACACCGTAGAAATACAAAGCATCCTAGGAGACTACTACAAGCAACTCTATGCCAATAAAATGGACAACCTGGAAGAAATGGACAAATTCTTAGAAAGGTGTAACCTTCCAAGACTGAACGATGAAGAAATAGAAAATGTGAATAGACAAATCACAAGTAATGAAATTGAAACTATAAAGAAGATGTGGCACATATTTACAATGGAATATTACTCAGCCATAAAAAGAAACAAAGGTGAGTTATTTGTAGTCAGGTGGATGGACCTAGAGACTGTCATACAGAGTGAAGTAAGTCAGAAAGAGAAAAACAAATACCATATGCTAACACATATATATGGAATCTAAAAAGAAAAAAAGAATGGTTCTGAAGAACCAGGGGCAGGACAGGAATAAAGATGCAGGTGTAGAGAATGGACTTGAGGACACGGGGAGGGGGAAGGGTAAGCTGGTACGAAGTGAGAGAGTGGCATGGATACATATACACTACCAAATGTAAAATATATAGCTCGTGGGAAGCAGTCACATAGCACAGGGAGATCAGCTCAGTGCTTTGTGTCCACTTAGAGGGGTGGGATAAGGAGGGTGGGAGGGAGAAGCAAGAGGGAGGAGATATGGGGATATATGTATATGTATAGCTGATACACTTTGTTATACAGCAGAAATTAACACACCACTGTAAAGCAATTATACTCCAATAAAGATGTTAAAAAAGAAAAAAATTCCAACAAACAGAAGTCCAGGACCAGAGGGCTTCACAGGTGAATTCTACCAAACATTTAGAGAAGAGCTAACACCCTCATTCTCAAATTCTTCCAAAACATTGCAGAGGAAGGAACACTCCCAAACGCATTCTAACAGGCCACCTTCACCCTGATACCAAAACCAGACAAAGATATTACCAAAAAAAAAAAGAAAATTACAGACCAATATCACTGATGAGTAGAGATGCAAAAATCCTCCACAAGATACTAGCAAACAGGATACAACAACACGTTAAAAGTCAACATACACCATGATCAAGTGGGATATATCCCAGGGTTGCAAGGATTCTTCAATATATGCAAATCAATCAATGTGATACACCATATTAACAAACTGAAGAATAAAAACCATATGATCATCTCAATGGATGCAGACAAAGCTTTTGACAAAATTCAACACACGTTTATGATTAAAACTCTCAGAAAGTGGGCATAGTGGGAAGCTACATCAACCTAATTAAGGCCATATATGACAAACCCACAGCAAACATCACTGTCAGTGGTGGAAAACCTGAAAACATTTCCTCTAAGATCAGGAACAAGACAAGGATGTCCTCTGTTGCCACTATTATTCAACATAGTTTTGGAAGTCCGAACCATGGCAATCAGAGAAGAAGAAAAAAAAAAAAATAAGAGGAATACGAATTGGGAAAGAAGAAGTAAAACTGTCACTGTTTGCAGATGACATGATACTCTACATAGGAAATCCTAAAGATGCCACCAGGAAACTCCCAGAGCTATTCAATGAATTTGGTAAAGTTGAAGGATACAAAATTAATGCACAGAAATCTCCTGCATTCCTATAGACTAACAACAGAAGATCAGAAAGAGAAATCAAGGAAACTATCCCATTCACCATTGCAACAAAAATAAAAAATACCTAGGTGTAAACCTACCTAGGGAGGTAAAAGACCTGTACTCAGAAAATCATAAGACACTGATGAAAGAAATCAAAGACGACACAAACAGATGGAGAGATATACCATGATCTTGGATTGGAAGAATCAATATTGTGGAAATGCCTATCCTACCCAAAGCAATCTACAGGTTCAATACAATCCCTATTAAATAACCAATGGCATTTTTCACAGAACTGGAACAAGAAATCTTAAAATTTGTATGGAGACACAAATGACCCCGAATAGCCAAAGCAATCTTGAGAAAAAGACAAACAAACAAACAAAACACAGAGCTGGAGGAATCAGACTCCCTGACTTCAGACTATACTACAAAGCTACAGTAATCAAGACAATATGGTACTGGCACAAAAACAGAAATATAGATCAAAGGAACAGGATGGAAAGCCCAGAGATAAACCCATGCACCTATGGTCAACTAATGTGTGACAAGGTTGCAGGGATATACCATGGAGAAAAGGCAGTCTCTTCAATAAGTGGCACTGGAAAAACTGGACAGTTACAGGTAAAAGAATGAAATTAGAACACTCCCTAACACCATACACAAAAATAAACTCAAAATGGATTAAAGACCTAAATGTGAGGCCTGACACTATAAAACTCTTAGAGGAAAACATAGGAAGAACAGTCTTTGACATAAATCACAGCAAGATCTGTACTGACCCACCCCCTAGAGTAATGGAAATTAAAACAAAAATAAACAAATGGGACCTAATGAAACTTAAAAGCTTTTGCACAGCAAAGGAAACCATAAACAATACGAAAAGGCAACCCTCAGAATGAGAGAAAATATTTGCAAATGAATCAATGGACAAAGGACTAATCTCCAAAATATACAAACAGCTCATGCAGCTCAATAGCAAAAAAATAAACGACCCAATCAAAAAATGGGTGGAAGACCTAAATAGACATTTCTCCAAAGAAGAGATACAGATGGCCATTTCTCCAAAGAAGAGGCACATGAAAAGCTGCTCAACATTACCAATTACTAGAGAAATGCAAATCAAAACTACAATGAGGTATCACCTCACACCCGTTAGAGTGGGTATCATCAGAAAATCTACAAACAATAATTGCTGGAGAGGGTGTGGAGAAAAGGGAACCCTCTTGCACTGTTGGTAGGGATGTAAATTGATACAGCCACTATGGAGAACAGTATGGATGGTCCTTAAAAAACTAAAAATAATGTTACCATATGACCCAGCAATCCCACTACTGGGCATATACCCAGAGAAAACCGTATGGAACTTATAGAGACCCTAAATACCCAAAACAATCTTGAGAAAGAATGACAAAGCTGGAGGCATCACATGTAGTGATTTCAAATTATATTACAAAGCTATAGTAATCAAAACAGTATGGTACTAGGATAAAAACAGAATGATATACAGTTGACTCTTGAACAATGTGGGCATCAAATGTTATGGCCCTCTGTGCAGTTAAGAATCCAAGTATAATTTTTCATCAGCACTCCAAATACATAGTTTCTCCATATCCACAGATTTAACCAATTGTGAATCGTGTAGTATAGTATTTACTATTGAAAAAAATCACTGTATAAGTGAACTTACACAGTTCAAGTCCTTGTTCAAGGGCCAACTATAGTCAGATTTAACAAATGTTAAATCTTTGCAATATGTCCCACTGATTATTTTATAAAGAAATAAAACTTAGATACAGTTTTAAAACCCTCTTATCACTATCCTTTTCTTTCCCTCTTATCCAGAGTCAACCCTTATCTGGAAACTGTTATGTTTGTTTCCTGACTGTGTTGTTACCCTTATTATTTTGTGTGCCATATATAGATGATTTTGAAATTTTACACAAATGGCTTTATATTGTAATACTAGTTTTTCCACTTTACTTCTTTGAAATTTGAAAATTATAATATATGTCTTTACATCATTCACTTTATTAAGGTATTTCAAAATTATTTTTAATTAAAAATATGTTACAAAACATTATACACAGGATGACACAATTGTGCATACGTACTTAAATGTACTTATGCATAGGCAACAATGTAGATGATTATAAATAGAAATCTTACCATGTTTAGTTCTGAATATATTCTTCCTCAAACTGGTCACATTCTTAATGAACATATGTTCCTTATTAAATTATATATATTATTTGTATATGCAACTTTTAAGAATCACATCCATAACTCAGTTAACATATGCAAATTGAGGGACTTATTCATCTGTTAGTATTATGTGGCTGGGAGTGGGGCCCAAAACTTGTAGTTTTTGCAAAGGGTTTAATTTACAAGCCAAAATGATTTAACTGAAATCTGTATTGACATATATTAAATCCTAATTCACTTGGAGCAAAAAATTAAAAATAGAGCATATTATTCCACTAGAGAAATAGAGTTATAAAGAGAAAGAAAATATTTGAATATATATAAGGAAGCAATGGGCTAACATAAAGTGTAACCTATATTCAAGAAAAATGACTTTAAAAAAACCTAAGCTTTATTAATGTTAGTAAAATTGTTTGAAATTGTCAAGCCATGCACAGCGATTGGAATAAGAAAGTAAATGTGTTTAATCATCATGGTATTTGTTGAGATGAGAGTGAGTTCTATGGTAAAAACCCAGATAGCTATTATTAGTACAGTAAAATCTATCACAATAACCAGAGGAGAGCCTCCAGGAGCTCAAGGAGTCTAAAAAGCTGCTGTTACAGCAGATGGCACAGCAGTGCCCTGGAATCCAGGATATTTTTGTTTGTTTGTTTGGAACTTCAGCGTTGGTCCTCAGAGTTCCCTCTGACTTCATCTTCCATCAATAACCCCTCTCACTCAAGCTTCCTTCCGTTTGGGTACCACTTTCCTGAGTTTGGGCTTCTGCAAAGTTGCATCCCTCTATGGCAAAGATTGCATAGCCTCGTACTGCCGGCTCCTACGCACTGATACACCGGCTACGGAATGTGATTTCTGATGCCTCAGATTTCACCCCTCTCATCGTTTTTATTCCTTGTAGAGTCCAGATAATTAAGTAGTTGTACACTGAAGTGACATTTATGCAATCATATCAAATAAAAATGGATTGTTAGGTTTTTCACTGTTGAGACAGGAGTTTTTGGCTAATATTCATACTATATTAAGGTGAAAATAAACCTGGACTTGGATTCAGAAGAGTTGGATTTGCATTTGAGTGATTGCACATGTGCATTAGATTAGATATATAAATATGTAACATTAGTCAAACTTTGAATTTCATTTTAGGCACTTATAACAAAGTTGGACAAACTTTTTGTGTGATGGATCAGATAGTAAATATTTTAGGTTTTGTGGGTTATACTTCTCTGTCATGACTATTTAACTCCGCCTTTGTAGCTCCAAAGCAGCCATAAAAAATACGTACATGATTGAACATGGCTGTGATCCAATAAAACTTTTTTTACACAAACAAGTGGCTGGCCAGATTTAGCCCACAGACCACAGTATGGCAACTCCTGATGTATGAAATGGGAATAATAATGCCAGTCCCAGCTCTTTGACAGGGTTGATGTAAATGACAAAATACATAGGAATGGACTCCCGCATAAAATGTAAGTTTCTGTACCCTTGCATGATGTTATCGTTAATGATTTCATAAGCTTAGAATTCATTCTATGAGATACTTTTATGTTGAAACACCATAATATGATTCTTCAGTCTATAGCAAATCACTTTACTCACTTCCACAAAAAACTCGATTCTAAAATCTGCACTACAATATTGAAACACAAAAACCCTGGATTTTTAAATATATCTTTAAGTGTAAAATTTTGATGTTTCACCTATGAAGAGTATATGGCATAAACACGTGGCTGTATATTATTTGGTTGATGAACATCGACACAAATGGAGGATTAAGTTATAAAGGGGAATCAAATTGATAGCATAAAATTAAGGATCTATAATATAACCCACACTTTTACTGAGCTACCTTAAAGAGGATGTTCTGAAATGGATCTTGATCAGGGTAGTAAGAGGTAATGCTATCCATTTAAATGGATTTTAATTCATTCTAAATTATAATTGAAATACAAAGCACATGAGGTGACCACATTAAAGAGTCATTGTTGAGCAAGACGGAACTGGATGGTAGTTTTGCTGTCTGCTTGAGAATGAATGCTGAACAGAGACAATGGCACTTCTGCTAGGAAATCTGGGAGAGCACAATTTATGGACATCTCTGAGGAGCAATTAAACTAACCGAATTCAATTAAAAATTGGCTGGAAACCAGGAGGATATGAACTTAGCCAGGAGAATAGAGTTATGTGCTAAAATTTTTTTTTTTTCTTTTTAAACCCTAGACTTGGAGGAAAGAGGTGGAGCGTTGTATTGATTCTTTCGGGTGCTATCTAGAATGAGATTGTGTTATTGCTATAATAGCAAGTCATTTTAATAAGCAAGAAACTTTATGAATTATTTCTAGGTCTCTACTTCAAAAGCTAAACTAAGCAACTGAGTATGAACCTAGCCAAAGGATTTAGTTAGAAATCTCTTTTATACCACTTGAGTTATTCTCCTTCCTGATGACAATTTGTTTAACAGATGTTAGATGTGCCTGAATCTTCCTACGTGATACATTTAAAACCGCCTATACTTTCCTAAATTAATCATTTTGATCTAGTTTATTATCATGATTTATGTATTTTTTCTATTTTACTTCTCCCCTTATTACCCTTAACACATACATATACGTACATACATAAGAAATAGTAACCTATGAAGACTATACCCAGAATATTGTCATTCTACTATAAATATTTAAATGAGTAGATAATGAGGATCACAGATTATCTTTTATCTTAATGTGAAATTTACTACTAAATAATGGCTAGGACATTAAGGACTGTGAAATGGAGAGTCTGTATTTCTTCCTAGGTATTTTACATTGTCTATTAAATACATGCTAATGTTTGAGTTTGAATTTGTGGATCCAGTAGAATGACTTGCTTTTACGGTGGACAGTAATAAACTATCTAATTTAATATTATGTATAAAAGTATTATTAAAATAAGATAAGTAATGAACAGTTATTGTTATTAATTTCTGGGTATATGAAATTTATAGTGTGAATAGAAAAGTGACATTGAGTTATCACTAATAGCAATAGCAGTAAAATATATTGCTCACTACTGTACCCTGTGCTACTTACTGTGCTAAGTGTTTTAGTTGAAATTTTTTCATTCATACCTCACAATAACTTTATGAAGCAGGTACTATTATTATCTCCATTTTAGATTTGAGGAAACTGAGTACCTTTGATACACTGAGAATAGTAGTCAGTAGTTAATACTCCTTAGCATTAAACCTACAACAACTCTATAAGATGAGCATTAGTCTCCCCATGTTACTGTTGAAGAAATTGGGATTCAGGAGATGTTAAGAAACTCAAATAAGTGGTAGAACTACAAATTAGACCCAGTATTCTCTTTTTCAGAATTCACCCTCTTAGCCAGTACAATGTGCAAAATATAAATAGCAATATCAATACCAATGTTCATATTGACTTAACTGTATAGTATAAGATTGAAACTATCTTTATAGCTGGTACCACAACTTTACTCAGGGAGGAAATATATCTTTATTTGGAAAATTACATTGGTGAGCTGCTTGGAGGTAAGACTTGAATACAGGGGTACAGAGACATGATTGAGAATAAGAATTTTTTGGTCATTGTTTCTGCAGGGGAAGAAAAGAAAGATGGAAGAGGAGAGAAAAACAGCTATATAATTAAAGAGAATTTTAGGAATATGAATGTATAATGCGTAATGTCACATTGTGTGTTGGGTGGTTTGTGATATAGTCACTCCGCAGATGTGAAACTGGGATTGGGTTTTTAAAGCATTCTTTTAAGATCTCAGGAGACATAGAAGACTCCTAATGACAGCTGATTGATCTATCTAGCATCTGTCTATTTATCTATCTATCTGTCTATCATCTATCCATGTATCTATGTATCTATGTATAATTTATCACCTATCTCTCATCTATCTATCAATTTATGTATCCATCTATCTGGTAGAGGCTATGGTAACAAAACTCCAGCTAACTTACTTACCAGATTACCTAAGCTGACTTGCTCATTCTCATTACTAGGGGATTTATTCAAATATGTCCTTCTCATACATAGGTTTCAAATGCTCTTTTAACCTTATCTGGTAACTATATCTCTTATATAAATTTATAACTAAAACAAGTTGAGAAAAGGTGGAAATGAAATACCTGTGTTAAAAAGAAAGAATAAGTTAGGGGCTTCCCTGGTGGCGCAGTGGTTAAGAATCCGCCTGCCAATGCAGGGGACACGGGTTCGAGCCCTAGTCCAGGGAAATACCACATGCCGCGGAGCAACTAAACCCATGCACCACAACTACTGAGCCGGCCCTCTAGAGCCCGTGAGCCACAGCTGCTGAGCCTGTGTGCCACAACTACTGAAGCCTGTGTGCCTAGAGCCCATGCTCGCAACAAGAGAAGCCACCACAATGAGAAGCTCACACACGGCAAGGAAGAGTAGGTCCCACCGCAGTCAAAAAAAAAAAACCAAAACAAATCTTTAAAAAAAAAAAAGAAAGAATAAATTAAAATATTGAAAGTATCAAACAGATGTTATAGGAATTTGATCAAAATTGAGGTTTGTTCATCCTGAAATCTGGCTCCATTCCACATTCCACATTCCTAACAGACATGAGGAGATTATACAAAGAGGAATGAAATGTCTTCTTGTATAGTATACTAGATCCGAAATGCTGTTCAGATCTCAACATTCATTTTCTTTATGTAACAAGGGAGATAATTTGATTCTAAAATTCCTATTGAATTTCAATGGAATTCTGAAGTTTTATGAACTCCATGGGCAATGATGTACGAATCTGGTGTCTTGGTTACTAAGTGATTATTTCCGGAGATTTAAAAGAGAGTAAGAAGAATTTGTCTGACAATTTGTAAAAATTATTTTCAAAAGTTTCCATGAGTCTTTTTCTCTTTTTGTATTAAAATAATTGATACATTTAGCAATTTTTATAAAATGAAAATATTGGTGGTTGTATCAAATTGACTCTTATACCTAGCAATTGCTTGAAAAGAGTGTCACTATTTAGTAACACATAACAATGATCCCAGAACATCTAACACCATTTAACATCTTCTAAAAGTCATACCTAAAAAGAGCTAGAGTTTAATCTTAAATTCTAATTCATATTAACTAAATTTTCAACGATTATTAGAACCTACTTTTTACTGTAAGCACACTACAGAAAATTAATTTTCCAATTACTTGGGTTTTATTATGGAAGCACTCAATTATACTGCCAAAGTCATATTCTCTGAGTGTTTTTCAGGAGGTTATGAATAGTTTGACATTAGCTGGCAATGTTCATCTCAGAATAAAACTTTACATTCAAAGCCTCTTTCAGCAAACTTTTCAATAACATGGATTGAAAAAAACATGAAAATTGTTAGTTAGCATATGTCTTGAATTTATTCTTATGCAATCCTTGAAAATTAAGATTATCGCTATTAAATAATCAGAAATGAAAAGTAGGTTTAAAGATCCCAGTATCATTTTCTTACAAGTAGAAGAATTTTAATAGATATTTTGATATTTTATTTCTCTTATTTTCACAGAAATAAAACTAAATTTAAGTTTAAAACACTAATATTGTTTCTGAATCATAGACTCATTATTCATTACCCAAGTCTGATTATATAAAATTATTCAATATAAATAGGAATGTATCTGAATGCTGGTTTTATATACCACTAATAATAAATGCTGGGACTTCCCTGGTGGTGCAGTGGTTAAGAATCCACCTGCTAATGCAGGGGACAAAGGTTCAAGCCTTAGTCCGGGAAGATCCCACATGCCGTGAAGCAACTAAGCCTGTGTGTCACAACTACTGAGCCTGCGCTCTAGAGCCCGCGAGCCACAACTACTGAAGCCTACGTGCCACAACTACTGAAGCCTGTGGGCCTAGAGCCCGTGGTCTGTAACAGGAGAAGCCACCGCAAGGAGAAGCCCGTGCACTGCAACGAAGAGTAGCTCCCACCCGCCGAAACTAGAGAAAGCCCGCGCACAGCAACAAAGACCCAACGCAGCCAAAAATAAATAAATAAATAAATAAATTTACAAAAATAACAAATGCTATATCCACGTATGAAGACAGATTTATATTTAAGTATGTAAAACTATGAATACATAATTCATACCCTATCATACAAGTAACATTTTTTGAAAAGAAATTAAACATGTTTAGGCTTTACTGATAATCATTCAGATGCCAAAGTTTATGACCTGAATGTTACCATCTCTAGAAAACTAATTCAAATATTTTTTCTATATCTGGATTTTATTTTGCTTTTCAAGGAAAAAAATATATATAGCCAAATAAGCTTAAACAATTATATTTTAACAGTTAAACCATAACACAAAATGTGTATTATGTTAGCTCATTTTAACCGTCTCTGTCAAGTGCTTGGAATATTTGATACAACAAGCAGTCTCTAGTCTAAACTATATATGTAATATAAGTGGGCAAAGTTCCGGGTCTAACCTCTCCTTGACCTTGAAAACAGGAAACTCTTGTTCTCATCCTCATATCACCACTGCTTGACTCAGCATATGTGAGTCAATATATATGACTCAGAGTCAAACAATATGTTTGTAAATAGTGTTAACAGTTACCATTTATTATAATGGTAATTTATCATAATTATATAAGTCATAAGAGTTATGTATTTTTATAAATGAGGTCCTTTTCATTTCTTCCACCATATTTAGCACTTCCCATGTCATCCCTAATCTTCATGACAATGATGTGAAATAAGTTGTATTGCCTTAATAACTGATTTTTTAAAATACTGAGACTCAGATGTAAAGTGACTTGCCTGTGTCTACACAGTCACTAGGAAGCCAAGTCAGAATTCAAGCTTTAGTCTGCCTCAAAACCTATACTACATCACTAACACGTTTTGGTTATCTTTGCACTGTAGGCCATGATGATCTTTTTGAATTTTTTCAAATACAGTATGTGTATTGCAGAAACAAAGGCACAATAAACATTCTTCTTAAATGGATGCATTAATAAAAGTTTATTAGTTTTAAGAATAGCCCTCTTTTACTTCCATGGATTTCATCCACAATTTTAATTAATTAATTTCAAAGTGCACCCATCAAAGCTCTCAGTGGTTACAAGAAATTTAAGCAGCTCTCTCTCCAGGCCCGGTTAAGAGGGGTCACCAGATGACTTCCCATCATGTGAAGGTTGAGCAGCTATAATGCAGGTATATTGCAGGTCCCAGTGCAGAAAGATAAGCAATGCCTATGTCTTACCATCAAGTAAGAGAAAATAATTCAGTATATTTTTTGTTCAAATAAGCTCATATAATAATAAAAACATCTACTCAGGAGAACTGGACAAATAATCGTCTTTCAGGAATCGAGATAAAAACATCAAAATAGAAATGATTTTGGAAATGGGAAAGAGCAACAGGCCATGAAAACCTAGCTTCCCATCTCAGCTCTGTCATCACCCAGCTAGGCAATATTGGATGGTTCACTGCTGAAGCCTACGTCTCCTTTTCCTTATCTGTAAATGAGGACCTTGAGCTACACCGTTATTTCCCAAACTCATCTGATCATAAGAATCACTTAGGGTCAAGGTTAAAAATATTACTCTGGAAAGCCTAGAGAATCAGAATCCTTGAAGAAAGGTCTTGGGAATGTGTATTTTAATAAAGATCCTTGTTGACACTGATGATGGGGCAAGTTTCAGAAACACAGGAGTAAACTGCTTCTAGTATTGCTTACGGTTACGAAAATTCATAATCTATCTTATAACTCTGCAAACTTCTCTGTAGAAAAATGGAGAGTGGATAAACCGAATGATTTATCATTGCCAATACTTGCGCTTAATCTAGGTTTTTCTTTCCAGTTTGTAAGTTACTTCCTTGAAGAAAATAAAATTTAGCCTCCGTATATATTCTGCTGTTACTGGAGGTCCTGACACGAGGACAGCATGAAGAATGAAATTTTGAGTAAAACAAAATAGAGTTGCATGTGTGAAGCATGAAATTCTTTCTGTGTTTAACATGTTCAGTAATTCAGAAGGTAATATTTATTTGATAAGGAGACTTTCTTTTTAGTCTATTGGGAAACTGAATACGTTGATATGAATCTGCATTTTTATATGGCAGATTAACTTGAAGTTTTTACTAGTTCTAATTTTGTGTGATTCAAGAGAGGCACAGAGGGAAAAGATTAATAAAATCTATATTGAATCCCCTCCTCTTTCCTAAAAAGAAAATATGAGGATGCATCTTGATGACTGGCATCACATCAGCAGTTTGTCCTTCTTTTTTAAGTCACTGAATAATTTCTTTATGGTTAGTGCTCTATGGATTAGCATGTCTGCTGGGTGCTCTGCCTGCAATCTGGGCAGCAAACTCCGCAGCAGCCCTGAGCAGGCTCTGGGAGATACAGACATTCTTCCAGATGTTGACACCGAAGGCATCAGTTAGGGAGGTCAGGTGCCCTTCAAAAAGGGAACTTTGTAAGGAGTTGTTTACCAATGTTTCCCTTAGCAGAGCAGCTAAGACCATAGAGAGACAGTGTTGACACAGAAGTGGCAGGTTTGCCTGAGATTTCATCTCCAAAAGCAAAATCAAAAATAGCCTATTTATAGGTTATGCAACTTAGAGAGAAATGCCCTCTCTACAAGTTGGACTGTCAAATTCTCCATAGTATTAAAATTCAGGATATTTACAAGAGGTTTCAGTAAACAAATTTCCCTCCAAAAGACTCTGAAATTTTCGAGAGATCATTTTAAATTCAAGTAAAAATATCTTAAAAGTATTAAGAAAGTTCCAACAAGGACTTACTGTGTAGCACAGGGAACTCTACTCAATATTTTATAGTAACCTATAAGGGAAAAGAATCTGAAAAGGACTCTATGTATAACTGAACCACTGTGCTGTACACCTGAAACTAACATGATATTGTAAATCAAATATACTTCAATATAAAAAAGTATTAAGAAAATAAATCGCCTCAAATGGATAATCTACATAATTCCTGTTCAGTAAGGCCAAAATTACATGAGTAAGTCAGTTGCATCACTAGGGTAAAATAACTTTGAAAAAAATTTGTAAGAATATTAAAAAGAAAGATGACCACATAAAGAAAGATAAAAGAAACAAAAACGTTCAAATGTGTAATAATAACAGAAAGTCTGAAGAAGATCCTGCCTTCACAGCCCAGAATGTTTAATGACAATAGAAGACAGGAAAAGCAGCATTATTCAATTCCTACTTTGATTTTATCTTCCACTAAAAAGAGAATGATCTTTCACCTTGAAAGTATGGTCCAACAATGTCTGAGTGAAATGATACTCAAGAAGTCAAGAAAATATTAAATGGACCCTTAAATCCTTTATATTGATTCAAATGCCCTAGTCTAGAAAAACTGCATCACAGTATAAAGAAAGTATAAATGTTTTTATGAAAGCATTTTCAATGATGTTTGAAAAATCCTGGAATGTAAGTAGGCACAGGAAATATACGTCATTAAATGGTAGATATTGACTCTGTTTCAAAAGGGAGAGAGAACTAATTTCTAGAAAATCACAGTTTAACAAATTCAATATTGATCCCTGGAAAAATTACAGAATAAATTATTGAATAGGTAGTTTGTGAATATATAGATAGCAAAATGGTGACAAAGAGGAACCACCTTGGACATATTAAGAAACAATATTGTTGATCTAATGGTTACTTCTAGAGATGTTACAAGAGAGGAATGTTATAAGGATAATGCTTATGCTTCTGATTACAAGGTATTTAGCATAATCTGGCATATTCCTGGAGAAAGGAAAGAAAAGCATGGTCTGTTTGATTAAAATGCATTCTATAACAACTAAAAGAATGTCAGTTAGTGGGTTAGCCAACAAATATTCATCTGGTGAATGCCATGGCATAAGACAATATCCCTGCTTTCCAGCAATTTATATTCTAATGGAGAGAAGGTCCTAGTGGTATCTTATTGGACACTCTATTTGAACCTGATCTATTTAACATGGTCCATTGACTTGGATAAGCACATCAGATGTACAGATGCCATTGACTAAGGAATGTTTTGAATAATATTATCCACCAATAAGATGTCCATAAACAAAGTGGGCACCATGTATCACACATTCATTAACACTCCTTCCATGGAGAGGTGATTACATCAAGATGTCCCCCCCACTTCCACAGGTACCTTGAGTCTGGGCAGGCTTAGCGACTGCTCTGACTGGTAGAATAATGCTGGATGTGATGCTGTACCGACTTCCAGACATAGGCCTTCAGATACTGGCAGCCTTCTTTTCCTGACCCATGGGAGACAGCTGCAGTGCTGCGTGGAAAGTGGAGCAGCCCTGGGGAGGCCAATGGGAAGGGGCACTGACAAATTCTGCCAACAGCCAACACCAAATGCCAGTCACTGAGTGCGCCATCTTGGAAGCCGATTCTCGGATGCAGTCGAACAATCTATCCCAGCTGACATTGTAGGGCACAGAGGCAAACCTTTCTGCCAGCAGAGCCTTCCTTAGACTGCATATTTATGAGAAAAATAGATGATTGTTATTAAGCCACCATGTTCTTGGGATGTGGTTTCCCTCTTTCTCCCTCCCTCTCTCTCTCTCTCTCTCTCTCTCTCTCTCTCACACACACACACACACACACACAGGATAAAATACTCAATTGTATAAATAAATAAGTACATAAATACATTGATCAAAGTACTAAAACTGACTGTTACTTCAATATGAACCAGCAGAATGCAGATTCACTAACAGACGCCCTTATCTAAATCCAGTCATTCTTGCTATATGTAACCATTGACAAATTCTATTGATTTTACCTCCAAATGTCTCTTGAATACTCCTTCTTCTCTCCATCTCCACTGACACCACTGTGGTCACTTACACAGTAGCCTCCTAAGTTGTTTCTTCACGTCCATTCTTACCTCCCTCAAATCACTCTTCACACTGAAGTGAGAATGGACTGTTAAAAACATAAATCTCAATGAGTTACTTTTCTGTTCACGATCCTTCAATCACTATTGTTATTAGGATAAAGACCTATTGATTTTTATCCTAATCTTTATCAAAAACATCAATTGCCATGACCCCTTCGTTGTTTTTTTTCATTCCCCTCACCTTTATTTTCTTTTTCTAGGATGTGTTCTGCTCCCAGCTGCCTCAATCTCCTTGTGCTCTCTGTTCCCCTTGCCTGGGATGATTAGTAATCTCTTACTGTCCTTCGGATCTCTGATCAAATACCACTGCTTCAGGAAAATGTTCTTTGTCCTCCCGTACCTGGTCATACACACTCCTTCCCCCACCACATACACCTTTCAGAATGCCATAGCTTTGTCCTCTGAGACATTTGACACATTTGCAATTTATAACTAAGAAGTGGCTAGTTGTTCATTAGTTACCTCTGCCAACAGAGACAATCATCACGATGGCAGGGACTATTCCTAACACCTCCGTTTCCCAAACATCTTACAACATGCCTTATATGGAGTATGTGCTTAGTAATTATGTGTTAAATACATCAATGACTGGTTTATTTCAGGGGCTTTAAAGCCCTCTTCTCTGCAAATAGAAGACAATGAGATTTTCATCCTTGTAACTACAGAGTTTGGCTAAGTAGATGCTCAGTAAATGTTTATTCATTTAAACTGAATACACTAAATAGGATTATTTTACATACATGGGAAAGTTAAAAGAAGGAGTCATTTTAAAAATTAGGGCATCCAACAACTGTGACAAACAGAAATAAATTCAATTGAAAGCAGCCATAAAGGTGGAAAGTTTGGAGACAAGGCACATGAGAAATGACTAAAGGAAATAAAGTCCGGGGAAGAGAGAACTCTAGCTGAGCTGTGATACAAGTATATGTTATACAGATATTAAAACAGAAAATACCCCAGTGGGCCCAACTAATACCAATGTATGGAATTTATCATGTTGCAAATTCCAACCAACTCATTCACTTAATACCTAATAATCCCTTACTGTGTGCCTTGCACTGTGTTAGGGAAGAGTATATTATCATGGAGCTTGTAGGCTAAGGTGGAAAAGAAATAAAGAACAATTAAATAATTAAAAATTAGCAAATACTAAAAAACAGACACATAAGTATCTTGAAAAGAATATAAGGAGAGAGACCATAGATTGGGTGGTTTAAAAAAGCCTCTCTGAAGAGAGGATTTTCAAGGTGAAACCTGAGGGATGAGAAAAAGGCAGGCCAATGAAATTTATCCCAACAGCGAGAGAAGGGAAGTCCATTCCTTCTACAAGAAGGCTGTAAGGAAAGGAAACATTTTGGTGTCTTTGAGACACAGAAAGTTTAAGTAGCGTGGGCATCGTAAGTAAGCAGAAAAGCGGTGCAGGATGAAAGGGAAACAGGAGTCACATGATGTGAGGCCCTGTTGTCTGTGATTAAGGGTTTGGATTCATTATATGTGCCATGAGAAGTAACTAGGGTTAAAAAAAAGAAAAAAGATTCTCAATCTTTTTTTAAAAGAGCACATTTTTGTCTTGAGCATAATTGATTGAAGGTAGATTAATGAAGAATATTTGACACTAGGTAGAAGTTTACTACAGTTCACTTGGCACAAACTACATGCTTTGGAAAATAAAGATGTAAGTGAAAAGGGAAAGAATTAGTTAGATTTGAGATATGTGTGTTTGAGATGTGTTATGGGTTGAATAGTGTCCCCTCAAAGTTCATATGTTGAATCTCTAACCCTCAGTACCTCAGAATGTGACTGTATTTGGGGACAGGGTCTTTAAAGAGGTGATTAATTTAAGATAAGGTCACTAAGGTGGGCCCTCATCTAATCTGCCTGATGGCCTTATAAAAAAAGGATATTAGGACTTACAGACACCAGAGGAACCAAGCATAGAGGGACCATCCCGTGAAGAAACAGCAAGAGGGTGTCCATCTGCAAGCCAAGGAGAGAGACCTCAGAGGAAATCAACACTGTCAGCACCTTGATCTTGGACTCATAGCCTCCAGAGCCATGAGAAAATATATTTCTGTTGTTCAAGCCACCCAGTCTGTGATATTTTGTTGTGTAGCCCTAGCAAATGGATACAAAGTGGAACAGACAGCACTTATCAAGAGATTGGATTTGAGAGTGATAGAAAGTGAGGCCACAAGCATAATTCTGACGTTTGCAGGTTGAATCACTGGGTGCATAGTGGTGCCATTTCCTGAGATGGAAAGACTGAGGGAGAATACATTTCTTTGGGGAAACCAGGAGTTTTGTTTGGTTACTTAAGTCTGAGATGTCTGTGAGCCATCTTTAGTAGAGATATCAATTAGACAATTGACTATATAAAAATCTAGGACTCAGAAGAGAGTTCCTGGTTAAAGAAATATATATGTGTGTGCCTGTGCATTTGTATGTAAGTATGTGTGTATATATGTTTGTATGTACGTGTGCATACATTTTTACAGTGATATTTGATATCAGGGAATGTATTAGATCACCAAGGAAGACATGGTAGAGAAATGGAGGGAAGTAGACTCAAGATTTACCTCTAAGGAAGTGGCATTTCAAGGTCATGGAGAAGAAGAACCAGCAAAAGAGACACAATGCATTAGTTATCTATTGTTACATAACAAGTTATCCCCAAACTTAGCAATCAGAAACAGCAAACACTTGGTATCTTGTAGTTTCTGCAGGTCAGGAAACTGGGAACAACTTAGCTGAGTATTTCTGATTCAAGGTCTCTCACAAGGCTCCTACTGAGATGTTGGTATGGCTAGACTTGACTGGGGAAACGTTCCCTTCTGACTCACTCACATGGCTGAGGACAGGCCTCAGAAGATCTGCTCCTAGTCAAACACACACGAGACTCCCGACAGGGCTGTCTCTCACCTTGGCGACTGTCTGACCTCAGAGCCAGTAAAAAGAGAAAGAGCTCCTAAGATGGAAGACACAGCCATTCTATACCCCAACCTAGGAAGTGACATCCTATTACTACTGCCATATTCTATTCATCAGAAGCAAATTTCTAACTCTAGCCCACAGGCCAGGGGGGATGATTACACAAGGGCATGAATGACAGGAAGTAGAGATTATTGGGGGCCAGGTTAGGGGCTGTCTACCACAGGGTATAAGGAGGGAGAAGAAATTGGCGTGGTCAATGGATTAAAGATCTAAATTTTATGGAAGACTTGGTTCTATGTGGTTATTGAGCAGGTGAGTATACAAGTGTAGAAGGTTGTAATTAGAGACTGAAACATTAAATTTGAAATACTGAAGATGGTGCGGTCATTGGTTTATGACCTCTTTAGTTGAAGACCAGAGAAACATGTTGTTGAGTGTGTAGGAAGGAAAATACAGAAATGGAACTGAGAAGTTGTTGTGCCATACAAGCCATCGACAAGGATGTTGGAAGCATGAGAAGGAAGACTGGAACTTGGATGGAGAAGCTGTGAGCCAGCAGCTAAAGGACTGCATGAACAAAAAGCAAAACGTTGCAAGTCAGAAGATGATATAGCAAGGAGCAAGAGGTGAAGCTGGTGAAGGGGAAAGAGGTGTAAAAGGCAGATGAGGAGTGAAGATTTGAAACCAGCAATGGACAGCAAGGAAAATGATCCCATCTCCCCACAGACCCTAGTTAATCAGGATGTAGAAGAGGCACGCAAATAGGAGACGTCATTTCATCACGAAGGAGCAGTTTTCAGTCAACAGAGGGTACAGAGGTTACTGTCCTGCAAAAGATGTGTTGGCATCAAACAGCAAGGAGCTCTTAGAAGGCAACGTGGGAGAATCTGGCAGAAATCTGGCAGAAACAGGATGGGTGGTTCAGGATTGGTAAGGAACCAGGCTGGAAATGTACAAGAGTTCAGAAATAATGGGTGATTAATAGACCTCAATCTCTGGTGCTGATGAAGGTCAACAGACATGCTGGTCCTCACAGCTTTGGTTCTTGTCGTCATTACTGGTAGTGTGGGAACTCAATCTTAGGAAAGAAGTGATCACAGTGAGGGAAGAATAAGAAGGTAAAGGGCTGTCTTTACATTAGCAGGTGACGAATTAGCAAGGAAGAAAGGCCAAAGCTGGTAAAACTATGGAGGTTTTAAAAATTATGATAGAGGAGTTTCCAGTGCTTGAATGGAACAACTGTGATACTTCCTAGTCTATAACTTTGTTGCATTTTTCTCTCATTGCTGCCACTTCTTGTGAGATACCTTCTTTTAGTTAGAAGATATCAGGAAAAACCTTAAGAAATTATTTCCTCAAACTCTTTCCTGGGAAGAAGCTAAAGCCCAGAGAGTCCACAGCATTTCATCCATGACCAGGTATAAAAACAGTGTCAGGTTCAGGGATAAAAATGAAGAATCTTGATTTTTCGTCCATTTGAAATTCTGGGGATAAAATATAGTGGCATAAAAACTTTATACAAAAAAAGTAGACAAACAAAATAGCTGACAAGGGAAGGATTTTGGGGTGAATTCATATTTAACTGAAAACATATATTCTGAGCTTTTAAAGTCATTTCCCATGATGCTTTGACAACACACAAATGTGACATTATGTGTTACCTACCCATGGCATTTCCTGAGACTCAAATGAATTCTTGGGAATTGATGGCTAAAACTTTTTACCAGTTTAAATTCCGTACATGCGTCACTGTAGAGGGACACAAAGACAAAAATAGAAACATGATGTAGTTGGGCTTTTCCAACTAGAAGTAACTCTGGCTGTGTCTGGCATGGGGCAAGTTGGACTAACCAACCAGGATAACGACCATGTCACATAGTCCTTTACTCTATCCTTCTACTTTTTAGTACTTTTGTCATGTACTTTCTATTCTGGGATGTCTAAGTGAAAACAGCCAACTTGTTTTTAGAGACTGAAGAGGATCAGCTAAGTTCCTAAGAAACTTCAATATTTAACGATAATAAGGAAGAAGAAGGGGAGAAGGAGGAGGAGGAAGAGAAAGAGGAGTTGTTTAGGTTCATAGTAAATATGCTTATTTTAAGCATAAGGGAAGTACTCATAACAATTTAATCATGTAATATTTTGATCATCTTATTAACAGAACATATATAAGCATTAGTTGATTATAGTAAATAATAAGGTAGTTAAGGTTCATATCTCTGAAGTTATTACATTAATTCTTTTTTCAATTTATTTTTTATTGGAGTATAGTTGCTTTACAATGTTGTGTTAGTTTCCGCTGTAAAGCAAAGTGAATCAGTTACACATATACATATATCCACTCTTTTTTAGATTTCCTTCCCATTTAGGTCACCACAGAGCACTGAGTAGAGTTCCCTGTGCTATAAAGTAGGTTCTCATTAGTTATCTACTTTATACCAAAAAAGACTTTTGGCAACTACTATAACTTCATTGCATTAATTGTTTAAAAGGAGTTAGTAGTTTCCAAAAGTCCTTTTTGGTGTATACTGGAGACATTAAGTGTTGAAAAATTAGAGCATACTGAACAAGGAATACGCTACAAACTTATTTGTCCCTCTTAAAGCCTTACTGAAGAAAAGTTATAAAATTTAGAACATGGTAATATAGTAATACCAGAAAGACTATGAGAGAAAAGGGTGAGGAGAGAGAAAACACTTTCTAAAATTGAGTAAACATATTCAAAACACACTTTTTGAGTCTGAAAATTGTGTAGGTTATACTGAATTTTAAGCAATGATTTTAGAAGACGAGGTGATTTTCAAAGGCAGAAGGATCAGCCTTAGCAAGAAAAAAAAGGCAATAGAAGAAAAGGCAAGCGATAAATTACACAGAAATCTCATTTTTCTGTAGTAATCTTAATAAAACCATCAATAATAGGAGAAAGAAATTTGAAAGATTTTAACTTTACAAACCTGGGCCAATTTAAAATACAATACTATATTTTGATGTGTTAACACTGGTTTCCCAGTAGTCCTTTTGAAAGTTGGGAAAGGACACTTAAATGAAAATTAGTTTATACAATTAATCTGGCAGTGTAGGGGTTAGAGTAAATTACCAAAGAGAAATATACAACAATGCAGGGAAATCATCCTCCCAAACAAATACATGTGTAACAACTGAAACACATATGTACGTATCATATATTTATGTGTGTGTACACTTACGTATAACGTGTGCATATGTGCACACATGTATGTATCACACGTGTGTATGTAAAACATGTGTGTGCACATGTTTATGTACAGACACATACATGGACTTGTGAAAGAGGCCAAGGAGAGCTGATGATAATAATTTGAAACGGTGAATTTAAAACGCATGAAAGCATGAAACAGACCAATCTCAAAAGGGAGGAAAGGACACAGAGAGCCGACAGCATGTCAACTGTTGTGTTCCTTTTGGGGGGGAGGGTAAATGTGCCAGCAGTGCCTTCACGTGGAACACTGTAGACGGGGCAGGGTGATTCTCCCTCGGTGTGCCTCAGGAGCGTGCTGTCGCCAGGGGCCCGAGACCAGATTCTCCACGTAAGGGTCTTTTTGTGATTCTTGATTCTGACTCCCTGAGCAAGTCAGACCAGCCTGGGGGTACTGGAGCCCGCGTCTTGCCCTGCAGATTTATCAACCACAAATCATCTGCTATAAATATACCCCAGCCGGATGTATCATCAGGCCGGCTCCCTAGCCTGCAATTTATGAAGGTTATAGGAAACAGTGTGAAGGGTGAAGTGCTTTATTAAGGGTGGCTTTCTCCCTAACCCAGTCCTGCATTCCTCTTGAATATAAATGACCCTGAGAGTGAGTGCTCCTTTCCCTGCAGGATTAAGGCTTTTTAAATTGTCCCTTTTGGCTGTTATTCTTATGGCACTGTCATGAGACACACAAGATTTTTAAAGAAGCATCTAAATCAGTGTTCAAAGATAATGTGAGGAACCCCTAGATGCAAAGTAGAAGTATTTCTAAACCTCACACTCGTTCTTTTTTATGTACAAATCATGCAAACCATTCTCCTTTTCTCCATTTTTTTTTTTTTTGCATGTCATTAGTCTCTTTATTTTTGCTTCTGGCAAAAATAACAGAATTGACCAAAATGTCTTGCAAATATCATAATCACAATCTCTGTGGAAGTTGAAATAAATGAAATGTGTTTCTTCTTTCTGTTGCTGAATGTTGTTTGTTTGTTTTTTTTTTTTAAAAAAAGTGTTTGCTGAAGACACAATGTTTTGGATTATGCCCTGGACATAAACCTTATTTTCCTTTCGCATTCTCTTAAATGAATAAAAAATATTGTAATGAACCAAAAACGACACAAAACCAAAACGCCACCCAGGCGGCTCTCTCAGCAGTGAATTTTTCCTGCAACATGGTTAAAGCCTGCTGAATGGGGAATGCTTAACTGTTTCCCTTACAGAGTGTTATTCTGAACACCTGTCCCAGAAGAAAAAGACTTAAAGAGGGTCACCCTATTAATATGTATTGAGCAGTAAAGGGCCAATTTTAATATTTCAAACAACTCCTGTGAATAGATCACTGTAGAGCACCTCCCTGTTTGCACTACAATCCTCTTTTTAAACGATGTTCTTGGCTATCCCATCGCCCCAGGGGCGAGGAACAACAAGAAGAAGAAAAAAATGCAGAAAAAGTACGGAGAGAAAATGGTGGGAATTTGTTTTATTCAACTTCACCTGTCGCTCAAGCAACTCGCCCATAGGAAGACGCGACACTTTATATGAATTACCCAGTGTGGTCTCTTCCCACCACTTCAACGCACTATTTTAGCACCTGTTTTGCAAACCACCAACTGCGTTTACAAGTAGAGGCATAATCGGTAGGAGAATGACCTTTTGCAGCACGTACTGTAATCTAGTTCATCAAATACCTGTCAGCCAACTGTCCAGAAGGCAAGAATATCGAGGTGGGGAGTGGTGGAAATGTATCCCCCTTTCCCTGCTAAATCGAGAATCTGGTCATGTCTCCTCCTCCTTTCCCTCCTTCCTTCCCATCCGCGTCCCCAAACTGTTACTAGGGAAACTCGAAAAAGAATCGGAAACGTTAGGAAAACAAAAGTTTAGACCCCATAGCCACGATCCCATTGCCATGCAGAAAGCAACGCAGACGCCCACCCTCGGTCGCCGCTATCAGCCAGAGCAAGTAAGATGTTAATTGCAGCCTCGCTGAGAAAAACTAGGATTGTTCCACCCGGGAACGCGAGCAGTTCGGAGGCCGAGACCTGCCCCCTCCGCGGTGGGCAATCCATCCCTCCGAATCCCGATGCGGAAAAGAGAGCTGCGACAGGTCGGCGCTGAAAGAAAGAGAAAGACGATCAAGTGCGGCATTTACTCCCCAGCCCCGGGAGTCGCCTTTCCGTCCTCCGCACCCCCCCTGGCCTCGCCTCCCCGGGAGTTTCTCTGACGGCCGGTCGCCGCCGGCAGCTGCGCTGGGAACTGAGGAGGCACAGACCTCCCAGGCGCAGAAAGCGCCGCTCCCGGGACGCGCTGGGCTCGGAGCAGCCGTGACGTGCAGGCGCACCGCGGCCCGGCCTGGAGCCCCTCCCGCCGCCCTCCCGCGCCGCTCCCTCCGCGCCCCGCCAGGGCCCAGGCGGAGCTCCGCCAGGCGCCGCGTCCGCGCTGCGCTCGCGGACCCCGGGCGGCCGCCGGGCGCACCGCGCTGCACGCGCGCGCCCACGAGCACGCGGGGCCCGGCGCGCGCCTCGGGGCCGCGCGCCCCCTCCCTCGCGCGCCCGGGGAGAGCGAGCGCCGCGCGCCGCGCGCCGCGCGCACACCCGAGACAGAGCTTTACTATCTCGCTCCCTCCCGCACCTCCCTCCTCGCCCGGCGTTCAAACAGCTTTCCGACATCACCAGCCGCGGATTTTTTTCCCCCTCTCCTTAGTCGCCGTCAGTCCATCAGTACCTGCGGTGGGGGGCAGGGGGGAGGAGGAGGAGGAGGAGGCGGCGGGAGGAGAGCGGAAAGAGGAGAAAGCATGAGCTCCAGCCTCCCGAGGCGACCACGAACACTCCCGTAATAAACCCACCGCCCCCAACAAATCTGCCTTAGCAGCCGCCGCCGCTTCTCGTCTCAGCGCTTTCTCGGCTTCTTGGCTGACCGGTTTACTGGGGGGTAGATTTGGAAAAACAAATCCTCGCTCTTAAGCCACTTGCATTTTTTTTTTTTTTTTTTTTTGATTCCTTAGTGTCTGTCTTCGGGGGGCTCCCCCCGCCCCCGCCTGGGTTGGAGGTTGGATTCACTCGGCTACGGCTTAGGCTCCGGGGTCTTGGGGGCTTTTTTCTCCCACCCCTCCACTCTTTGATTTTTTCCTCCCCCCCGCCCCCCCCCCCCCATTCTTTTGCTTCTCTTATGAGTGCGTTAGAAAAAAATCAATCCTGATTTTTGAAGCTCAGCCGGGGAAAATGGGCAACGGTGCTTGGGACCGAAGGGGAGTCTCTCCGTCACTGTTGCTGGGACGCGTGCCTGTGCTGGTGTCTTAGAGCAAGAGCCTCCCTGAGCTTTCGGAGTGGAAGGTAAGGACGGGGGTCCAGGGGTCACCTTCCCTCTGCCGGGGGCGCCACCGAGGAGCTTTCCGCCGGGTGTTTGCGGAGGGAAGACCTGCAAAGGCCAGGCTGTTGCTGGCGGATGGAGAGGCTGCGAGCAAACCCGACTGTCTGCATTTACTTAAACGCCGCAGTTGAAAAGTTAGGGAAGTCTGGTTTTCCAGAGATGTGCTGGGTCGGAAGGAATCGGCAGGGAGACCTAGAAAACCTGACGGTTGTGTGTGATTAGGGTAATTTGATGGGGGGAAATTTCAGGTTAAAAAGAAGTTAAGATAAGGAGAGGCTGTGGGTCTTCTATTGAGGGAAAAAAAATCAGTGGAGTGATGGCGCCGTCTATGTTCGACTAAAAAGTGTCATCCAGAAAATCAGTTTTGAGGAGAGCAAAACTAAACGCCGCTTTGCCTCTCAGCAGGAAACAAGCAAATAAATAAATAAATGCCACATCCTTGAAACCTCGGGGGCCGGGCCCTTCAACACCCGCACCCTCGTCTTTCTTTCTTAAAGGGAGAAATGCAGCTGTTTGAAGTGGCCCTGCAGGCGGGGGCTGGCGAGGGCTGGGGGTGGTGGCAGCGACAGTTCAGTGATTCATTTGTGATTAGTTAGAATAAAAGGAGACTCCGTACACCAAGGCTGAATGATTAAAATAAAGAGCATTACGTTGAGGGGGCTTTCTTGAGCCGGCTTGAAAGTGAAATCAGAGCCATTTCCTCACTCTTTCTAATCCTTGTTGAGTACAGCAATGCAGACTTGCACCGTCAAATAGATGGAAGCAAAAGTACCGGATTTCATTAGGAAAAGAAATACGACCCCTTTTTGAGTTGGCGATTATAAAATGAAGCCCCCTTTCATGGATGGAATTCCTAATTTAGACACTTATTGTCACATTGGCTCTCAACGCCTACACTCTATCCTGAAGAACACTGCGCAGACCTGCATTGCCTGCAAAGTGCTACAGCAAAAAAAAAAAAAAAAAAAAGAAAGAAAAAAGAAAAGGAAAATTACTTCCAGAATTTCCTATAACTTTCCCTATTTTTTAACCTTTACATGCTCATTGGCTTTATTTTCTCAAGGAGAAAATGCATTATTCATTGAACTGTATGTTTGAATTAGGAAAACACTGTTTTGATAGTCCCCGCAATTCTGGTGTTATTTTAAACTGCTGCTATATGGAGATTTAGAGTTGGGGTTGTTTTTGCTTACATCAAAACTTAGAATTTGTATTATGATCTGGGGACTGCAGATCTGTCTTCAGGGACTTCAGTCACTGGATTTTGTGTGCATGCGTTGGTGTGTGTTATGCAACAGGAAGGAAGAGGGTTTATATCCTTTGGTTCAGAGAGGACCCAGGCAAAGACATGAAAACTCTTAATTATCTATATGTCTGTGTGTCTGTCTCTGTTTACAGAACAGTGGAAGAGACTGCAGCCTAAAGACTTTTAAAATTAACTTGGCATCACTTAGCTCAAAGGCTAAGCAAAAAAAAAAAAAAAAAAAAAAAAGCAGTGCCATTTATTCTAAGAAATAACTTCTTAAAGGTTACAGCTGAAAAATATTCAAGTTACTTTTGGATGACAACTTACAGAGGTAAATAAAACCAAGGATTACTGTATTATGCAAGGCCAGGTTAAAAAAATAGAGAAGAAAAGGAGCTTTGAAGCTGTTGTTGGAGAGGGAACAATTCAATAATTGAAATCGGCTAGGAAAGACAATGCTAATATCTTTTATGTACCATGTGTACATCTTAAATTACAGTAGATAACTCTAGATAAAATAGCTCTATTAAAAAAAAATAAAGCTGAAACCAGCTCAGTTACTGTGGTTCTGGGATTTTTCACTGACATCACCTTTGGATACAGATATTAATATAGTGGTCTACTTTATGTATCCCAAGAGGGCATGTCACATTGATATGACTGCCTTAAATCCTGGTTCTCAATGATAATGTCCAAAAGCAGTTCTTCCCTATGTATCTGCACTTTCTTGGATGCTGGTTTACAAATTCTGTTAATCCACACGAATACCTGTATTTTTGCACAGGAATTTCCCACCAGTTCACCCAGTGGCCCCTGCAAAGGCTAGCAGGAGCATTTGGGTGATGTTTCAGCTGCAACAAATTATCATTTGTGCTTTTAAAATTGAGGCTATCATTGATCATAATTGCTTTTCACATTTAAAAGAAAAGAAATATGACAACAGCTGTTCTCAGATTATCAGATTAGATTTTGTGTGATGTTGTTTACTGCAGGCAGAGGGCTGAGGGGGAGAAAAGGTTTGTAAAGGTTGCTTAAAAATATCTCAAAAATTAACATTTAGGCTGTTACATTTAAAAAGCAAAAATTTCCTCTTCTTTCAAGAGAATCACCATGCACTTGAAGGAAATCTTGGTAGATAAATTAAGAGCATTCCTATTAATAATCTATTGAATATTATTCTTAGATTGAATGTAGGGAATTTGGCCACTGTGAATGACCACGTGAGGGCGCTGTTCACACAGCAACAGATAATTTTCGTGCGTTATCAAATAAAAATTACCTGCCCTTCTTTTAAAAAGGGTTTTTTACTGAAATCTTGAAAACAGCTGGCTGTGATATTGAAAGGAGTTTCTTTTTTTCAATGCGCGTAGACTCCTACTTGCATTTTTCTTTCATTGCCATTTTTACAGGCCAAATGACATAGGATGAAGGCTGTTCGTAACCTGCTGATTTATATATTTTCCACCTATCTCCTGGTTATGTTTGGATTTAATGCTGCCCAAGACTTCTGGTGTTCAACTTTGGTGAAAGGAGTCATTTATGGATCGTATTCTGTAAGTGAAATGTTTCCCAAAAACTTTACAAACTGCACTTGGACGCTGGAAAATCCAGATCCAACCAAATATAGCATTTACCTGAAATTTTCCAAAAAGGACCTTAGCTGCTCTAACTTTTCCCTCCTGGCTTATCAGTTTGATCATTTTTCCCATGAAAAAATCAAGGATCTTTTAAGAAAGAATCATTCTATAATGCAACTCTGCGAATCCAAGAATGCTTTCGTTTTTCTACAGTATGATAAAAATTTTATTCAAATACGTCGGGTCTTTCCAACCGATTTCCCAGGATTACAGAAAAAAGGGGAAGAAGATCAGAAATCTTTTTTTGAGTTTTTGGTATTGAACAAGGTGAGCCCAAGCCAGTTTGGTTGCCACGTATTATGCACTTGGTTGGAGAGCTGCTTGAAATCAGAAAATGTGAGAACAGAGACCTGCGGGATCATGTATACAAAATGCACCTGCCCTCAACACTTGGGAGAGTGGGGAATCGACGACCAGTCGCTGGTTTTGTTAAATAACGTGGTGTTACCCCTGAATGAGCAGACCGAGGGCTGCCTGACCCAAGAGCTGCAGACCACCCAGGTCTGTAATCTTACCAGGGAGGCCAAGCGACCGCCCAAAGAAGGTAAGCGCCGGCCGAGAGGGGGAGCTGGGCGGGGAGTGGTACTGGGGGATGGAGTTAAAACGTGCTGTGTCACACACCGGCCCAACCCTTACCCCTTTCCTCTGTCACCTTTGGATTGATTTGACTTGTGATCTTCCTAAAGCTAGTTTTACGTTTCAAGATTTGAGAGATGGGATAGCGCTCAGCATACCTGACGCCCGGTGCGAGTGGCATGTTCAGGATAAATGAGATGCTAAAACGTGGAGCCGGTTTGCGCTGGAGGTCGGTGAGGAGGGAGGGGTGGGGGGGCGCTTTATTAGGCTGCGGCCCCTCCGGGAGACGGACGCACACACACGCACACACACCTGTGAATGGATCTGTAGACTTCTCCCTTCGCCTCCGGCCCACCCTCTCATCCATGACCCCTTTCCAGGTTGGAACTTGGGGCTTCGCGACCGAAAGGTGACACGAACTCAGTGGCAAGCCTGTGTGGACCAAATGACTTGGCGACACAGGAGGGCGAGGGTGCCCCTCCTCCCCAGGCCTGGGAAGGAGCCTGCGTGCCGGGTCTTTCGTCCAGGGAAGCCCATTGGGGGTGCAGACTCGGGTCTCCGGGCAGTGAAGTCACGTGGCAGGGGGAGGGGGCGGAATTAACACAGGCGGGTCCTGCAAGACCCGGTATCCCATTCGCGGGATTTTTTACTCTTAGCTTCTCGGTACCCTGTTGATACCCACGAGGAGCGGGAGCTTGTCAGGGCCGATGCAAAACAGTACAACGGAAATGCAGAGGAAGGAGAGAAAGTACAGGAGTGATTTATAGCTTTCACCCAGACGCTAGAGGGGGAGCTGCCCCGGGATCTGAGACAGTGGATTATGTTTAATAAGGCAAAAAAGCTGACACATTTTGAGAACAAATGACTCTCCGGTTTGGAAGGTTAGGGGATGCGTTCCGTTCGTTTGAGGGCACTGCTGGTACCTAGTCGCTCCTTCTCCCCAGCCCTGCACCCAGAGAGTGTGTTGAATTTTTATGCAGGAAGTGTTTTCCGATCGCCACAAAGATCCCTGTCTGTGGAAAGGCACAGCCAAGCTCCAGCCCCTCTTTCCTCCCCTCTCCCAACAGAAGTTGTCTTTGTGGCCAATGTAAAATTGACACGTTGTTGGAGAATTTTCTTTAAGGGTAGCCAAGGTTTTGTAAGGGGCGGGGGTGGGGAAAGAGAGAGAAAAGGGCTTAACCAGCGAAAAGCGATGACTTTTCTTCTGAAAGCATTTTGGGGGATGGGAGTTACGGAAGAGCCATGGCACAAGGGGCAAAGAAGCCTTAGAAAATAAATGCAGACTAATGGCACTGGGAAAGGGGTGAAAAACCTTTAAGATTTCTACAGGTCAGTGTCTCCCTAACAGCTGTGACTGAAGAAAGCAAAGTGGTTTTAAATTACAGGAGTTCTTTTCTCTAGTAAAAATCCCAGAGAAGCACTTGCAACTGCAGGGATGGTATTTAACACCATTTAAAACCAATTAATGTCCCCTAGAATAAGAAGCTACAGTACGCCAGGAAAGTGTGATGTTACAAGCTGGCTAATAAGACAATTAACACCAGAAACTAGTTTTTGCTCGTTTGTTTTATTGCTGTTCTAATAAAATTGAGAAAATCTGTATCTTCAGTAAAGTTTTATCATCAAATTGACTGCTGATGACAGTGGAAAGAGAATCCAGGTGTACAACCCTTTTTTGTGAATGGTGACAAGTGACAAAAAACAAAGTCGTGTGCACACTAAGCATGATTTTCAGAGATTTTCCTGGTCATGATCATGAGATATGGGTTAGGACAATGCTGGAATTTATAGAATTTGGACTAGATGGCCATTCGTTTTAGTGTAGGACGAAGAATAAGAGTGATTTTAGACACTAGATGTTTAAATCATCGGGGAGAATGTACATTTCTTTTGGCTAATTAGCTGGCGAAATGAGAACGAAATACCTCCACAGACCATTCAAAGATTGTATTAAAATTGTTAGCATGTTAATAGAACTGACAAGGAAAAGTTTATATAATAGGGGAAGAATATATGCTGTATCGGTAAAATTGCACAGCCTGTAGTCTCTAAATTTGTATTCTAAATTTGTGCTCTTGAATTGTTTAGGTGTTCTGAGTCAGAAAGGTAACGAACGATAAGTAATTCCTGATGACATAATTGTAGCGGATGCATTTGTAAGTAAGTTATAAAATATGTGTATAGCACTCCTTACCTCATTCAAAGAAGACTTTTTAGGCTAAGCTGCATTGTAGGAAAGGACTGTGAAAATCTGCAGATGCGTAATTTAGTCAAACTTATGCAAAGTACATTAAATCTTCAATAGTTGATATAAATGATATGTAAAATCTTATGAAAGAATTATTTAATACTATTTCAAGTAAACTACCATGTAATGATATTCACAGGGCTTGAGGGCTATATGTAATAATCACATATAGTTGTGCTACTCATATCTAATTTTATTCCAAAATGTCTTCACTTTATTTGGTTAACATGCGATCCCAACTTCTAAAATGGGGTTTTAAAAATTCCACTTATATTTTATATTACTTTATAATTTCTATTTTCTATGAAAAATAAACCATCCTGCAAATCATCAGGGGAATATATACAAGATTATTCTCCATGGTTTTTGACTCCCATTTTATTCACTGTAATAAGTACTGACTCAGAAGCCTTGAGTAGGAATATTTTGATGTTTATTATATCATAGAGGTGGCACAAATTTGACAGAAGGCTCTTTACACTCAGTAAATGCAGTTTCAGAATTTTTTTTATGTGATGCTGATAGTGATGGCAAAGGTATACTAAATACTGAATATTTTGGAATATGTGTCCACTGGAATTATCATATTTAGTTAGTATTAGAGGAAACTATGGGCTCCCAGCAATGGGATATTGATAGGATTTCTACTAAGATATTTGTTAATAATACATTCATGTACTTAAGAATTTCATAGCCAGAAAATAATAAGATGACTGTCACTGTTTGAAGTGACAACACCAACAATTACACATTTTATCTTGAATACATTATAAATTATTAAATGATCATTAAAGTGTGAGATTTTAGTGCATTTCAGTATCTTCCTATTTAAGATTGTATTTGACATATTTGAGGGTGCCATGTGATTACAGAAACTTTGTTGTCATTTCCCAATTTTTACGTGAAGTTTTGAAAACCAAGTAAATGAACAAAATGAAGCCTTTTAAAAATAATGTTGTCTTATTTCAGGCAGTTGTTTTAAAAAGCTGTCTACGTACAGTGTATATAACTATTTTTAAAAGAAAACTCCAATAACGTTGCTGTTTACCTGGTTTTCAGATATGAGTATGGGGCAAGACTGACATTGATTCATGAGGTCTTTAATATGTTTTATAGGACTCTTTTACCAAAGATGATTCTGGACTATATAGCTAAAATATAAAAGGTGGTGTATGATCTTATTTCTTACTCTTTCACTTGAAATAAGTAACTTAAACAGTTTGGAGAGAAAAATTCCACACCAGCGTATCTAAAGCACATAAGAAGCCTTAATGGAACCTTTGTTTCCTGCTTACATCAATGGAGCTACTTATGTGAAGGGAGATTGGGATCCCTGTATAGATTCCAGGAAATCTGAACACACACACTTATTTGTCTTTTCATTCTGCCTCTGCTAATCCTTGATAATCAACTGCCCAAGGGAAGTCTCACCATGTTCCCGTGTAAAATCTAGCCTGTGTTTGTGTGTGCATTTGCATGTCTAGAGCAATTTGTGTGTTTCATTTTAAGTGTTTTCATTTCTTTCTACCTTTTCTCTTTTTGCCCTCATTAGGGCTTCAGCCACCTTTCCCCTTCCTCTTTACACTCTTTTAATCTTACTTCCTTTGTAAATGCCGTGATCCCACACTCTATCAGAATGTAGAAGATTTGTAAATGCCGTGATCCCACACTCTATCAGAATGTAGAAGACCTACTGAGTATGTTGTACCTGACAGTTTGCCCTGCCCCTTGGCTGGACCCACAGCCCTTTGCACATACTGTACTTCTGTTCTAGCACATATTTCCATTTCTTTTTCCATCTTCCTCTACTAGTCTTGCGAGTTCTTCAAGTGTGCAGACTTGGTCTTCCAATAGTCTAGCACAGTCTAAACAGACCTTCAATAAATATTGGTTGAAATGAATGTTAAATGAACAAAACAAAACAACTCAATAGGAAAGATAGCAATAAATTGAGACAGCTGCCATTTATAGCATTTCCAGTTCCATTAATGTATTATTTATATAACAATACCTTATCTCAAGGTATTGTTTAATAACATTTTTAAAAGAACAAGAAGAATGGAGTCATTGAGAAATAGTCTTAATTCCATATGTGTTTATTTTAATAGATTAGATTAATGATAAATAAAACTTTCTATACACAGCTGTCTGCAAAAACAGGGGTAAGAAAATTTGCCAATTTCTATCTGTTTAATTGCCTTCATTTCTATCTACGTTTCTTTCTTCTGGCTCTAGCATTACTTCTCCAGACATGACATTTCCCAAATCTTTTCTTCCACAGTTTGAAGAGAAACGTATGCAAACTCTTTCCAAGAAAGAGGAAGAATATTTGCAGGTCAAGCTCAGTGCTTCTGTTACCTACTTCTTACTTATGTTGCAATCTATACATATAGTAATAGTATAATATTACTAAAATTGTAGGCCTGGCCAAGTAAGATGCCCTAATTTTTACTTTTGCCACCGTAGAATTTTGTCAAACAGTTTAGGAAGTGACTCAGATATATAATATTCATGAAAACTCCATCGTATGGCAACATTTTTTTCGTAGACAGTAAATTAAAATATTAACAAGAAAATGTTTGTGTATGCACGTGTGTCAGGCAGGTTTTGTTACTGAGTCCAAGCTCGCTCTGCTTGCCGCACGACAGGGCAATAAATCGGAGACGAGGTGTTGAGACAAGGAATACGACTTTATTCGGAAAGCCGGCAGACCCAGAAGATGGCAGACTAAAGTCTCAAAATAACCACCTTATTGGGGTTTGGATGCTAGTTTCTTTTATAGCAGAGACTGGGAGGAGATGAGGAAATAAAGTAAAAAGACCATAAGTTCTGCAAATATCACCTGGAATGGCCAACCTCAGGGAGGGGATGTGTTAATTTCTTCTTTCTTGCCACCATCCCCAGGTGGACAGGGTCAGGATGCTTCCCTGAACATAGGCACTTTGGTTTAACATTCAGGCAGAGGGGCAGGGTTCCCTGAGGCAGGCCATTGTATATAGATGGTATCCTTTTAGTGAACAAAAGCAGCGGAAAGCAAAGGTTAAAGTAAAAGGAACAGATCCAGCCTGTAGTCCGATTTGGCTCTTCCCTGATTACAGTTTTAGTGTTGGATGCAGATAAATATGCCGTAGATTGGTTTTCTTCAAAATTGATATGGGAGTTTTACTTTACTTAGAATCTAGCTTCATGCATTCCTATACTTCATTTCCTAATAGAAGTGATTTTATTGTTAAACGGAATACTTTTATAAAATATAGGTTTCTTTAGAGTCACTTTGATATATATTACCTGTAAAAGTCATCTGGCCCTTGGATCAGAAATCAACGTTTTTTCAAAAATCAGCCTTTCTTACTTTTTCAAAATACCGTGAGCTGGGTTTAAAGATTCTGAACAGAGAGAACCAGGTTTAAATCTGTACGTTCACCTCAGAACTGTGTTCTTCTGTGTCAACTACTTCCCTTCTTGGGTTGCTAGGAATGCTTATTCCTCAGGGTACAGGAGAACAGGTTATGACATTATGTAGTAAAAAAACAGAAAAAACAAAAAACGAATGAAATTAATGGCTTGGAATATTTTAGTTCCTGTCAGCCCTGTGGAAATTTCTTACTAATTCAGTTAACTAGTACAAATCAGAGAGGTGTTCAGTTTTTCTAACTGTGGTCACTTCATTGAAATGAAAGGTGTATTTTGGTGTAAGATGCACTTGGGCCCAGAGAGTGACCCAGCCACCTTGTAGCATCTTTGACAAGGGACTGTGCTTATTGAGCTTGACTCAGCAATCTATACTGTAGTGGCGTGTTGTATTAAACGAGATTGCACACGAAAGACACTTAGTCAAAGGCTCAAGTTATATTAGGCCCTCAATTCAGTTTTTGAAACCTCTTTTTTATTATCTTTTAGCTATAAATGATGGAGGATTGATAATATAATGAAGTAGGTTGCCATTTAATGATCTGAACTTGTTTAGGAATTTAGGGCATTTAACAAAGGGTCATTAAGCATCTTGAAGTTATGTCTGTTTCGTGTTATATAAAGAAAAGGTCCCATCTCAATACCTTTGTGCTGATGGTGGCATGACTAATACATCAAATAGATCAAGCTAGTGCTGTGAGTCATCCCAGGGCTGGGAAGCTGTCCTTTGAATATCATTGCTGATCCTTTGTAAAGTCTGTAAAATTTAAATGTAAATTAAACAGTTTCCAAGTATTTTACTCTGTTGCATTATGCAAAGTTAAGTTCATGTTTTGAGATCTGTTTTGAAAAGGAATTATCTTGAAACATTAAGTCTATATTAAATCATTTGGAAAAAAGTAGAAATTTTTTGGAATTTTTTTTTCACTGAATTATGATCAGTTATTATAGGCCAATGAGCCCTAAGAGTCCCCCAAAGACTTGCATATTCAGGTATTGAAAAGAAAATTTAAAAATTTTGTTACTACTCATTTGCAGCTTCTGATATTTTCTTAAAGCAGAATTACAGAATGCCATCTATAAGACTCCATAAAATGCTAACTGTTCTATGTTCGATTAAACGCTAAGTGCTCTATGTTCGATTATCTTTCTACTGTCATTCAGGAATTTTGCTCACATGCAGAGAATGACCAGCTACATATCTGTTAAAGGTTAATAATAATTAACCTTTATAATAATAAAGTAATATATTTATTATATTATTATTATAAATATATTTATAATAATATATTATAAATATAAAAGTAATATATTTATTATTTATTATATTATTATCTATTATTATAAATATATATTTATATTAAATAAATAAATAATAATAAGTAATATATTTCTAGTTTGCAAAGAAAGTGCAATTAAGTAACAAATGCATAGTAAATACATTAGTATGGAGCTATTTCTCTCAAAACTAATTCCCTGAATAGGTGTCTTTTCTGAAATCGGACATGTGTGCTGATGTCCATTTTCGCATTTTCCTCATAACCAGCCCCTTGCGACAGCGGTCCCCAACCTTGTTGGCACCAGGGACAGGTTTCCTGGCAGACAGTCTTTCCACGGTCGGGGCTGGGGGAAGGTATGGTTGAGGCAGTAATGCAAGCGATGCGGTTCGCTCGCTGGCCTGCCACTCACCTCCTGCCGTGCGGCCCGGTTCCTAACAGGCCTCTGACCGGCACCGGTCTTCGGTCCAGGGGTTGGGGACCCCTGCCTTACAACACATTCCTTATGATTGGAACATGTTGTAAAATACGAAGGCCAAATGGTTACTCTTTGGTTTCTGCCATGTTAAGTGAACTAATTTAGCTGCTAATTTAGTCTCGGCTATTATATTCTCAAGTTATTTCTTCTAGATAACCAGTTTCTTTGGAGACTGAGAGTTGTTTGGGAAAGCTGAGCAAATAGGTTCATGGAAAAGACGTTGGAACACTGATGGAACCAGATTACAATGTTGAGAATGCAATTTACACGCATTTAGACATAATCCAAAGCATTAAAACAGTTGTGGAATCAACCAGAGAAAGTTACCTTGGTGAATTACTTTTTAGCAATAAATATGTTAAGGTGATAGAAATGTCACAGAAATATTTGCTCTCCTGGGTAATTCATCTTGGGTGAATGGTTTTAGAGTATTTATTTCATGACATTTCTACTGGTGTTCCTCCATTTGAAAATAATGTTTAAAAATTTGATAAAATTTAAAAATTTATTAAAAAATTAATATCTATGCTTGCATATATAAATAAGGATAATTTTTCTCTAATAAACTATTTTTAAAGGGAAGCTTCATCTACATGTCACTCTTGAGAAAATAAAGATGTAAAGTGGTTTAGTAAACATTTTATAAATTAAAAGAATATAATGAAACCTGACGTTGAGAAAGTGCTTTCCAGTTTACAAAGGTCTGTGGCACAAATTGTTTTACTTGGGCAGTAACTGTGTGAGACACCTGTTATCAACATGGGCTGGTTATACCCTGAAGACCGACCATGGCTTTCCTTTCTTTAAAAATTTTAATACAAATTGGTTCAAATGAAAAACTACAGAATTTCAAAGCTGTGAGTTTTCTCACTGTTTCTGGAACACTTGAATCTGAATCACAAATTCTCAGATTCATAAGGGGCTTTAGGCATTAGCTTAGTCCAAATCTTACCTAATTAAAGGAATCCCAATCTGCAGATGTATCATGGGAATATTATTTCAGCTGAACGTTAAGTGTTCTTGGAGTTTATATTTAATGCCATTTCTATAATGTAAAAGAGACACAGTCATTTAGGATGGTGGGATAGTTCTAACTATTTTAAAAAAAAATTACCTGGTATCCAGCCAATAATAACAATAATCAGAGTATACTTTGCTAGACTACTGAATACAGACTAGTCTCTACAAATCAGAGCTTTCATTCATTAGATTTTTTTTATTTGTCCTGTATTATTTAAACAAATGCGATGCAGGTCTCAAAAAACTATTGATTTTCAGCCTAAGCTCATTAAATTTAAAGAGCAACGTGTTTCAAGTGCAGAGTCTGTCCAGATTTAGGAAAATGATTTATCAAGGTCTGTCTTGGATTTTCATTTCATTATTTCTCTAGGGCAATCTGTGTTTTAAAGAAATAACATGTCACATTTTTTAGTTATCCCATGGTGCACTGAGAAATACTGCTGTAGGTTGGGGCAGTGAGGTCAGGGTCCCCTCCCTGTACTGAAGGTCACGGCTCCTGTGGGGTGGCCTTCCCCTGGGCTTTCTGGAGACCCCTCTCTCCTCTCACTCCTGAGGCCTGCCGGCCCCCTGATTCTCACCCCAGGACTGTACTCTTGTCTCCTTGGTTTCTCCAGCCTCTATCCATGCCTTATGCTCTTCTCAAATTACTGAACTTGAGGACACCGTCTGTTTCTTACTAGGACCCT
Source organism: Eschrichtius robustus (assembly GCF_028021215.1). Taxonomy (NCBI): domain Eukaryota; kingdom Metazoa; phylum Chordata; class Mammalia; order Artiodactyla; family Eschrichtiidae; genus Eschrichtius; species Eschrichtius robustus. Next base: position 113,184,969 of record NC_090832.1, read on the forward strand.
GACTGATACAGGGGTGTATGATTTTGGTGGTGAGGTGATTTCTAATTACTTTGGGATTGGTCTGAAATCCGCATTTTAAGTTTTGATCTTTTGATCCTTCCTTTTAAGGTGCTAAAGATCTTATGTAATGATTAGCCCTTTTGGAGATTGGCATATGGGCCAGCTCTATTAAATAAAGAAATAAATAATAATAATTTAAAGAATTGAGTTAATGAAAGTGAAAACCAGTTGGCCATTTCTTAAAGCTCAGTTGATGTGGTATTTTTTATACTTGGTCCTAACTCAGGATCAATATGTGTTCGTCTTCATAACTCCATTGAGTTTAGGCCCTCCTCCAAGAGTTTTTCTATATTTACCTGTTGGTTCGTTGATTACTTAGCTTGTTTTAAAATCACGTAACGTGTATACATTCATATACATCTTCCATACAATTTTTCAGTGTTGATGTGACTGCAGAACATTTAAACTGGCCTGGGTATTCAAAGAAAGTTTTGTAAGTTGGTAATTTCAAGGCTCGCATATAAAACGTAAAAAATCCTAACAGATTACTATTTAGTTCTAATTTTATATGATTATAATAATGGAAATATAAAATGAAAACAGAATTTCAGTTGCTAATATAAGTATCATTTTGCCTGTTGATTTCACTATACCTCTGAAAGCAAAGACAACAACAATGAAAAACCCAACAAGACTCACACAAAGCATTTTTTTCTTTCGTTTCATTGCAAAAAAGAAACCAAGGCAGTTAAGTTTGCCCTTATAATTTCATTAAGAAAATTACAGTTTTTAACTCTTAACTGTGTTGGTCTTGAGGTTGCCCTTCACATCAAGGAAGTGTCCTGAGAAAAGAAAAGAGAAAAGAGAAGAAAAGTAACTTCAAAAAAACAAAGGGGCTAACCCTTTGTTGTTTTTTTTTTTTTTTTCTGACCTTCTGTTTTCCGAATAGGTGGTACATAACAAATATTTATTATACAGTGGATGCTTTTGGAAATATTCCTTCTAATGTTGGCTCATAATAATTGTAATGTGGAAAAGAGGGCACCTTGGGAAGACAGAAATCTGTTTACTTTATATAATCTTTCCACATAAATATGGAAAATTTTCAAAGATCTGTTTCTGCACTGCAGGCTGAGAAATTCCAGTTTATTTTGGATTCCCAGAGAGGTCAGCTTCCTTTACAGAAATGTCAGCCTGTGGTCAGCTCTCTGACTGGCCTTGGTTTTTGTAACTTCAGAGGGCAAACAATATATATTTTTTAAGTGGTGCCTGAGAAATTAACCAAGTGCAGCTCTTCCATCTGAAGTAAATGCCACAAAGCACTATTGTTCAATTTGTACAGCATAGAACTTTAATGCCTTCCTTAGCTTGTAATATATTAACAATCCGTTTTCTTAAAAATAGGTGGCTTCTTTCTGTTTAGTGGTTTTCCTGGAATTTTCTGATGACCCTATTTTGGTGTTCGGTTGGTGATAAAGGGCATAAATGAGTTCTAGGCAATAATGAATGTTACATGTCCTTGCCACTGGTCTCTGCATCCTTAGGGCAGAGAAACCACAGAGGTGGAGCAGACTAGAAGTTAATCCACTAAGTGGCAAGAACTGATTAATGCAAAAGAAATAAGTACGTGTAGGATGTGAATTAATACAGCTTTTTTTTTTTTTCCTTAGCAGTGGAAACTCTTTTTCTAAATAAAAGACAGTATATAAAAAAAAAGATTTTTAAAAATAAAGCTGCTTTCGTTGAGGTGGACGGGAGGCTCAGAGCCTAGCCTCAAGCGTCTCCAGAGGTGAGACCACCCCCCACTCCCGCCTTCTCCTTTCTGTCCCACTTGTGGAATGAGAGACCTGCTCATGACCCATCCCTAGTGCCAGTCCTGTGAACACTTCCCTCATGGTCTCTCTGGAGTCAGTTCGTCCTGGGGCTGCATGTAGGATTTCAGGATGAACACCCCAGTTCTCCATCCTTCTGCCTCGTCATCTGTATTCCAAACTTCTCCCACCCGGAGTTCCCAAACCTGCAAATATGCTTATTCCAATCATACCTCTTGCTCACAGACTAGAGTTTGCCCAGATAAAAATGAATACTGTTTAAAATCCTTTTGGATCTTTAACTTTAGTTGATAAACAGTTAGAAGCCCTAACGTTAAATCTTTATAAATGTGCTATATCTTGGTGGTGTTCATTCTGGCTCTCTTCCTCAATGTTTTGTTAATCCCCAAACAGTTCAGTTGCAAATGGTCAAACTTCTTGGAATCAACTAAAGTTATTAGGGCATGAGATTTATTGAGTTCCTTTGATTGTTCGCACGTAATGGATATCCACAACTGAAGCAGGTTATTAAAACAACAACCGAAAGCGTATTAGCGTTGCCATTCCATAGACATGAGTGGATAGTTGAGGTGTTATTAATGCTCTTCCAGTAGTTCCAGCCTTCCACCATTCTGGGCACAGGTAGGGATTGTTTTCTGGATCAGTTGTGGTTGGATGGGGTCATGTGACTGGCTCTGGCCAATGAGTTGTGAACAGCAGTGGCACACCTCCCTTCTGAGCTGGGTCATTTCATTGCTGGAGTCAGACCACCGAGGTCTCTTGACCTCTGGCAGGGAGGCCTGTGCCAGAGAGAAGGGCCTCCTGTGTCAGCCTGCGTCCTTGAATGTGTAAAAGGAGAGGAGCCCCCTCCCCATGCCCTTGCTGATCTGTGATGGTCCTGAAGACTGAGCCAGGAAGGACCTTTTCTGTTTTGAGACACTGGGGATTTGGAGTTTGTCTTTGTTCCTGCAGCCTAACCTGGCATATTCTAGCTGATACAGTGTCTAGTTAGGGAGGATTGGGGCACAGTGGTGCTAATGAGGGTGCTGAAAGGTGATGAGTTACATTGGCGGTGTGTTCTGTAATTGAGCTGTGATGATGTGGTGACCAGACAGGTCTGTGATGTTTTGTGGGGAGGAACTCACCTACCTGCATTTTCTACAATGTACTCTGGGGTAGCTGAATTTGTACTTATTGTTAGCAACACTCTGGACCTCATTTTAGGTAGTATTTATCAGTATTTAATTGTTTTAGCCTAATGAAAATTAATACCAAATTAACTGCAATCACTGTATGTTTAGATTACAAGAGACCGTTCTTTTGACATATATTTAAAGTTATTGGGTTTTTCTGTATTTTCAACTCACCCAGATTAGAGAGGGTATCATGGTCTTCTGCCGAGTCATGATTGTCAAAGAACTAAGTAAGAAGCATTCATTTTGGCATGGCAGTTCTTGCTGGACGGTAAAAACATGTTCTGTTCCCTGTTCTTTATCCTTCCTTCTTTTCGTTATCTTAATTCTTCCTTCCCTCCCTCCCCCTCCTTCCCCTCTTCCTCTTCCTCCTTTCTTACTTGTTTTTTTTCAGATACATAGGCTATGATTTATATGTGTTCACCTAGATCTCATATTGCAATAATTTGCACAGAATCTGTTATCAATATACATGTAGGTGTTTGTGGTAAACAGTTATTTCTAGGGTAGTTCAAGGGGAGCTTATAATCACTGCTTCATTAATCTTAACAATTTTCTATAGCGAGGTTAATTATGTAGTAATAATTAACCTCCCGTATGAGTAGGTGGGCTTTTGCCACATTGAGAAGCCTTGTTCCTTTCCAGGAGAGGTGGGAGGGAACAGTGAGCTGCTGTGAACTTTGAACACGCCTCTGAGCGTTCCTTAGCAGGAGTGAATGTTGGTGGTACACGGGCAAGTTTTGTTACACTGGGCTGAGCCTTGTATTATTTCCCTGCCTCTCCTGTTCTCAAGTTTGGATTATAATATGCTCATTAATTATAAGAGACACACTTCAGGATTCCAACAGGGCTATACAGAACATTGAGCAACTGAGAAATTAAAACAAAAATGAACACAAACACTTTCTCTTTTTTTTTTTTCATTTTATATCATGTTCTGAAGAAAATCCAGGTATGCAATGAATTGTCAGTTTCCTTCCCACGTGTTTTATATCTGATCTGTGGAACACACACATACCCAGTCACTTATGCATGAATCTGTGGCATTAAATGCTCACGGGTATTACATGCAATATGATTTGAAAAGATGAACGTTTTTCAATAGTTTGAGAATATATTCCCCGCTAAACTGCATTAATTAACTAAATATTTACTAAATATAAATCTACCTAGAGTGATTTATGAGGAGATCACAGGAATGATGAAGAATAAAGATACCGTTTGCAAGGGAAGCTTTAACATTTATATTGATATGTTTAAAAATGCTCTTGGAGTCCTTTTAACAAATACATTCAGAACAGTATTCTGTGGATCTTCTTGGATATCAGAAATTAAAGTTTTACTTAGGATATAAGAGTAAATCATTTGCCAAGCAAGTTTCTAAAAGTTGAAAATAAATGTCAGTTCAAAAAAGTGAATAATTTAACTTTTCCATTTCTGAAAAATTCATATATATTATGTCATAACAAATTAACACTCTTTCAAATTCTTTTTGATCGTTGATTATTTTCTTCCTTTGGAACTTGTTACCTACTAGATCCCACACATCCCACAGCCATTAATCCAGTTTCAGACTTTAGATATTTCCTCATAGAACTTAATTTTAATGTAAAACAAAAATTGCTGCAAGAGTCAACATTTCATAATGGTTAGGAGTCAGGCCTCCTGGATTCAAATCTCATTTTCTCCACTTCTAACAGAGAATATTATGCATCTCTCTAAACCTCAGTTTCTTGTCAGGGAAGAGGTGATTATTGTAGTGAGGTAATTGAGAGATTGAATGAGGTCATTAATGTAAAAAGTTAACATGATTCTTGGACTGTGTAATACAGGCTCAATAAATGTCACCTTTCAGTAATTGGATGATTCTGGAACCCTTTACTGCATGAGATTTCTTTAGGCAACAAATAAAATTTTGATTTGTAATAAAAAAGTAATCAATTTATTTAATTGACCTCAAAGAAAGTAAACTGCCTCCTGGGTCGTGTAGTCTGGAGAAATGCACTGTATCTTTCATCCTTTCTTCCCTCTGAGTCCTCACATTCCTGAGAAAAACAGTCTGAGTTAAGGTGCCATATCTGTTCCCCTTTCCTCCTCATTTCAGAAGTGAATCACTCTATTCCCAGAATCATCGTTTTTCTCTTAAAACAGACTAACCAGTGATATTCACAGATGGTTTGACAAAGGGTGATTGCCCCAAATGATGTTCTCCCGAAGACCTGGGACCACTCTAATCAGAAAGTGTTGTTGATTGTATTTTGTCCACCTAATCAACTTCATCTTGTGGGTATTTTCCTGAAAATATTTATGTCCCTTTGGGCTAGTCGTTTCTCCATAACATTATGGTTTAAATGGATTCACATTTTATTGGTTAAGACAAGTTAAAATCTATATCCTGATTTCTTAGGATTGGTATGCATGTTAAAATGAAGCAAACTGTTAACTTACATCTTGGCCTGCAACGAATCCCTTTTTCCTTCTGAGCAGAGTCAGATCTCCTGGAAAAATATCTTGCTTGCTGCCTGCTTGGTAACATTTATTCTAAGGCTTACTGTAAGAAAATATCAATCAAATATAAATCCATACAATATTTTTCAAAAGATCATACTTTTTTACTTTGGCTTTTCTGAAACTTTTACTTTTGCCATTATAAACAAGAGAATTGGCAACATGGCTTTAGATTTTCTTTAACTCTCTAGAGTCCTTTGTATTTGGAAGAACACTTAGAAGACTGAATAGCTGCCTTCTGGATGAGATTTGCCATGACTTCAGGCAGGTCACATTATCTCTCAGAGAGAGTTTCAGTTAGCTCAGTTACAAAAATAAAATTGGGCATCTGACGCTCATAGGATTCTATGGCAAGTAAAACTGTATTATATATGAAAGCCATTAAGAAAATGAAGAGGGGCATCCAAATATGTTGTTATTATTGTCATTGACAATAGTAACTTGTAAATTTGGTTAAGTCTTTTAGTTTAGTTCATTGGCAAGTGTGTATGTGAAATAATGGTCCTGTCCTGGGTTCATAAATATCACAGATTGTTGGATGGATTGTTGGACTTGGTGTTTTTAGGTAAGACTGATCTGTCCCTAGGAAAACACTGTTCCCTTGGTTTTTTCTTTTTTCTTTTTCCTGCGTCAGCAGAAGCTGTGACAGTTTGAGGTGCACATTCAAACCTTTTAGTTGGATTCCTAGCCCTGCCTTCTGCCAACTTTGTGACCTTCGGCAATTTGCTTCATGTCTGTGAATCACATTTTCTTCGTCTGTAAAAGAGAGATCATCTCTATGCCATTGCTTTTTTTTTTTTTTTTAATGTAGTCTGTACAAAAAACAATATTAAGATTAATACATGAGAAATGCAGAAGTGGTCAGTCCTCTTAATGCAGTTTTTAAGTAATGGAACACTTTAAGTTTTTGGCTGCCCATAGTGAATTAAAGTATGACTTCAATTGTGTTCAACTCTAGCTTTCCTCATCTGTAGATGAAGACCAGAAGTACAATGAATCACTCCGTAATAAGCTTCCACTTCATGTCGGTCAGAGAAGCAGTTTGAAAATAAACACATCCTTTCTTCCCTTTTGTGTCTTGGGAAAGTCAAGACCTAGCATTGGAGGAGAATGAGTAGATGAACTCTTGCCCGAAAACTTATCCCAAGTGCCAAAAAACTGTGTGGGAGAAATTGTAATTTTACAGAACTACTTGTTTTCTCTAGGGGACAAAGGCTACATGTAAATAAGCAAGGGTTTCTGTACCCCATATCAAGTGATTAAAAATTTAATATATTAATCTTTAAGGAATACAAATTAGGTAAATTTTGCATCAGGGTAAATTTTGAAACAGACTAAAATATGGATACATGTGGATAGAGCTTCATAATTTCATGGAGTGTTTTTGTATCAGTCCTGAAAAGACTGCAGTTTGGAATCTGTTCTTCTCTATAGGTCATAGGTGGGAATATTTCCGAGGCCAAATGTGATGTAGTAGCCAGACATGTAGTTGTTCTGATGGGATTATCCATCAAATTTAGTAGATAAAATGCGTGTCCGTTACTTTCTACTTAAAATAATTAAAGAGTTTTGGCAAACCTAATACTTGGTAAACAGTTTTTAAAAACACTCAGTTTTGTGCTTTTGAACAAGTGTAGCAAACTTAATCGGTGAAGCTATATTCAGATTTTTAAAACAAACCTTCCATAATTCAGGTTTAAGCCTAAGTATTTTGACTTCCAGCTTCCTACACCTTGGCATTGTACAACTTAACCCCCTAACGTCGTAAACTTTTCTGTTAGCCTGACATCAGTGGGGAACGGATACTTTAGAGATCCATTAATAGAAATGTACCACGCATAATGGATATTTTGAAGAGAATCCAAATGGAACAAAACAGACTACCAAGCTTATACTTTTTAAATGTATTTTTTGTAAATGTGTTTATTTGTGTTTATTTTCTAATCACAGTACTAATGAATACCTAACTGTGTGTCAGGTACAATTTTATTTTATTTTATTTTATTTATTTATTTGTTTTTTAATTTTTGGCTGTGTTGGGTCTTCATTGCTGTGCGTGGGCTTTCTCTAGTTGCGGCGAGCGGGGGCTACTCTTCATTGCAGTGAGCGGACTTCTCATTGTCGTGGCTTCTCTTGTTGCAGAGCACTGGCTGTAGGCATGCAGGCTCAGTACTTGTGGCTCGCGGGCTTTAGAACGCAGGCTCAGTAGTTGTGGCATGCGGGCTCAGTAGTTGTGGCTTGCGGGCTCTAGAGCGCAGGTGTAGTAGTCGTGGCGCACAGGCTTAGTTGCTCCACAGCATGTGGGATCTTCCCGGACCAGGGCTCGAACCCGTGTCCCCTGCATTGGCAGGCAGATTCTTAACCACTGCGCCACCAGGGAAGCCCCAGGTACAATTTTAGATATCAACTCTTTTAATGTTGTAAGACTCCTCTGAGATGTTATTGTTATTATTTCCAGTTGAGGTGTCTCGGACACAGCAGGGCTGAGTGACCTGCCAGGATGACACTGAGAAGGGGCAGAACTGAAATTGAATTCTTCTCTTAATCCGTGCAGTATGCCTCTACTCTGTACACATGAATACTGTCTAATATTTTGAATAATTGCAAAGGTGCTTAACTCTTGCAATCCTGTGGAACTATAAGATGTTTTAAAAGAGTGTAGCGTTTTATTTTAATCCCTCCGAAGTCCATTTCCTCCTGTGTTTGTTGTAGCCTCTGATCTGTTAATGCTCCTTCAGCCTTCAGTCTTACCCAAGCTGTAGCCTGTGTTAGAGCCTCACTAATAAAGGATCTTTCTTCTTTAACCAAGTCCATTATTCATAGAACTCTTCAATCTCATCTCTCCCAGGAAACCTCAACTGATGAAAATAAGAGTATTGATTTTGACCTGCTCTGAGGCACGCAATGCTTATGAAGTCCTTTTTACTCTTACATATACATTTTTGAATTTTTATATTTGCAATTAATGTAAATGTTCATTGAGATATAAGTACAGTCTGTTTTAATAGTTTTCTATAAAATATGAATTTCTTAGGTTTCAAGAGTAAGGTTGGTAAAGGCTATGGTTTAATTGCTTGAACTTTACTTAGTACCATATTAACACAATGAGGTGCTTAATCTTTTCTATAATTATGATGGTAGAAGATCAAAATAAAATTAGAATGACAATTATCTTTTCTTGTATAAGTTAATGATTTTAAGTTGGGAAGATGCCATTTATATTAGACAAAAATAGGTTACAGTTAGATTAAGCGTCTTGAATACTAGAAAATACAGGATACTTATAAAAAGAAACAAAGTTGAAAAGTTCATTCCCTAGCTCAGAGAATATTTGATTTAATCCTTGTCTTTAAATTAATTTTGATGTTCTTTTTAAATTCTCAACTTTTATATGCTTGGGCATTGAAAATGAATATTGTCTTACTGGGAAAAAGAATAAATCATGATCCACTCTGAATAAAATCATTCTTTGTGGAATTTTCTTAACTGTGATAACATTCAAATACTGAAAATCAAGCTCATGCCAACTTTTCCTTCTGAATGATAGTGATTAAGTGTTTTGGGGCTGTAAGAGTTTCTTGAGAGGGAGTAATCAAAATAAAATTATTTTTCTTCATAAAAAGAACAGCTATTCCATTTATTCTAAGAAGGGGAATTCAGAGACTTTATGTAGGTAAATGTCATAAAGCAAAAAGAGGAAAAGATAACTGAAAAATAATTTTCTGAAAAGTTCAGGTACCTCAGAAGATTTAAGGTTTATTTCCATTTTCTCTTCATTTATTTTATGTTTTCTTGAATTTCTTTCACATTTATATGAGCTAGGAAAACATATTCCCCAATAACTTTTTATTCTGTGTTTCTTATTGAATTTTATAGATCTTACATTTTAATCAACATAAATATATCTTATATCCTGTCAGCCCCAATACTAATTATTTTTATACTTCATTATTTCAAAAGGTATTGTATTTGAATTACTCCCAAATTCTTATATCATGCTAATTTTGTAGCAGGACTTTAGGTACATGATTAAAAATATTCTAGCATTTGCATAATTTAGCAGATTAAGAAAAATAATTTAGAAAAACATTTCGGTAATTTACTTGTTTTGAACATCTGGTTAACAGCTGGAGTAATGAGAGTTAAGGCAGCAGTAACCATCTTTTACACTGATTCCCGATGCACTCCCAAACACTAGGAAGGATTAACTACTATTAATTCTTGCTTTCTCTTGCTATAGGGATTTACTTAAAAAGGGAAAAGAAGAATTGAGAATTCCAAACTGTAGAATGTCAGCTGAAATTTATATGAAAAATGGGAATAACACTGATTAAAATCAGATTCCAAATTCATTATCATAAACTGTAAAAACAAAGCTAACTCTTGATCGTCTATACAGATAGTTAAGATAGTTAGAATTTCCTTGCAATGCAAATCAGCATACTTTAGGCAATAAGCCACATTGCAGTAACAGCCCTGTCACATTTAGCAGAACCTTAATGTCGAATTGGTTCGTAGATAAGGATTGAGCACACACCTTTTAAGATGTTTAATATATTTGTTAGGTTATAAATGTTGTATGTACAATATGTGTAATATATAATAAGTACAGTATGTTTTAATACTGTAAGTTTTTACCTTTTCAAATAAATCTACTTTTGTATTAAAATCTATTTTCATTTAGTATGTTGATAACTTTGGGATGCTTTCAGTTAGAAATGTTAAACGATCTTGATCCCATGCTCAGATCCCAGTGAAAAATGGTTAATTTTCTGATTCAATTTAAAAAATAATCATTATACTCTTAGTTATTAGAAAACACCAGAAGTTGGTAGAATGAATTGTCCTTTAAATTTACTCAAAATCCCACAAACTGATACCCCTCCCTTTAAAAATTTTAATCCTGTATATCTAAATTTCTAGGCATAGTTAATAGAGTGAAAACAATTAGAGATAAAGTTGAAATTCTTATAAAGTAAACCGTAATGGATTTCTTTTAAAATGTCTCATCTCTAGCTAAATGCTTCAGTAGCACAGCAATAATTCCAGTTTTTGAGCTCTTGTCAAGGAATAGGATTTAGTTTTGCCATGTTCTTCCTCTCTTTAGCAAAAGGTTTATTTAGTTCATGCCATGTTACAATGGTTGTAAATGGCATATATATATATATATATATTTCATATGAGGTAAGCTGAATAGTTGACTGAAAGAAAATCACGATTCTTCGTGTTTTCCTTCCCTGAGACCATTTTTGAAAAATAAAATTATATGAAGTTTATATATATGATAGTTCAAAATATGTAATTACTGGCATATACATAGTATCTCAGGGTGATGTAGTCAGCTGAATTGAATTATCTTATATACAAAATATTTCTTTTGGAACTTTGCTTTCTAAGAAGTGTCTCTAGGTATGGTATCATCAGTGATGAACCAGTAATGGCAAACAGGTATTAATTGCATATATTATGTTCTTGGCCTTGAAATCAGAGCCATGTAATAGAAATAGGGAATGCATTTAATACATATCCCAAATGAGAAGAGTATTTAAGATTTTTGCCATTATTGAAAAGAAGCAAACACTATAGAAGGTCAAAAAGAAAAGATCAATATGGCTCATGGCCATTGAGAATTAGATTGGATGTTCAAAGATTGTCAAGAATGTAATTGAGGTGAAGGAAACCGCTTTAACAGAGATCACACCAGGAGATGTTTATGCACTACTCTTCAGTAGTGTAGGGATTGGATTATAAGAGGTATGGGCACAGATAGCCTTAGGTGGGGCAGGTCAGAGGGTTCTTTATTTAGGCTAGGCACCTAATCTGAAGGGATTTCATGATGAGTGTGTGGGAGGCTGGCAAGAAGGTAGAGATTGAATGCAGTCTAAACTAGCAGAGTTAGACTATCTGGGAAGGGATGTAGGGCATCAGACGCCTTGCGGGGACTAGTGACGGGGCTTCCGCAATAATCCAAACAAAGCGTGACTAAACAGTAATAATTGAAAAGCTGTGGTGAAGACCTATGTGATCCATTTGAGATGTTTAAAATGGCATGAGGTGACACATTTTTCAAATGAAGTACCAGAGGGAAAGAAAAGGTCTGAGTTTTGATGATTGTGGCATTTGGGACAGCTTAGCAACTTGCAAAGGGGAGCTGGTTCAAGTTCAGTCAAGTATGGTTCATAAATGATGAATCTGAGGTTTTGGCAGATAATTAAATTAGCTGTGTCCTGTGAAAAAGCAAACGGTCTTTCATATTATAGCTCTGTCACTTAATAGCTATGGGACTCACCACAGAAATCAATTAATCAATTAATCTAAGGCGCTTAGAGGAGTTCTTTGCATGTAATTGGTGCTTAATAATTTTGGTGAAAATAGTAAATAATTGGAGAAAGTACTCTAAGTTAATTTTCAGAGGAATAATTTTTTTCATATGATCAAAGTTGACAATAACGTAAGGTAGAGAATTGGGGTCAAGTCCGGAGTCTAGGGCGACATCATTGGGAGTCCTCAAGAGTAGCCAAGTGGTGAGAGGTAAAAACAGGATCCGAAGGCTTAAGTAAAGAATTTTTGGTGAGGATTTTAAAGCTGTTGTCATAGGACATGCATTTCAGGAGTTGTATTTTTTCCCAAAGCATTGTAAAGTCTAATGTTTAAAATCAAAATGGTGCTTGGCAAGGCAAAAAGAGAGCCGAGATTAGTCAAAATATAAAACTATTTCTTCTTTCAGTATTTCTTAAACACTGTCTTTTAGGGGTCATTGAGTTAAGTTAAAGGTTTTATTCTTGTGACTCTGTAGATAGAAATGGCAAAAGTACTTTTAAAATAATGTTAGAATATAAAATCCACTCATTATAGAAAGTTTATACCACAATGTGTCATATATAAAAATATCATTTTTAGTCTTGTTAAAAATCTCTTATGCATATACATTAATTTTATTACAAGGGAATCATGAAAATAGTGCTTGTTGCCTTTCTTCATCAGCACTATTTCACAAAATATAAAAATCACTAATCTATAGAAGTACTAGTCCCTTAAAGGGGAAAAATGAAAAGAGAAAATAACACCTGAGATTTTAAGAATTTATGTTATTTATCTCATGAAAAAAATGTTGCTATAAGTTCCTTCCCAGATATTATATAATCTGGTTTGTCAAATAAACAATAAATTTTTATTATATTCATTTTATCAGCTTTCAACAAGTTATTCAAAATAATAAGAATTAAAATAGGTAAGACAAAATTTTAAATAACTTATATTTTCTTTTCTCTGTTATTCGAATTCAGTTTTCTGAAGGTTCATAAATAAATATGAAGTAGACTATCTAGATTCTAAGAAAGAATTTTAATGGTATTTTGTATACAGTAAATTATAGTTTGTGTTCATTGTATAATTTCTACATAGAACTGTACCATTTCCCCATCAGTTCTATTTTGAAAGCTGTTGAAAGTAGTTCTTGACTTTGGAATAACATGTTTTTTCTCTTAGAATTAAAAAAAATGTATGATTACCAAAAACTTGTACAATAAATTATGCATAAACATATCACATTTTAGTATTTGAAAAAATCTTTATATAATATTTTAGGGATTTTCAATTTGAGATTAATAGGATTAAATTATTCATCCAAACCCATGCAGCCAATTTTATGCTTATTAAATTGCCTGTATTTGCTGAAATCTGCCATTAATATCTGTATGTGTTCTGTGTACAGTGCACTGTAGGAATTCAGAGTTACTCTGAAAGACACATTTTGCCTTTAAAGAAGATAGGATTCAGAGTTGCCGGCTTGAAATGTTCCCTGTCTTTCTTTGGAAGTTGTTAATAGCTTTGAATAAAAATAATTTTAAAATAGAAATTCCCAGCTATCAATGAGCACATTGCCTTGATTTCAACAGGAATTAAATACAAAGAGCTGAACAGAGTACTTGGCCTTCCAAGTACTACATAAGAGAAGGCCAAATGATTCAAGTATTTTAGTATACCACAGATTGCAATCTTTAGAGTTACATTATCTATAAATTACAAGTAGCCCAACTGAAACATCTGCAGTGTGGCACTTTCTGTGCAATTTAATTTTCACTAAAAGCATGAGAGTCAATAGGAAAATCACCCTGTCAGCAAAAGTTGAACATAGAAGTTCCATTCATGGGATAAAAGGATTATTTGTAAATGGAGCAAAATATGCTGAGTGATATTTGTCATTTTGTTAATGATCAATGTTCGCATTTGCCCTAATTTATTTTATCTCCTCTAGTGTGTTCTACATTTGTAAAATAGAATAAATAATCTTAATCACATTTTTTTCTATTTTACAATACTATCACTGCATAAACCTGCTGGGCCATCATCCTCAAAACTGTATTTTTTTTTGAGCAATGTGAAAATTTCCGAGATATGTTTGATGTTTAGGATGAAATATCTTGTCATCCTAGTGTGCTCATGTGCTCTGGCCCAGATGAGGAAGTTGAGGGCCGGGGGTTACGTGTAATTATTGCTGGAGGACTCACAGGGCAGGACGCTGGTCTGCACCGAGGCCGTCAGTCCCCAGAGCCCATGCCCTTCACCACCGCTCCGCGCTTCACTGCGCCCACATATTTGCTGAAAAATTACATAGGAGGGGGGCAAGTGAGCGAGTTTGGGGGGGGCGGAGAGAGTGCGGTTGCAAGTGAGTATGTTGGAGCGACTTCCGTTAGAGTTTATAGTCTTAAACATTCTTAGTAAATCTTTTTTTTTTTAAATTCCTTTTTGGTGGTTGGTTGAGGGCCTGTCTCTCAGTTTTCTGTGTTCAGATGCCTAGTGTGTGGATCAGATTAGGTCATTCAAGTCACAGGATCTCACCCCCTTCACCTTCACCAGGCATCAGCTTCAGCCCTCTGTACCCGGCAGGATGCTCTAGGGAACTCCGTATCGTGCTGGAGGGGTGAGGAGGGAGGTACCACTCTTCATCAACACTCCCCACTTCATGGTATTTGTAGGTTCTCTGTGGCTGGTGTTTGAAAGGTTAGGGTGGTTTCATTTCTTTAATGAAAATGAAGTCAGTCTTGCCCTCTATGTATGTTTCATTGGGCCCATTGGGTTGGAGAGTTTGTCTTTCTCTTTATGTTTGTTTTATTGTGCCTGTTGGGTTTCAGGGATTGAGAAGAGGTTTAGCAAGATACAGATCCTTTGCAGGCTTTAACTGTAGACCAAAATATTTTTCTCAGAAGAATTTTATCTAAATTAAAATTATAATATTTAGTACAACATGTATGCCTCTGGACGAAAAAAAAACTACAGTGGTAGCCAAGTATCATATACTGTAATAATTACACAGTAATGTTTAGCTGTCATCAACATCATCATCAGCATCATCATGGTTGGGGCTTTTGGGGGCTAATATATGTATGTTTTGTTTGGATTTCACTTTAAATTCTGAATTAATTCAAATCAGTGACTCTACAAATACTTTATTTTGAATGTAATAATTGATGAAATAAAATAATTTTGATAATTCTTTTGCGAAGTGGAATTTAATGTCAGTGGATACATGAAATGAGCTTTGACATTATTATAAGCTGCAGCCATACTGATGTAAATCTATATCACATAAGCATCAATATATTAGTGTCTAATTTCTGTATTCCCAAGTTTAGTGATTCAGTATGATCTCTTTAAATTTGTTTATCTAACATCAACTGATAAATAGATGTATTCTGAGGTTTAATATAGTATCTTTTAATTATTTATATGTGTATCCCAGCTAGAATATATTAATAGGCTTTATTTACCCTGACCTTACATGAGACACTTCTGTTCTGTGAGTCTCATGGTCTTTAGTATTGAAATATCTCATAGATGAGTTCTAGAATCATAGACTAGCAGACCTGAATCTGCCTGGAGAAATATTTTGATGTATCAGCACAGAGTTCAAAGCATTGTTTAATTTAAATGCCTCAGTCAGGGTCAAGTTCTTTTCAGACTCTACAGCTTATGTACCACTGCTTTATACACTCAGGTTAAGTGTGTGACCACGGATGGAATTGAGGTTTTGACTCCTGGACCTGTATCTAGGAGGTTGCTTCCCACTTAAAAGGTTTTGCATATCCATATGTCTGTTCCTCTCTGCTAGAGAGGTGAACACATTGGTCTTTATTTGCACCCACCTGCCCCATCCGTTAATGCCCTTTGGTGAATACGTGTAACTCTCATATTCTACTTGGGAAGAATGGCTATTTCTGTTTTGGTCGTGGGTCCCAGAAAATAATATATTACGATTTTTGTAAGTGCTCATTATTTTGCAGTCTATAAAAGTATTTCAAGGAGAAAATGTATTATTAATTCACTATAAAAATAGCAAATTTAGATTCTGTCTTAACATTAATCAATTTTGTCATTGGCTATTTTCATTTTTCTCTTAAAATAATGTTTGAAGACTTGTAAATGTCAAAACTGTAACTTATTTTGAATTCCATAAGCATAGTTAGATGACTACCCCCAAAAAAGTCATGGCAAATGACCTTGCTATAATAGTCATGGGATTTCAGTAGGCTAAAGGTCAAGATAATGAGGTAATTTAAAGGGAAGTGGTTTGTACCCTTTGAAAAAAAAGCTATCATATCCAAATTAATGATTATTTCTAGTATTTTATAAATATGAAGTTGACCCACTGCTGTCAGGAGTACTACCTGGAAAATTAAGAGTTTTCGTTCAGTGGTTCTAGCGGATTATTTTTATAGGCAAACTGCCTTATAACCAATGACAGTCTTCCATATAGAACTGATGGATTTTGTGTGTTTTTTTTTTTTTTTTTTTTTACTTTGGGGGAAATATAACTAAAATATGAATATCAAACTTGGTTTCGTTAGCTGAGATCAAGTTATAATTTGAGTTATAATTCTAAAGTGACTAAGAAGACATTACTTAAACGGGGGCTTTGATAAGGTTTTAAAATGATTATTTTCTCATAGTATGATGAAAATAAACATTTAATATTACAAATTTAAGCAGAACACATCAAACTGCTTGGTGGTTTCACACTTCCACTGAAACTGGATTTGAATGTGAAAATGCTAATTCATAGGTCCTTCTCTGCTCAAAGCCAGCAGTGGTACTCCTCTGTTTAACTTAAGGCAATAGACTCATAAAATAAGCTTTAGGAACTCTGACAGTATGAATTTTGTATCTATAGAACCTTAGAGAGCCAAACAATTCTTAGAATTAATATGTATTCCAAATAAATTTTTAAAAGAAATCAATATGATAAAGAGTCCATTCACAATAGCAGCAATAGCAAAATTTCATAACTGTAACTACAGACAACCTTAATAAAAGTTTATTGGGAATATTTGAAGAAAACGTACAACACTTTGGTAAAGAACATAATTTTAAAATGGAGAAATAGGGTATTTTCTTAGATGATAAATCTAAGAATTATGAAAATGTTAATTTTTCCAAAGTCAAATTATCACTCTAGTGGATTTTTCAAATGGAAAGTTTTGCAAATGTTATTCTAATAGCATTTTTTTTTTAATTGAAAGAGCTCTGAGGGGAACTCAATTATCAAGTAATTATGAAGTTGTAAGTAAAGAGTATCAGTATTTAGCCAACACTAACATATATCAGTGAGGTTATATAAAGCCCTAACAACCCTACTATAAATGAGAACTTAATATTCAGTAAGAGAAGCATCACTAACAAATACAAGTGGAATCAAGGATTCAACCCATAGCATTGGAGGGCTATTTGGAAAACTACAATTCAAGTTTAAAATCTCCCCTCAAATCTTATGCTGAAAGGTTAAAAATCTGGATGGGTTAAAAATCTTCACATCTGTGTTAAATGTAAGAATGTAGTTTCAAAATTTGAAAGAAAATATTGATACTTAACTAATCTCAGGGTATTTAACAGAAAAAAATGGAAGAAAATACAAAAGAAAATTTTGATAAAATTGACCATCAAAAAAAAAAAAAAAAAGGAAAAGAAAACTAATACATAGCAGAAAATGTTATAATCAAACTTAAAAGCCAAATTTCCAAATAGGCAAGATATTTAAAAAAATATTTCATATAATAGGTTGATGTCCTTACTGCATAAATAGCTCTTATAAATCAAATTTCTGCTTTCCACTGGGCTTGGAAAGCATTATTATTTTAAATTAATAAAGAAGCAGAAAATACTGTAATGAAAGAATAGAGGATATGAATGGAATAGACAAAAAAGTAAATCCAAATGTACAGTAAATATATTAGGATACCAAACATCACTAGTAATGAAACATGACTGAAACAGCAATTAGGATGCCATTTAGGATATCAATTTTTCAATCTATCAAATCAGAAAATGTTAAAGAAGATAATAGTGATAATAGTGAAATCATAGGTGCCTTTTCTTAGACTACTATTGATAAAAACTATATAAAAAGAAATTGGCAATATATACTAAGAGCTTTAAACCAGTAATTCTTCATTCTAAGAATATAACTGAATTTTCTGAGAAATCTTTATATGTTTTTGTGTAATTTTTATATTTGTAAGTAACTGGAAAAATTCATGTGCCCAATAATAAATAAATGATTAATTCAGTTATGATATATTTTTTATGATGAAATAATATGAGTATTCAAATTCATGGTTTTGAAAATATAATGACATAGAAAAATGACCATGATATAATGTTAAGTGAAAAAAGATAGAAAAGTTGTGATTATGAAGCCAAAGTTTGGTTTTAAATTACATCTATATGTATAGACTATATAGAAACACACCTAAATGTTAGTTGTCTTACTTCTAGTAGGATTATGGGTTGGTTTCATTTGCTTCTTCATGTTTCTAATTTCTTTTTGTCAAGTGAGTGCAAGGAGCATAGAAGGAAGTACTGAATAGTAATGTTAAAACTTGCCAATCCCAGAAGATACACTTTATTGCTGCAATACATATATATTATGATAAAAATTGCAGTAAGTTCAGTTAAATTACTCTAGCTATTTAAGCACAAAGGGCTTGAGAAGGTTAGATGTTTACACAGATAAAGGGAACAACAGCTCTCCTCTGATGTCCTGATGGGGCCGGAGTAGCTAAGGTGGCTTTACACACATCAGCTGGTATCTTGGCTCTCCCCCATGTCCTGAGTCTCTAGTAGATTAGATTGCATTTCTTCACAGCATGCTTCTCCGAGTCCTGAAAGGACAACAGCAGAAACTGAAGCCAAGTCCAGCCTCTCTACCTGGACACCAAGTTAAAACTCGGAGACAGAGTTTTGGGTGAAGGATTAGAAAAAAATCGTTTCATTGCTTTGCCAGCCAAAGGGGGCCACAGCGGGCTAGTGCCCTCAAAACTGTCCCAACCTGGAGTGGGTAGTGAGGAGTGTTATAGTAAAGGTCCAAAGAGGGCGTGGTCAGCTCGTGGACGTTCTTCTGATTGGTTGGTGAGGAGGTAAGTGGGAGTCAACACTGTCAACCTGATTCCAACCCGTCTGGGGTCTATGTGCTGTGCTTGTGGGCAGCATACAATTAACTTCTCCCACCTGATGGGGGTTTCGGAATCTGCAGAAGAGCTCAAAGTCATTGTTACGTGTATCCCTTGAGGGGGGACCAGGACCCTGCCCCAAGGCTGCTCTATTGTTTCCTGACTGCTCCTCCCTTGTCTCCACATCCCCTCCGTTCCCTGATTAGCATCTGTTTAAACCTGATTGTTGGAACTCAGGGAACCTCCTGGAGGCCAAATGAAGCCTATTTCCTGTAATCAAGAAATGGGGGACACAGAAAGGCTTGTGTGCCCAGGGCATCTTTGTGCCTAGGATTCCAAGCAGCACGTTGTTATTTCTACCACATTTTATTTGTCAAAATAAGTATCAGGGGCAGCCCAGATTCATGAGGTGAGGAAATAGATGTTGGATCGGAGAAGCTGCAAAATATGGTTGCCATTTTCAATCACCTGTACTGTGTGATTTGCTTTGGCCAATGGGGATTGAAAGATGCTTGCAATGAGAGCTAGCCTTCTGGAAAGTGAGAGACCACAGGAGAGAGGATCCAGCCATGCTAGGGATCCCATGTGTACCCAGCTGTCCCCGCCATCCCCACCATGGACACAGATGTGTGACCATCCAGCTGGAGCTGGGACTGCCTGAGGCTCAGAAGAACCACACATATGATCTGAATAATCTTGAGAAATGATAAATGTTTGTGGTTTTAAGCTGCTAAATACTGTACAGCATAAGCTAACTCATGATAATCCCCTTTGGTACGAGTCAGCGAACAGGAAGTTACCAGGTCAGATATTGGCTCAAAACTGTGCAGCAATTGCCAGAGCCATAGACTAAAGCCCGGGGTTGTCTTTCAGCAGCGGTCATTAAGGGACCACTGCCCTGAAGACAGATGCTTTCAAGGGCAACCTTATGGCAGAGAGCACCTCTCTTTCAAATAGTGTACAGTGCTGTCTAATAAGCTGCAACTTAATTAGGTCAAAAACCCTGCATACAGGAAAGTCTGAGAAATGCAGATTCTAGTACTCCAAAATCAATAGTGCAGGAAGTCATATCAGGAAGGTGTGATATTGTGATTTATAATAAGAAATATTTGTTTGTTCTTAGACTCAGTTCCTGGCACAGAGCTCCTAAAACCCTTAGAATGTCCTGTGATTAGAGCAATAAAGGTGTCTTTTGTTATGTTAATAAGGCGACTCTGAAGTAACCTAAGGCCGGGGGAGCTGGTTGGCAGGAGAAGGTGTGACTACAGGATTGGAAGTTCCAGTAGCCAGCCTCCCCCAACCCCCAGCCTCCTCCAGCAGGGGAGATGAATCTATCGCCAAAGGCAAGTGATTAATTAATCGTGACTCTGAAGCCTCCATAAAAACCGAAGAGGATCAGGGGTTTGGAGAAAATCTGGTTTGGTGGACATGTGGAAGTGCTGGGAGAGTGGGGCTCCTAGAGAGCCTGGAAGCCCGGAGCCCTTCCCCATACCTTGCCCTACACATCTCTTCATCTGGCTGTTCCCGAGTTACATCTGTTTTTTTTTTTTAATTAAAATAAAATTTTTTTTAATTTAAAAAAAATTTATTTTGGTGCATAGTTGATTAACAATGTTGTGTTAGTTTCAGGTGTACAGCAAAGTGATTCAGTTATACATATACATGTATGTATTCTTTTTCAAATTCTTTTCCCATTTAGATTGTTACATTTTATTGAGCAGAGTTCCCTGTGCTATACAGTAGGTCCTTGTTATATCTTTTTATACTAAATCGGTAACCCAGTTAGTAAAATGTTTCTCTGAGTTCTGTGAGCCACTCTAGCAAATTAATGGGATGCATGAAGGGGGTTGTTAGGAACCCTGATGTGTACCCTGTGCAAGGGGACAGAGATCCAATAACAGGAGGGGGAAGGGAACCACTTTCACTGGAGCCCAAGTGGAAGGAGTGGCTCGGGTGAGTCATTTCCCAGAGCGCCAGACCAGTTGAGAAAAGAAGCAACATTAAAAGTCAAGTGTTTCTAGGTCCAAATCTTCTATTTTTCTAAAACTGTCCTGGGCAAGCAGAGGAGCATTCTCGGGGTTCATAGATTAGTTAGGTTTTGCCTGGACAGAGGGTGTGGACTAAAGTAAGAGATATGATAGGAAAGTTAGTTTTAAGTTAAGATTTTGGACTCTGTTTCAGAGAATGCCCTCATTCTGGCTAACTCTGCAAATACTGGAATTTATTATATACCAGTCCTAACTTTAATGCAGTTTAGTTGTGCCAACTGGAAAAAAAAAAAAAAATGCACGTGAGAGTTGTGAGTTAAGTTTTATTGGGGTCAAGATGAGGACTCTAGCCCGGGAGACAGCCTCTCAGGTAGCTCTGAGGAACTGCTCCAGAGAGGTGGGGAAGGTCGGTGTATATGTGATTTGAGTGCAGTCAGACACACATTTTGGTAGAGGCTGGCTTCTAGTCACGAGGAACAGATGCCACTGTTAATGATTTTAGTGATATTCTAGATGTGAGAAGATGCAAGAAGTTGGGCTCATAATATCTTCTCTGGAAGAAGATACCTACCTATCTGAAGGCCTGTTCTGTCAGTTTGTCGCAGAGCACAGAGGGCCTCACTCCTGATCTCCACCCTGAACTCCTTTCAGGGGGTGTTGAAGGTCAGTGGCTGCAGTGGCCAGTGACTTTATTCCTCTAGAACCAGATGGTAAGCAACAGTTTTTAGTTGGCAGTCGTAAACAATTGGTATTGTCAGGGAAAATTTAACATTTTCTTCTGAACCCATGGTTAAAAGTGCAGGGTAGTTGGGAGTTAGATAACCTCCATTCTCCTTAGTCTGATATATTGACATTCTTCTAAGCTTGGCATCTTTCTGGTCGTCAGTTCAAAGAAGAGAAAATGAAGGGGGTAAATAATAAGTTATTGCTGTGACATTTAAATTCAGGCTTAAAACTAGTAACCAGAATAAAATGTAGTGAAAGAAACAGGTACACAGAAGATTTAAGATAGGAGATATAAAGGATCAAAAGCAAGGAGAAAAAGGAAAATGATTACGAATGGGCTTAAAATCTAAAAATAGTATTTAGACTGAGAAATAAATTTGAGTGAAAGAAATGTTAGAATAGAAAGAAAAATTGAAACCAAAGTGAAGTAAGAGGCTAAGACCTGCATATAAGGTGGAGAGAGTAAAAGCCCTGGGTGAGGGAGCCCCTCATCACCCAGGTGGGTTTCCCCATATCTCCCTCAAAGGGGAGCTTTTAGATAAGGTCCTCAATCACTTTTTTATTTGGAATCTTCTCTAATCACCCAAAGCCCACATAAGTAGTAATTGACACACCCGTTGTTTATAAATGTCAATTCTGCTCTTTGATGATTTTCTTTATTTTTATTTTTCTCTGATTAGATTTATCATAATTTAAAATTTTTATACAATTATAGAAAGGTCTGTTCTCTTTGCCAGCTCGCAATTTTGTTTTCCACTCACCCCAAAAATGCTTTATTTTCTTTGTCCCATTTTATCATTCATATAAAAAGAAATAGCTTGTACATATTTATTCAAAATGTTTTGACCTACATAGTATTCTCCTTTAAAATTGTCTGCCAACATTTTGTTGTTTGTTTCCTAAATGAAATTGTGTCATTTTTATGGATGGTGTTGTCTTTCTAGAATGCTAATGTAATAACGAAACTGTAATAAAGCTAACTCACAGCCAAAGAACGGCTGTTTAAGCACCTACCTATGATGTGAATCTTTTTCAAGCTGCATTATTAGGCACTTGCTTTCGTTTTCTAATATTTCTGTGGTCTTCTCTTTCCAGCCAGACTGTAAAATCCCCCAGGACAAGGACAGCATCTTACTGCTTTTATGTTCTCCTTAGCTCTTGGTATCGTGCTGAGTACAATGTGCTGTTTAATGTATGTTAGTTGAATTAATGATACAGTTCTTCTGTGCATATAAGGAGTCAGGTAACGTATCTATGTAACCAAGGATTTCCAGTCTAATAAACCTGCATTTAAATGGAAATAGCTTCCTTAAAAGGACATGTTTTAAAAAATTCTGAGACTCCCTAATTCAATTTGCAAAAAATTATGATGCAGTTATTCAGGACCCAGCCATTTCAGAATATTGTTTGTTCTAATTACATTTTGCTGTTTGATTCTAGAACTCTTAAATCCTATTTAGTGCTCATCTTGTCTTTTTTGGCAAAGAGTACACATAAAGAGTAAGTACTCCATATGTTAATTTTTGGCAAGAATATTTGCTTTATATGGCAAGTTTCTGTCCTTTCTTTTATTCAGACATTTGTATTTTTTAAAAGGCTCACAACAGACCAAAACAATATGTACATTGTGTAAAACTGAAAGTCTATTTTTTTGTGCTGCATATAGATTTCTTAAATAGTAAAAGATTTGCTGTCCTCAGTGCATTTCTACTGGCTTTGATTCAATACAAATATTTGATAACTCTCAGTTTTCTGAAGAATTATTTTCTTGAGTTATTTTCTTCTTGTCACTACAGATGCTATCTCAGAATTTTTTATGGGATGTCACTACTTTTCCCTTTTGTGTTTTTTTTTTTTTTTCCCCACCTGAATGTTTCAAGGGAACATTCAGAATTTATTGATATAAATGGAATCATAGGAATTTAAAATGTAATTTCAAGTAATAATAGAGGGGGCTACACAAAAAAATGCATCCAAATTTCTTTTTCTTTATTCACTTACATGAAAAAAAATGTGATGGCATCAGGTATAATCGTGAAAAAAATAACAGTATTGATAATCTATCATTAATAAAAGCATCATAGAAAATGCCATCTTGTCTCTTTAGGTCATGCTAAATCAAAAGAGAGGCCAAAGTATCATTGCTCCTGAATGCTCGTTGCTTTTCATTTTCTTCATCAATTTAGAATACACCCTCAGTTGTTCACAGATAGGTAGAATCTTTAGAACACAGGTCAGGGCTGTGTCCACCATGTATTTTGGTTGCTTCCCAGTGTCTCAGAAGTTAAGTTAATTTCACATGCAGCTCTGGATTGTTAATTTTTCTGAAAAAAATCAGAGGATTCAGAATCACTAGACTGACATGTCCACAAGGCATTGTTTGGAGCCTGGCATCTGCTCCCTGTAGAGGGGGCATTGCCTCCCCCATTTCCTCACAAGCTCACCACTGCCGAGGAAGTATAACCTGCAGGCCTGGGCCACGGCCCCATCCCCTTTAAGCTTTTCGATTTTTGATCTCTGCTGTAGAACAGATAAGTGACAGGTATATAGAATGAAAAACAGTGGTTTAAAAAAAAAAGGTTGAATTCTTTTGGAGTTGGAATGCTGGTGCGATCAGAGGAAAATTAAGTGGACTGAAAGATAAAATTGGAGAGTACATCCTGGTTCGGATCTTTATTTTCAGGATTCCTCCCTGTTGGGTCTAATAGCCAGTTTTGCATCTGTCACTTTTAGAATTTCTCATACTCATTAACTTTATTATAATTTTTAATATTCAAGTTTGTCAGTAGTATAAAAATCTTAACACTCCATTAATTCCAGGATTCATAAAGTCTAGGATATGTAAATTAAAATCTAATAACAAAATCAAAGGAACGTTATAATAATAATAAAAAAAATTCAAAAGGATATTATTTCAAGCTCTCCAGTGACTTACCTGACAGATGTTTTGGTGTTATGCACACAAATACAAGTGAATGGCTTTTCTTAACTCCTTTTCTTTTAAATTTTATCCCAATTTATTCATTGTTTAGGTTTTTACATTTTTTACATTTTTTTAATGAATCCTCTCTTGAACATTTATGATGGGACTTCAACCTTCAAATTGTATAGGAGGCACTTGCATAAAATTAAATAGTTGTTGATTACTATGAAAATATTCAAGACCAGACCCAAAAAAAAAAAAAAAAAAATCACTGAGATTTATAGTGTGATAGTATGTTAATTTGTAACAAGCTCCAAAATTTTAGTGGCTGAGTACAGTAGAATTTTATTTCTTGCTCATGTAACAGTTCAATGAAGGTGTTCCTGGTTTGTGGGCGGCTTTCCTTTATGGGGTGATAGTAGGATTCAGATTCTTTTTTTTTTTATATTTAATTATTTGGTTGCATTGGGTCTTAGCTGTAGCAGGTGGGCTCCTTAGTTGCAGCTCTCAGGCTCCTTAGTTGCCTCTTGCTGGCTCCTTAGTTGTAGCATGCTAACTCTTAGTTGCAGCATGCATGTGGGATCTAGTTCCTGGACCAGGGATCGAACCGGGACCTTCTGGATTGGGAGTGCGGTGTCTTAACCACTGCGCCACCAGGAATGTCCCAGGATTCAGATTCTTTGCTTGTGGCTCTTCACCCCTTAGGGACATGGAGATTCTTGTACCCAAGTAGAGAAAAGGGAAAGCTTGTAAACAAGGCACACCTGCTTCTTATGGACTAGAAGAGCCACTTCTGCTCACATTTTTATTGGCAAAAATTAGTCAATCCTACGTTCCATCATTAATGAATCCTACCATTTGAAACCTCATTCTATACTGATCACAGTGGCTTTGATGAGTAAAGAGGTCAGCATCATTTTCCAAGGAGAAACAAGTAAACAAAAAACAACTTGAGGACACATTCAAAAGAAAGATATCATCGAAAGAAAAAAAAAAAAACAAAAAACTGAGTTCAGTTATTTTTTCCTATAGAGAAAAAATTGAGAACAGTAAATGTAAATTTTTATTTTTCATAGTATACTGCTGTCAGATGATTATAGGAGGAGGAAAAAACGATGCAACAAAAGGAAAAATCTTTTCATATACTGATAGGCATTTGTCTGTTTTCTTTTTAGAAAAGTCTATTCTGGTCCTAAGCCCATTTTTTAATCAGGTTATTATAATTATTTTTTTTGCTATTGAGTTATCTGAGTTACGTATTTTGCTTATTGACTCCTTATCAGGTGTATAGTTTGCAACTATTTTCTCCCATTCCATAGGTTGCTTTCTCATTCTGTTGGTTGTTTCCTTTGCTGTGCAGAAGATTTTTAGTTTGATGCAATCCCACTTGTCTATTTTTGCTTTTGCTGCCTGTGCTTTTGCTGCCTGTCATAACTAAAAATATCATTGCCTGCTCCAACGTCAAGAAGCTTTTTCCCTATATTTTTTCTATTCGTTTTACAGTTACAGGTCTTATATATGTCTTATTCCATTATGAGTCGATTTTTGTATATGGTGTGAGATAAGGGTACAGTTTCACTCTTTTGTAGGTAGCTATGTAGTTTTCCCAACCCTAGTTATCGAAGAGACTGTTCTTTCCCCATTGTTTATTCTTGGCACCTGTCTAAGAACAGTTGACTGTAGATGTGTGTTATTATTTCTGGGCTCTGTATTCTGTTCCCTTTGTCTCTGGGTCTGTCTTTATGCCAGTACCATGCTGGTTTGATTACTGTAGCTTTGTAATATATTTTGTATCATGCCTCCAGCTCTGTTGTTCCTCAAGGTTGCTTTGGCTATTCTGGGTCTTTTGTGGTTCCATATGAATTTGAAGACCGTTTTTTTCTGTTTCTGTAAAGATTGTCATTGGGATTTTGATAACGGTTGCATTGAATCTTTAGACCACTATATGTAGTATGGACATTTTAACAGTATTAATTTTTCAATCCATGAACATGGAATGTCTTTACATTTATCTGTGACTTTAATTCTTTCATCCATGTTTTATAATTTTCAGTGTACTAGTCTTTCAACTCTTTGGCTAAGTTTATTCCTAAGTACTTTATACATTTTGTTAGCTACTATCAGGACTGTTTTTTAATCTCCTTTTTTAGATAGTTTGTTGGCAAGGATGCAGAGAAAAGGGAACCCTTTTACACTGTTAGTGGGAGTGTACATTGGTATAACCATTATGGAAAACAGTACAGAGGTTCCTCAAAAAGTTAAAAATGGAACTACCATATAATCCAGCAATCCCAATTCTGGGTATCTATCCAAAAGAAATGAAATTAGTGTCTTGAAGAGATATCTGCACCGGCATGTTAATTGCAGCAATGTTCACAATATCCAAGATATGGAAACCACCTAAATGTTTGTTGACAGATGAATAGATAAGAAAATGTGAGAGATATATATGTATATATTCAGCCTTAAAAAAGAAGGAAATCTGTAACAACATGGATGAACCTGGAGGACATTATGCTAAATGAAATAAGCTAGATAGAGAGAAGCAGATATTATACTTCATGATCTCACGTGTGAAATGCAATAACGTGGAACTTCTAAAAGCAGAGAGTGGAATGATGGTTGCCAGGTTGTGACAGGTGGGGGAGATGGGGAGATGTTGGGCAGGAGGTACAATGTTTTAGTTACGTAGTATGAATAAATTCTGAAGCTCTACTGTACAGCATTGTAGCTGCAGTTAATAATACCGTGTTATATACTTGAAATTTTCTAACAGACTTAATCTTATGTGTTCTCACCACACACAAAGAAACTCTAACCACGAGAGGCGAAGCATATGTTAGTTATCGTGACTGTGGCAATCATTTTGCAACGTATACATATATGAAACATGATGTTTCCCTTAAATATATACAATTTTTATTTATCAATTGTACCACAATAAAGCTGGAAAAAAAGCAAGAAACAATAAGCTAGGAAAAAGAAAAAAAAGAACAAAAGGGGAAAGGTAGAGGCAGTAAAAATTGACATATACAAACCAAGCAGAGAGGGAGACTGACAGTGGACATGGACTAAGAAGGGAAGTTTTGAAGTGTGTGCCTGAGACAGGCTCAGCTATGCACTTTAGTAACAGGCTGTGGAGCATTCTGGACTCTTAGTGTGTCTGAAATGTGACAGAGTGCTTCATCTACTTTAATCCTGAAGTCTTTAGGCTACTCTGAATGGAGTAACTGGAACAACCCAGCAACATAGAAATTAATTTCTAAGCCTAGGGATCAGGAACCAGAAGAACTAAACGGAATCAGTTGAAAGTGGTCTCATAGTTAGTTTACCCGTCCTTTGAGGTGTACATTCAGATACCTATTAAGAGGTTACTAACAACAATAAAATACGAGTATTTTTATATACATATAAATTATATATATTTTGTGTGAATTTATAAAATTCATATTTATAAAAATACAAATACATATAAATAAATAAAACTTGTAGGGACTTCCCTGGTGTTCCAGTGGTAAAGAATCCACCTTCCAATGCAGGGGATGCAGGTTCCATCCCTGGTCAGTGAACTAATATCCCACATGCCGCGGGGCAAGTAAGCCCGTGTGCATAACTGGAGAGAAGCCCGCATGCCACAACGAAGAGCCGGCATGCTGCAACTAAGACCTGATGCAGCCAAAAAAAAATAATGAAAAAAATAACTTGGAAATTAAACTATGTATTGCCAAATTTATTTTCTATTTCAGAATTGCGGGATTGTAGGGTTACCATCAGAAGACTCAGAGCTCTTATCCCATAAATTACATAGTATGTAGGAGATCAGTTTGTCAGTAATATGGGGACATAGCATAGAGGGTAAGGATGATTTCAACAGGATGCTTTAAAATCATCCAAAAAGGAAAGAGATTCTAGTTATAATGGGATAAATGCACCTGTCTTCTTATTCATTACCTTTGCATCTTTTCTTGCTTACCTGTAATACTTAAAATGAGTTACATAGACTTTGAAATCTCTAAACTATCCCATGGAATAATGCTATTTCAATCTCTATTACTTTCTTACTCTATTATCTAATTAAAGTTAACTTCTGCTCAAATTCTGTGACATTATTATTTTATCAGAAATTAAATGTACATTACCTGGGTGATGAAGTTGGAAACATATTAGGACATTTTTAAAGCTACACTTTTTTGTTTTGTTTTTTTCCTCTAAAACAAAATCTCTTTAGTGAATTGTGTCATTATTCTAAAACATCAAACTTTTCCAAAATCTGTTGAGATACAATAGAGTTAATATCTTTAATAAATTAGTTAAAATGAAATTAGTTAATAAAGTTAATATCTTTTAATGAGGTTGAATTTATAACCATTCAGCCCTTTTAATACCTGGATATTTAGATGAAGGAAACAAAGTTTCTGATCAGGCTGATATGATAGTCATAATGGTTGCTACTAAAGACTCCTCAGTTTATCAGAGGATATTTTCAAGATGTTTTGAGGATTGATTAACTTAATTTATAAAAATTCTAATAATATTGGTGATCTGAGATAATAAAAAACTGTGAGGCTAATAATGCCATGTAATGTGGCAGACATTGTCTATATAGTATCTAAAATGTTCTAATCACCCTACAGTTTAGGGCTAATTCTATTTTCATAATTCTGAAGGGAAAGTGAGCCATTCCTGAAGTGAGTGACTTCCTAAATCCCACAGGTGGATCTGGACTTAGAACCAAGAATTGTCTGCACCCAGAACCTAAACTCTTCTGATGACACCTTTCTATTCCCTAGTCTGAGAACAATGGTCACATTACAATTCAGTTCTTTACTAGGTGGGCAAAATGCTGACATGAAGTAAGTTAGAGATATCTATGATATAGTTGGTAGGCACAGTTTTAAAAATGAAGAAATGCATTTCCAAAGGACTTTGTGGAGAAAATATTTCAAGTTAAATGCAATCTGTTGACACTTAAATGAGAAAACTCCAATTTATTGGGACATTTATATCAATGAAAAAGCACATTTCATGACTGCTACATTTACATCAGCACAATCAAGGACTCTTTCAGAAAAACAATTATACATTTTCTTTCAGTATTTTTTTTTTAATTTTCATGTTGAGTTATTTTTTACTCTGTATTAGCATGGGTTCTCCAGAGAAACAGAACCATTAGTGTTTGTTCATTCATTCTATTATATCAGTGTATATTCATATATTCATTCATTCTGTTATATACATTAATTCATATATATATGGAATTGGCTCATGGGGTTTAGGAGGTTACGTCCCAGGACGAGCGGTCCACCAGCAGGATCAGCTGATGGTCTAAGTTCCAGTACCAGTCTGAGTCCTAGGGCAGGAGAAGACTGTTCCAGTTTGGAGACAGTCAGGCAGAGAGAAAAAAATTTCTTTTACTCTGCCTTTTTTTCTATGCAGGCTTTCAATGGATTGGGTGCAGCCCACCAACACTGGACAGGGCCTTGGCTTTACTGGGTCTGTCCATTCAGATGTTCCTCTCATCCAGAAACACCTTCACAGACACACCCAGAATGATGTTTAGCCAAATATCTGGGCACCCTGTGGCCTAGTCAAGGTCACATAAAATTAACCATCCGAAATTTCTAGGAAAATTTTCATCAATTTTTGAGTCCTTATTAATCTAACTATAGGACAGTATGAAGCACTCAACGTATAAATATACTTAACTACCTAGTTTTCAAAGAAAAGATGGATTGATGTATATCTCTCATGGCTTTTAATTAAAAATGACTTTCTTTCTCAAGATGTATTGTTTCTCTTTCTTTTTTACTTTTTAAATCTGAGATCAGAATATTCACTATAGAACTACGCTAGGTACACACTGGCCTCTAGGCAAGTAAATAATAATCATTATAACGAGAGCAATCAGGCTGTGGTCCTCGCGAACTAGGCACTAGGTTAGAGCGCTTAGAACTTATTTCCATTTAATCCAGGAGAGATTCTATAGCTATATAGGTCAAATTTCGATATTGGCAGGGACCGTATTCTTGAACTTGTCCTAGGAACCTCTGCATTTACTCTAGTGTGACGTTGGATTGAAGTGCTGGGTCAAGGTGAGGAGTAGACAAGGTCCAATAGTGTGAAGAAGAAGTGTTGGAGACAGGCAGGTCACGTGCAAGCAGGCACCTGGGAGATTCTGCCAGCCCAGCAAGGGCAGTTCCCTGATCAAGGCTGACCATGAAACCAAGGGTCCAAGGAAGAAACCACTGGGCACTGTGCTTGGGGAACCAGTGCAGATGGCTGTCCTTCTACTCAGCCCTTAACAGCTGAAGCTCTCCTGCCTGAACCCAGTTGTGGGTCAAGTATTCCCTACCGCCTTTTGACCATCTTTTACAAGAATCTCTTAAAAGTGGTACTTCAGGGGCTTCCCTGGTGGCTCACTGGTTAAGAATCTGCCTGCCAGTGCAGGGGACACAGATTTGAGCTCTGGTCCGGGAAGATCCCACATGCCGCGGAGCACCTAAGCTCGTGCTCCACAACTGCTGAGCCTGTGCTCAAGAGCCTGTGAGCCACAACTATTGAGCCTGCACGCCACAACTACTGAAGCCCACGTGCCTAGAGCCCGTGCTCCGCAACAAGAGAAGCCACTGCAATGAGAAGCCCGCACACCACACAAAGAGTAGCCCCCGCTCGCCGCAACTAGAGAAAGCCCGCATGCAGCAAAGAAGACCCAACGCAGCCAAAAAAAAAATTAATGCTGTTTTACTCAAAGTCATCTTATTTTGTTTTACCCCAAAATCGGGAATACCCTTGAAGACAAAACCTATTACATAAGTGAAGATAACAATCAGGGTAGCCCGAAGCTGGAAATTAAACCTAAGAAAATAAATTCAGAACAATAAATTACTTTAATATTTTTATTTACATTGATAACTTTCAATTGTGCGATGCACTCTAAATTTAATTGGCAGAAAAAAATGTTAGTTTAGAAACTCCCTGTCATATGGCCAACAGGCACGTGAAAAGCTGCTCAACATCACTAATTATTAGAGAAATGCAAATGAAAACTACAATGAGGTGTCACCTCACATCAGTTAGAATGGGCATCATCAGAAAATCTGCCAACAGCAAATGCTGGAGAGGGTGTGGAGAAAAGGGAACGCTCATGCACCGTTGGTGGGAATGTAAATTGATACAGCCACTACGGAGAACAGTATGGAGGGTCCTCAAAAAACTAAAAATAGAACTACCATATGACCCAGCAATCCTACTACTGGGCATATACCCTGAGAAAACCATAATTCAAAAAGACACATGCACCCCAA
This sequence comes from Eschrichtius robustus, assembly GCF_028021215.1. NCBI lineage: Eukaryota > Metazoa > Chordata > Mammalia > Artiodactyla > Eschrichtiidae > Eschrichtius > Eschrichtius robustus. Next base: position 113,216,867 of record NC_090832.1, read on the forward strand.
TGTTCATTGCAGTAGTATTTACAATAACCAGGTCATGGAAGCAACCTAAATGCCCATCGACAGACGAATGGATAAAGAAGATGTGGTACATGTATACAATGGAGTATTAGCCCTAAAAAGGAATGAAACTGGGTCATTTGTAGAGACGTGGATGAACCTAGAGACTGTCATACAGAGTGAAGTAAGTCAGAAAGAGAAAAACAAATATCGTTTATTAACGCATACATGTGGAATCTAGAAAAATGGTACAGATGAACCGGTTTGCAAGGCAGAAACAGACACAGATGTAGAGAACAAACGTATGGACACCAGGGGCCGAAAGCGGGGGGCGGGTGGAGGGGGTATGATGAATTTGGTGACTGGGATTGACATGTATACACTAATATATATAGAATAGATAACTAATAAGAACCTGCTGTATAAAAAAAATAAATAAAACTTTAAAAAAATTTAAAAAAAGAAACTTCCCATCATACACCAAATAAGGTTTCAGAAATATTAATAAATTGTTTCAAAAAGAACAAATAAACAGTTGTAATTCTTAAAGAAATTTATTGACTATCTGGTCTTCATGGCAGTGGGAGATTTATCATAAGAAGGAAAGGAAGAAACCATTAACAAAATAGTTAAGTATATTTGACTCCTCAAGATAAAAAATTTTTGGCATATACCAACCACCATAAAGTAAATGACAAATGACACATGAGTAGTTGATTCAATGATTTCTAAAAACCAAATAAATATTTTAAAATAAAAATAACCAACACTGGTTAGATTAAGGCTTAAGATACACACTGCTAGAATCATGTAAGTTGGTTTACCTGTATAGTTTTAAATAAATTGGTTCATAACTCTTCTTCCCATTATTTATCTGCAAAAATAATCTGAGGTGTTAATAAATATATTTATGATGGTAGTATTTATAATCCAGTATATTAGAAACAAAGTACCCAAACATAACATGAGGTAATATGACACAGTCATAAAACAAAGATTATTTCAAAAATTTTTTATTGACATGGTAAATTTGTTTGCACAATTACTATTATTAAATTTTAACAAGCAAGTTAACAAAAAGATATGTGTATTAAAAACAAACATTGAAGTGACCTAAATGTGCATCGACAGAGGAATGCATAAGAAGATGTGGTACATATATGCAAAGGAATATTACTCAGCCATAAAAAGGAACAAAATAGTGCCATTTGCAGAGATGTGGGTGGACCTAGAGATGGTCATACAGAGTGAAGTAAGTCAGAAAGAGAAAAACAAATATCGGATAATATTGCTTATATGTGGAATCTAGAAAAACGGTACAGATGAACTTACTTGCAAAACAGAAATAGAGTCACTAATGTAGAGAACAAACTTATGGTTACCAAGGGGGGACTTTGGGCGGGGGGGTGGGATGAATTGGGAGATTGGCACTGACATATACACACTATTATGTATAAAATAGATAACTAATGAGAACCTACTGTGTAGCACAGGCAACTCTACTCAGTGCTCTGTGGTGACCTAAATTGAAAGGAAATCTAAAAAAGAGTGAATATATGTATACGTATAACTGATCCACTTTGCTGCACAGCAGAAACTAACACAACATTGTAAAGCAACTATACTCCAATAAAAATTAATTAAAATAAAACCCAGTAACATGATCTGTACATAGCAGCTGGAAAAAAAACCCCAAACAAACAGCATAGTGATTATTTTAGACTACGGAATTATGAGTATTTTTTTTTCTTTACGTATTTCATATTTTTAAAGTTTTCTATAATGAGTATGCATTTCTTTATATTAGGTAAATATTCACATTACAAATAATGGGTTGGTCGCTGGAATCATGATTAATTTTGTGGCCTGGCAGCTGGGGTTGTGTTGATATTGTAGGGCCTTTGGCTTCCATTTGGAGTGAGACATGGGACCCATGGAGGGTTGTGAGCAGAGGAGTGATATCAGCTGACTTAGGTTTATAAATACCTGCTAACACTTTCCTGCACTTAACCTTTAAGGTGCTGTTCTTCTGTCTGTACTAGTGCCTCATACAAGGCACAGCAAATGCAAGGGCATTTTTGTGCCAGGCAGGTACAGAGCTGGTTGAAGCATGTCAGGGGTGAGTACATAGGCAATGCCTGAGCTGTGTGAGTGGTGAGGACACCAGTAAACAGTCTGGAGGGGAACCTGCTTCCTAGCGCCAAGTGACGGCTGTCATTGGAAATGGGGGCAAGTGTAACTTGATCTAACATTATCAATAAGAATTGAAACTGTAGATTTTCATATGAATTTAAACTTTTACGATGTGAGGCAACACAGATGTGGGCTAAATCTAGCTCTGGAATGTTCGCTCGCAGGCTTTGTCTTGTTCTCATTCCTAGTGTCTTAGGATAATTTGTACCGTTCCAGTAGTTTCTTGAGAGCTCTCCTGACTGTCCTCCAGTTTTCTCCGTCACTCTGGATTTAATGTAGTTGGTTTATCTACCCATCTGTCTTCTTTATTAATCTGGTTTGTTCTTGAGCCTATGCAATGCCTTTCCTGGCCATTTTATTCTTCGTATTAATTCCACTGCATTGTACAGTTCATACTAAGTCAGTTAGGAAAAAAAAAAGCTCAGTCTGCTCTTTTTATAACAATCTTTTTAACTCAGGGACAAAAAAGGTACAAAAGATGTATTTTTTAGGCCCTCAACACTTAAGAAATGCAGAATATGGTCATTTCTTAAGATTTAATCCTACATTTTATAATGGGGTCATTGAAATCTGAATTGAGATGTCTGGCCTACTTTTAATGAGGCCCCACTCTTTTAATATAGCCTTTATTAAGAGGGACTTGATTTCCATTGGGAGGAAAATGAGAGCAATATGATATAAATTGCAATTATGAAAGATTCTAATATGAATATAGGGACAATTTTCCAGAAAAAAATTGAGGATGTGTTTATAAGAGACAGTAGACTAGCTACACATAAATAGATTATCTTTTGGAGTGGAACTAATGCCATATACCATAGCCACATATGGCTATAATTTAATTGTATGTTAATTTTTGTCATTAAAATCATCATAAAATGCTCTTTTTGAAAATAATCACTCTTTTAAAATAGGAACCTATGCTTTTGTGTATGTTAAAAATACACAAATATGGAACCAGAGAGTGTTTGGACTTGGCTCTCACAGTCATAGGGGGGTGGGGTGATGTGCTGGACAAAACGGGGGTGAAAATATGTCAAGAAAGAGACCATGCTTTACTCCCGTACTCCATGAGAGCCCAGATACTCAAACCCTTACAGCCTCCAGGGAAAGACTCAACAGAAACTGAACCAACTCAGACAAAAGACCTTCACACACTTGAACACTGACCCTCACCTTTTTCTGGTGGAAAAGCTCTATTTGCATCTGTGAACTCCCTTGATTGGACATAACCTGCAGTGACAGGCCACTTATTCAGTGCTTTACTCTTAAGTAAATTAAGGAAAACCTCTAATATTACGAATGCAAATAAAAAGGGTGAACAAGGAACACAGGAAATGAAGACTTTCAGAGAGCAAAAGAAAACTTCAAAAAAGCTATAAATTATTATCTTGAGAGAAATAGAATATATTGTATCTCTAAAACAAAATAAAAAAAGAAATCAACAAACATGAAAGAATCTCAGAAATTAAAAATATTAGAAGCAAAATAAAAATTCAGTATATGAGGTTGAAATATAAAATTAAGGATAATAGAAAGTAAAAGTACAAAGATGTGTAGTGAGAACTGAAAGAATTAAAAAGGAATAGAATCAGTCTATAAGACACAATGGCTGATAGGAATTCCAAAAATAGAAAAATATCATGGGCAGAAATTAAATAAGAATATGTAATTGATTATTAAGTTTTTCAGAAATAAAGAATAAAGGACATGGTATCCAGATTTGGGCCCAGTTTCCCAGGACAGTGATTTGGAGGGTATGGGTGCAGGCATAGCATTCGTTATTAATTTCTCAACATTGGGAATAAAGGCAAGATCTTTAAAGTTTCCAGAAAAGCAAAACAACAAAAACAAAACAGAGAAACAGGTGGCACAAAAACAGTAGAGATAATAGGGAGTTAAAATGTCATTTCATTTTTAGTTTTTTAAGATATGATCCAGCAATCCCACTTCTGAGCATATATCCAGAGAAAACCATAATTCGAAAAGATACATGCACCCCAGCGTTCATAGTAGCACTATTTACAATAGCCAAGACATGGGAGCAACCTAAATGTCAATCAACAGATGAATGGATAAAGAAGATGTGGTATTTATAGACAATGGAATATTGCTTAACCATAAAAAAAAAAAGAATGAAATAATGCCATTTACAGCAACGTGGATGGACCTAGAGATTATCATACTAAGTGAAGGAAGTCAGAGAAAGACAAATATCATATGAGATCACTTTATATGTGGAATCTAAAAAAAAAAAAAAAAAATGATACAAATGAACTTAACAGAAACAGATCCACAGACATAGAAAACAAACTTATGGTTACCAAAGGGGATGGGGCAGGGAGAGAGAAATCAAAAGTTTGGGATTAACATATACACACTACTATATATAAAGCAGAAAACCAACAAGGACCTACTAAATAACACAGGGAACTATACTCAATATTTTGTAATAACCTATAAGGCAAAAGAATCTGAAAAAAATAGAAATGTATGTATGTATAACGAATCACTTTGCTGTACACCTGAAATTAACAAAACATTGTAAATCAACTATATTTCAATAAAAAATAAGTAAATTTTTAAAAAAGATTTAAAGAAAAAATAAATTCAAACAAACAAAAAGTCTATGTTATCAAGTGAATAAAAAAAAGAATGTCATTTCATGGAGACATTCTAAACTAGATAATAAGATAAATTCCTTCAAATTTTTCAAGTAAAATGATTTTCCACCAAGAACTCTATACCTAACTAAATAATCAATCCAGCATAAAGGTTGACTATAGACACTCTAAGACCAAAAAATTGCAAAAAATTGCTTCCCAGTATTCTTTCTCAGGAAGCTTGGTATACAGCAAAATGATATGTAAACCAAGAAAGAGGAAGATATGGGATCCGTAAAACAGGAAATTCAGGGAGGGGTGAAGGGATTTTGCAGATTAATGACAAAGGGAAGTGCTCCCTGGTAATCTGTACACAAGCCCAGCAAGCAGCCAGTACAGAAGGTGGCTCACAGAGAAGAGGGTATCCTCAGATATGTGGACATACCTAAAACTGTGCAGAATTCCAACTTAAAATTTTAAGATGCAGCTCTGATTTCTCAGAAATCAGAGAGAAATCTGTGACAGAAGTCATCATGTAGGGCTGCGCCTACAGGACTGCTGGGCCACACCCAGCACAAACGCCCTGCTCCAGCCCCAGGGGCGCATGCTGGTAAACGGATGCCCTAAACTGGAGACAACTATCAGGCCCAACTGGTCCCTGTCCAGGAAGCCTTGGACCTGCCGTTTCCTTCCCACTACCAGCGCTTCAGCATTTCCACCTGCAGTCTCGTGGACTCAGTGACAAAGCAGGCACTCAAGGGACCGGCGTATCTGCACTGCAGTGCATCGGTCTGCCAGCCTGCTGGGGCCCATCCTGTACGATAGCCTGTCCTGCCAGACGAGAAGAAGCCCTGACATCCATTTTAAGAACAGCACTGCTAACATTTCTAGGCAGCGTCCCGTGATTCTACTCGAAGCCACTCAGGACTCTTCAGAAAAGCTCCGTAAGTGCTCAAGGTCTCCTGTAGACTCCCCGGCTCTGTGGGTGGCTGGCCTTTCTGGAACCTTAATCATCGGAGCCTTGTTAGTGCCCTACCTGTCTGTCAGGAAACGGAGATGCGTTCCTCAGACCAAATGTGTTAATAAAACCAGATTGGGGGCTTCCCTGGTGGCGCAGTGGTTGAGAATCTGCCTGCCAATGCAGGGGACACGGGTTCGAGCCCTGGTCTGGGAATGATCCCACATGCCGCGGAGCAGCTAGGCCCAGTGAGCCACAGTTGCTGAGCCTGCGCGTCTGGAGCCTGTGCTCTGCAACAAGAGAGGCCGCGATGGTGAGAGGCCCCGCGCACCGCGATGAAGAGTGGCCCCCGCTTGCCGCAACTAGAGAAAGCCCTCGCACAGAAACGAAGACCCAACACAGCCAAAAATAAATAAATAAATAAATAAATAAATAAATAAATAAATAAATAAATAAAAATAAGAAACAACAACAAAAAAACCCAGATTGCACTCCAAAAAAAAAAAAAAATTTTTCTTTCTGATTTCTCTCTGATTTTCTCCAATCCAGAAGCAGATTAATGATCCCTCATCATTTCCAAGTATTTACCAATTCATTCTTTGTTGCCTTTAGGGCACTCAGTGGCCTTAAGGTGCTTCTTGGCAGTGTATATCTAACCTACTAGCTTGCAAGCCCCTAGAGGCTTTATCTTATTGATGCATACACCTGCAGTGCCTCTTGGAGAGATCATGGCATGGTAGGGCTTTAAAATATGGCTACATGTGTTTGGAAAGTCTTTGGCTGTTACTTCAACTTCAGAAAAAATTTTGCTCTGGAACATTATTTTATGTTCATGAAACAAATTAGAATAGCAAACTCTATGTAATTATGGTATTGACTCAAAATTGAGAATGTTAATAGTTTTCATGTACCAATATAATATGTTCATTATATAGGGGTGTGTGTGTATAAAAGTTTCAAAAGAAAAATAATATGTAATGTGAAATTTAAATGTCTTTCTCCATGTAACACTAATAAGGGAATCTTGTTTTTCCCTGACTCAAGGCTGTTATTTAGGAATTTTTTTCCATATATTCAGACCATTAGAAATTTTGCCACACACAAAATGGATATTTTCCTGATAGAATGCAACTGTTGCCATGTATAAATATATATAACCCCAAACTACTAAAAATCACTAAATGCACCTAATGTTTCAGAAAGCATATATTTTTTAAAAATCACTTTTTAATTTATAGTGATCACTTTTTAGATGATCAAGTTATATCTTCCTGAGAATTAGACTTTTTTTAATGAGAGGATATAGTACCTGTAGTTCTTCTGCAAGCTACAACGAATTCATGAAAATTGGAACGGAATAAAGAAACTTAGAGTGTGCTAAGTGCAAGTTTATGGGTCACTTAGAGAGTAGAAGAATCCAGATGTAATTAAAGATAACAGTAGGGTTAGAGGAGGATAAGAGTAAAGCAGTTATTCGGATAGGTGAGAATCCTTGTGTACACGTGGAAATCTAACGTTTCTGTACCCAAAATCACAAAGATAAAGAATTTTTTAAAGACATTTTTGATGGAAAAGATTACTGTGGAAGATTGCACAATTGCTGTTTTTGCAGGTCTTTGAATATAACATACATTTTCAACCATCCATGTCTGTAAAAACACATATTGTATATTTATTATATACCACTGACCATGAATCTTAACCTTTCAGAGATGTTGAATATGTAACTTACACGAATAGTATACAACTAGCAATTTTGATAGGTTCTGTGAGAGAGTGCTATGAGAATGCAAATGTTCTTTAATATGCTTAATTTTCTTATGTAAAGTACCTGAAAGCCTCCAAGCATATTTTCCCCTGAAAACTAGCATTTATAAAGTGACCTTTCTGAGGTACATTATTCACTAAGGCACACTAAGTTTTAGTGTAAGAACAATGTACTTTTTCACCATTCCTGTCAAATACATTTAGAAAGACAGAATGATATTGTTATCTATATTTGGCCCTTGGGGAAGTTGATTCACAGGGAGATTGAGTAACTTGTCAAAGAAATTTAAGTCAGGAAAGCTGGGGCTCTTTAGATCCAGGCACCAGTCATAGGACCGAGTTGTCAGGCTTGGCTTGTTGTTAGAGAAAGGACCTAAGAAATTCAACTCCAGCCCCATCATTTTACACATGATAAAATTTAGGTCAAGGAACTTTCCTAGCGTCAGAAAAATGTGGGAGCTGAATAGGTATGCAGGTGACTTGATCTTAAGGCTTCTGTTCTCTTTCCTCCCTGACCTTATGCCATGATCAATGAGGTTAATTTTAGATTCCATCAAAGTTTCAAAGATTCTAATTTCTCTTTAAATTTAAATATTCCATTCTGTAAGAGATTATAATTTTCCCTTCACCTACTTATACTTAATTGGGTATGACACTTGGTATTCACCCGAGCCTGAAAGATTCAGTAAAGGTGCAATCCCTGAGATACCTAGTCTGAGTCATGATTTTATCTGTTTCCTCCTGCTGGAATTTCTGTTAGAAGGAGGGCACCAACCTCACTTATTCCGGTTTGTTCTTTCCCAAATCCTGGGCTATTTCATACTCACTTAGGTTCACAGCTTATATTGTTCTTTCCACTGATTTTTGTGCAATCACAGGCTTCACTGTAAGATTATAGAAATATGTCTTGTGCTTCTGTCTTGGTTTTCTATGAAAGGCCTGTCATAAATTTATGTCCCTACTAACTCCCAACAAACATAAACTATATGGTGAGTGTTAAATAGAAGGGGTACACCGAATATAAGCAATCCATGTTTAATTCTGTGGAATTTTTTAACTTCATTTTTCTCTCCTGGGTATTATATATTCATTCTTAAATTTTTTAAAACATAAACATTATTACTGATCTGAATTCTGCATTCCTTTATTAACAGACACTAGTGCAAGGAAATATGTACTTCCTCTTAATAAAAATACATGTAGATTTTAATATTAGGGATAATGTTTATCTAGTTGGTGATCTTTGCTTGACCATGTCAGGGAGAAACAAGAAACAAAGCAAAAGAGGTTTTGTGGTCTCTGCATCCTTAATCTATTTTGAAGTCTCTTTAAAGAAAGAATACAAAACTATAAGACAAGGAAACAAATTCATAAGAAAATGCAAATTTAAAAAACTGATAAATGCCACAAATGTCATGAAATTCAGAACAATACCTTAATAATTTCAGTAGTTAAGTGACTGAGATACCTTTTTAAAACATTTTTCCTAAATTTTTGACTGCCTACTTTTTTAATCTCCTCTTCATAAGACATTGATTTTATATTTGTTCCCCCTGAGAAAAATAGGAAGTTAATTCAGTCTTCCCCTAGCATGTATTTTATTATTGATAGCTGAAGTGAATAATACATGCAGCTTTGCACAACGGCCGACGTGCTGTTTATAGTACTACTCCAGGTTTGTGTTCTGAAAACCCAAGGGTCATGATAAATTCTATTTCATACAATTCCCATCCATAAGAGAGAAAGTATGGTTGTTTATAGAGAGAACTTCTATTTTGACTAGGCATTGATGAGAACCAAATTCTCCACTTAGAGTTTTATAGCCCTGATGATTGGAATAATTTTCTACTGAACTCACATCATGCTCTGTATATTTGCAAATCTTTTTTCTCTTCCGCTACCCACATACTTCCACTACTGGGCACAGTAGGAGATGCTTTTATTGTGATAAAACCTTCGTGTCACAATGCCTGGAAAGTAACCAGCCAGGAGGGTTCCAGGAATCCATTCCTCCCTTGGGAAGGACAGCAATGATACACTGATTACTCTGACTACGTACGTAGATCTCACAAGACCCAAACTAAATGGATCCTTTAGTTACCTTCACCGTAGCTGGATCTCAGATTGCCCGTGGCCATTGTATTATCACCCCGTGTGATAGAGGCAAAACTGTCTTAGAAAGAGACAATGGTCTTCACTGATTGCAATTGAAATATCTTATTTATGCAAATTTGACAAAATAAATTACCATATAAGCATATTGCTAGGTTCCCTCCCAGGGTCTTAAGAAGATCCCTGCAGGTCCCTGTTGTTTACCCGTTATATATATAGTAGTGTGTATATGTTAATCCCAAACTCCTAATTTACAATCAGGACCTGCTGTGTAGCACAGGGAACTATACTCAGTATCTTGTAATAACCTATAATGGAAAAGAATTTGAAAAAGAATAGATGTATCTCTCTCCTGTGTGTATATACATATATATGTAACTGAATCACTTCGCTGTACACTTGAAACTAACTCAGCATTGTAGATTAACTAGACTTCAATTTAAAAATAATGAAAAAAAAAAAGGATCCCTGCAAGCAAGGGGCCCTAAAGCTGAAGCTTCATTGAGTTCACAGGACATGAGCCTCTGGTCTCTGAAAGCTTGGAATCAGATTTGCAACCTACCTTGATCAATGAACTGTAGTACCTGATTGGAATATGTTTCTGAAGTCTAGGCTTTTCTCCGGGATTGTTTAATCCTTCCATGGATGATTTCCCATTGTTTTAACTGTTGCTATGTCATTGTCATATTGTGTACAGACACAAAAGTCACCCTCAGAGTTTTTCCCTGATGCAGTTTAAGGAAGGCCTGTTTACAGAGGTGTGGCTAGGGTTCACGTGAAGTGCCCAGAGACTGGCTCAGTGGGAAGTTGTCAGCAACTACCCCAGGCCTGGCAGGGCCAATGGCGGAAGTGCTAGCGCTGGAGCCTGGGAGGCCTGAGGCCCCTAGGGGGAGGGATGGCGGACTCAACTGGAATTAGAACCGGGGCTTTAGGCAGAGCACTCAGCAGCGGCCCCAGCCCGACCTCCTCAGTTCTCCTGCTGGTACCTCCCAACTGGCTGCTACCAGGGGTCCGCCAGAGGCTCAGGGACCCTGGGTGCTGCAGTTCATAGGGTACAAAGCAGAGCCGAGAAAGGCAGACAATGAATATGGTGGGGGAACAAACCAGAATTAACCAGCACAGGTCCCAAGTACCCTTGAAACAAAGCCTTGAATAATGCAGATTACTATTTGATTACCTGGGTACATGTCTATATGAATTTCTAGCATTACCACTAATTAAACTGTCTTTACCACTAACTGAAACTCCGTGAACAAGAAAGCAACACTGCTGTAGTTTTTGTTTGGTTTGTTTTGTTGCCTGTTCTGCTTTTTCGATGATAGAGGCTAAAAGAAACAAAACAATTCAAAAAAGTCCATAATGGGCTGTTGTTACCCCACCGAAACTGGGTCCACTTGCCCACGTGTGCAGTAAAGCTAATCTACTGACACCAGGTTGTGGTGAAGGGAAGTGCAGCATTTATTGTACTTCTGGTACCAGACAAGCAGAGTGGGGCAGCTAAAGCTCAAAAAACTCCAAACTCTTGGATGGATTTCAGGGAAGCATTTTTAAAGCCCAGGTGAGGGAGGGTGGTTGGAAGTTATATGATCAGCTCATGCACAGTTCTCTGATTGGTTGATGGTGAGGTAACAGGGTGGTGTCACAGGGGTTAACGTTATCAATCCTTAGGCTCCAGTAGGTCTGGGGGCTACATGCTCAAGGTCATCAAGTAGTTAACTTCTTCCATTGGGTGGTGGTCTTAGCATCTGTAAAACAACCCAGGAAATGTGCATCACATACTGTTATCTAGGTACTTCAGGGAGGAACTAAAGATTCTGTGACTGCCACCTGGCTGATTTCCTGTTTAAGTTGTTACCGTTTCTCCTGGTCCAGCTGCTGCTTTTGTCACTACATGTTCACATCCTTTCAATCATTCATTCTTGAGTCAGGCCTTTGTGACTCAGTGGGGGCGTGGGAGACTTCAGCTTTTCCACAAACAAGAGGCAGGCAGAGGACATGGGGGGAGGGTTCTGTCCCGGGAAAGCCCCATGGCATCCTGCTCGGTTACAGTGTGAAATCATAAAATCATGTAATACTGAGGGATTTATTGCTAAATATGTTTGTGAAGAGTACATATTATCAAAGGAGGGTGAGTTGTAGTTTAAGCACACAATACATTCCCCTGTGAACACAGAACAGCTTCCTGGCCCCTGACATCCGCCAGCCTGCCGACAGCATCTTGACTGTCTCTTCTCATGTCTTTTGCCGTTCCTGATCCTTATACGTACAGCTCCTGCACCAGCAACTTCCTAGAAAGCACTATGTCCCGAGTCTTCTGGGCACAATCCTTGTCCCGCGTGTGGGTGGTGACAGGCTTACGTGGGGGTGACAGTAAAGCCCTTCTCAGCCAGGGAGGGGCGGCCTTGCCTTTCCTCCCTGTCTGAGTTCCTGGGTCCTGAAATCCGAGAAGAAGCGAGTAATTGATGTGGGTGCAAATCTTAGCCTTTATATGCTACTGAGCTGCCAGGAACAACGTGTGGGGCTAACTGCAACTCTAGTGTGTGTGGGAGGTTTGTCCCCAAAAGATTTGAAAATATTATAATGCCCCTTTGTTACTTTGTGTGTTTTGAGGCATGGAAACACAGCTTAACATATATTTAGGGGCTACAAGTTTCCTCCTCTCAGAATTTAAATCTTGAAAGGAATAACTCCTTTTTGGGTGATATAATAATAGGTTTGCTGCCATCAGAATGAATGTTTCTGCCCACTGGTATGTTCTCCATTAACAGGATCAAATTCCTTTATATTTTAAATATATAGAAAAACTAAGAAGAAAAGTTTGCATTTCTAACCCCTGAATAATGTTAAATCATCAGTTCTCTTGGGGTAATGGATGAATGTAGATTTTTGATTTAGAAAAGCTTCAGTTTGATTCACTTTACTTGTTTTCTGAGATTGAGCTTGACTTCCAAGCCCAACTTTCATAATATGAGCTTGGATAACAGCTACCTTGTGTAAGGACTAAATATATTTACACAGGTTAAACTAATTCTATTTGGTTTCTAGCATATGGTCGGCACCCTGAATATAAGTTCCCTTTTTTTCATCTTTTCTCCATGCTTTGTTATTTTATGTCTGTTTTCCTATTCATTTCATAGAGAAGCCACTCTGGGTCATCCTTCCCTCCCCTCCCCTCCCCTCCCCTCCCCTCCCCTCCCCTCCCCTCCCCTCTCCTTCCCTCTCCTTTCCTTTCCTCTCCTCTCCTCTCCTTTCCTTTCCTCTCCTTTCTTCCTTCCTCCCCCTCCCCCTCCCTCCCCTGCCCCTCCCCCTCCCCTCCCCCTCCCCCCTCCCCCTCCCCTCCCCGGTTATGTGGTGATCTTTCTTGCAGCTTTGGTTGTATGAGATCCCCTGCCAGCACTCAGCGGGTATTCTGTGAGAATTGTCCACATGTATGAGTATTTTTGATGTATTTGTGGGAGGAGGTGAGCTGCATGTCCTTCTATTCCACCATCTTGGTCTCTGCCTCTGGGTTATACTTTTCTCAAGGAAAGGAATAAATTATTCAAAGAATTTAAAAAGAATACCAGTAATCATTTTATAAAATGACTATAATATTTTTTTCTAGACAACTGGGTGCTTTATCCAACAATGCCACCTTATTCTACATATTTTAAGGACTTGATAAATATTTGCCCAAAAGTCTTTTCACTGATTTTAATTCACTTGTTATTGCTGTAGACTTTAGGATGAAGTAGATTAAAATACCCATAGGTTTAGATGTAATCATGTGCCCATTTTAGTTGTAGGGGCACCAGTTGAGTTTTTGAATGGATCTTAACAAAATGGAATGTGTTGTATAGAGGACATGACTTTTTTTCTTAATTAAACGCCTGAATTGTAGTAGGCATTGGGATGGGTTTCTCATCATGTTTGTTCTCTTCTCGCTGAAAACAGCTGCTGACTTTGTAAGAGTCTAAGGCTCAGCTGCAGGAACCTTCCAGAGCCTTGGAACAAGGAACTTGCATTTGGTCAATTGATAGATGAATGTGCAGTATCTGAGTTTTATCCCTCTTGGGGAAATTTTAAAATTTATGTGTCTGTGACTTGCAGCAGCTTATATACACTGGTGGAAATTTCTTTATTGCCCAGTATCTCAGTAAGTGAACTCCCCAGACTGAAGACCATGTATTTAAATTTAATATATTTTATATATACACCCACCCAAGTGTAATGGATTTTAAATGCATTGGTTCTTTAATTGCCACTTTCTTCTTTTTTTTTGGCCGCATTACACGGCATTTGGGACCTTAGTTCCCTGACCAGGTATCAAACCCACACCCCCTGCATTGCAAGCACAGGGTCTTAACAACTGGACCGCCAGGGAGTTCCCCAATTGCCACTTTCTTACCCAACAATCTTAGGTATGATGGCAGTCACTGGAAAGACATTAATATAGTCGTCTTAAATTCATATTTCACATCATTAAAATAAATTCATAACTATCCATTTCAGATCACAGATTATTTCAGTACATAGATGGCTACAATAGAGGCTAATGTTGACCATGAAATAATAATAGTAAGCACTTATTAAAGTGCCAATTTCTATTTCTACTCTGCCTGAGACTGAGTACTATTCTAAGCCTTAATTAAAAGGACCACAATTTATAAATATCTAAGTAAAATTAGCCCCCATTTAAATATATATATATATCTGGATTGCTTATAAATTTCAAATGCATTATATTTTCCTAACAGATACTAATGAATTCAACGAAAGAAGCTAGATCTTAATTCACAAATAAATGCTAGCATATAAAGGATTGACAAAAGAATTGCCATATGTACACAATTACACAGCTGTGTACATACACATTCATATATACAAAATCTATGATGGATTAATTCCAATATTTAGACTACTGTATAATTATAAAAGGAGGATTTTAATATTTATTCCTAAAATAATTTTAAATATATTCCCTAGGAAACTTGAAATAGGGTAAACATTTTCTAATGTTTGAAGTAACTATGCAAAATCTCTTGAAATCAGTTTTTAGAGTCCATTAACTTTGATGTCATTTAAAATGCTGTTTACATATGGAATAACTACTTTGATTATTCCCTAGGAAGTTAATTTGGTGTTTAAAGTAATGAAATCTGCTTTCTTCCACATTTAAAATTACAGAGAAAAAAAAAGGTAAAGAATAGCAAGACTGTAAGCTAGGATACTGGAAAAATGTAATTCATGCTGTTCAAATTTTGTTTATGCTTCTAAGCTCCAAGGTTTTTTTTTTCTTTCTAATTTTAAGAAGTGAGGCATTACATTGAAATATTCCATGTTACACCATTTCTGCACCTTGGTTAGAAAAAACCTGAAGTATACCAGAGGTTACTTAAACCTATACTGTAGCTACCCAAAAACCCATGAAATACACATTCACCATCAATGGTCCTTAACTAATGCTGAAATCAAACCAGCAAGGGAAGCCTTAGGGATATTCTGAAGTGGTTGTTTGAGACCAGTATTGTCTATTGGAGGTTATCATACATTTCATGGATGTGTGTGTTACTAGAAGTTTGAAGCGGATAGAATTTCGAAACTCAATATTGTTTAAAAAAGTTTGCCTTTTGACTTTCACTCCTATTTTGAGATGTTGGAAAATGATTTTTCCTACTGCAGAGGGGGCTGTAAAGAGAAATGAAAGTGGTAGCTACTCGTGCAGACAGAGTTGCCTCCTTAAAAATGTCAACAATGAAATAATGTTTTCAAAAGGACTCTTAAGATCACACACTTAAAACCACATACTGAAAAAAAAAAAAAAACAACAAGTTGTTGCTTGGTGCTCATATGACTACTCAGCTCCATGGAATCAATTTAAGGAAATTTAGAAGCTTCAAACAGACAGCATGTTCAATTTTAAAGGTAACTGAATTTAAGGAAGGAAATAATAGTGGGAAATTGCTTGAGGTCAGATTTTTCTTGATAAAAATCTCCACTCTTTTGTGAGTTCAATGGGTGATATAGTTCATTGACCACATTTTTCCTCATACGTCCCTATAATTCCAACTCTGGGATTTAGGCTTATGAAAATGAATTGAACAACAAAGAGAGTAAATGAAATGAATTGCTAGTCTTGGGGTTTGGCCATCTATTGAAACATACCCAGTGTGAGAAGAGCATTGCAATATTTTAGAGATGGTCTTCAACATTTAAGAAATTTAAAATTATTAAAAAGATATTGCTAGAACCTTCCATATTTTATAATATAAATCAGTTAACTAGAATATGGCATATCATTTTCCCCTGATTCCTTAGGAACGGTTTTGGATTTGCTTAAAATTAAGTACTGCATGATACCATATACTCTTGTGTTTTTTTCCAATGATGTATATTGGTCTTTGATTTTCATGTATGTTTATGCCTATGAGTTAGCAAAATACGATATCAGCAGGAGTGGGTGTTCTATACTAATCGACAAATTAGGTGCACATTAATCACCGTGAACACATGGCATCTACCTTCAAATTTGGAAAGCACTCAAAAGTATCATTTGTGAATTTGGCACTGTTGACAAAATGGGCATTTTTTTTTTTTTTTTTTTGCACAAGGCATAATGCCAGGGGCCTGGTGAATTGATATATTGAACCCTATTTGTAAGAAAGCGTGAAGAATATGAGTATCATTTCTCAACTTGGGTGGTAAGGCATATAGACCCATTTGGAATCACCATCCATTAGGATGGCAGAAAGTTAATTTCAGTGAGTTTCTGAGCCGACCCTTCCCCCTCAGTTCCCTGAGATTTATCCAAGTTTGGGGTAACTGGTATCAAGGTATTGTCGTGGAAGTGGGGTGGAGGGAAGGTGCGGCGGTGGCTAATCCATCCGGTTTCCAGGTCCTCTGCCTACACACGCAGAGGTCTGCTGAGATGGCCGTCATCCCATATGGCCCTCAATTATTGTTCCTATAGGTTACCTCAGAGACATGCTGTGTTCCTGTCAGATCAACCTCTTAAGGTCTGGTGCCCTCTCACTTTCCAAAGTTGGCAACATTTGATTGTTTCCAGGCTATGTTAGGGAAAGGAAGTACGTACTCTGTGCTTTTCAAAAGCCCGGCAACTGCCTACTTCTGCTGCATCTCTGGATTCTATCCCATAATCACCACATCCTTGCTCCCCAGACCAGGGTTCCCATCTTTAGAGAAAGCTTCAGTCTCCTTAACCCCCTTCTCCTAAACATTGTGGGTATGCCTTGGACTTCTCTGTGTGTCCCTATGGGTTCAGGCTTTCAGAAATTAAAGTCAGGAGTACGCCTTTCTTCTCTGTGTTGGGCTATTTTGTATGTCCTGTTAGAAGGCAGCAGGCACAGTATAGTCTGCTGTCTGTGCTGTCCATAAAACTTGTGGTGATGATGGAAATATTCTTTATCAGAGCCATCCAGTATGGTAGCCAGTAGCTACATGTGGCTCTGAAACCTTGAAATGCGGCCAGTGTGACTGAGAAACTGAAGTTTTAAATTTATTGAGTTTTATTTGATTTACATTTTAATTGCCACATGTGGCTAGTGGCTGCTATGTTGGCTAGCACAGGTAACTGCTTGAATGTGGGGAAAGGACAAAGGGGAGACTTATGAGGCTTTTAAAGAAATGGCTATAATGACTAAATATCTGGCAGTCCTAAACTCACATCTGGGAAGTGCTATATAGCATGTTAAATACGAATTTGACTCATTGCAACTCAGATTGCCTGCAAGAAAAACTTGTCCCTCTTTCTGAATAGATTCTACTTGTGCTCCTCTGTCACCAATGGGTGCAGGTGAGTAGCAGGGAGAGCAGATGGGAAATCTAAACTTTCAGTGGAAGATCTCTTCTGACTAAATCCTCCATCTTTCATGAGAATTCTTTCCTTCACTTTCCAAGATGGCATCAGGATGTGAAATAAAGCCTATGGCTATGTCTTCTGGGGATGGGAAGGGGCCCCCTGGATTGCATGCCATTATCTAGGTCTCTTTCGGTCTCCTAAAGACTGGGGCTGGAGAGGTCTGGTGTCTGGGCATGGCTCACCCCCTGCTGCCAAAGTCCACAGCAGCTAGGACTCCTGGTCAGTTCTTGGTGGCTCTTGCTATTGGTCACCTCCACTAGTCCGACCAGTGTTGATGGGATCAGACTGCTGGCTCTCTAGGATAGCATAGGTGAAGGTCTCTGAAAGTCCAGACAGTTTCTGCATCATTTCCCAGTGTTTTGGATCCTACAGAGGCAAAAGAACAGCCTGTGTGACATTCAGTGTGGTGGGGAAGGACCTACATGCTCAGATGTTCTTCATCTGCACCTCTGGAATTTCTGTTGTGGATTCTCTCAGCCCCTACCCATATCTGGCTGAGGCCCAAGTGGTAGTTGCTTTACAGAGTCTGTTAACTGACCCCCCTCCTCTCCTCTGAAGGCTTTCCCTTCCTCTTCCTGCTTGGGCAGAACTTGTCTTACATCCTGTTATCAATGGTTAGTAGTAAGCTTTCACAAACTGAATTAGCCAAGCTTGAGTCTTTAATATTTAAAGGGAACTTTTAGAATTTCTCATTGTCTCTTTAGGCAAAGCCTGGCTTTTTCATAATTATTGTGTCACTGTGGAATCAATTGTCTCTTTTTGAAATTAAAAGTGAATATTGTTTTTTTTCCTGCATTAAAAATACAAAGGACCTATACAATGATATTAATAATGCAGTCTATGAATTGGGGGTTTTAAATTTTTTATACTTTGCAGTGTTTTTGAAAACTGACATTTGTCACTGTTGTATCCTAAAAAATAAAGAGAAAATCTAAAAGGGAAAATTATGAAATTTTGCACAGCCTCATTTAAAAGTAAAATACAAACCACAACTGAATTAATAAGACTGTTTCGATAAAGAAAGCCCCGGAATTTCATATCTTATTGTTTGGACGAAAAGCAAATCTCCTCCTCAGCTTCATTTTAAAATGTTTAACGAGAATCAGATGTTTCACATTATATGAAAAATTCTGAATCCTAAACACTTATGTAATTTTTGTCCTAATGATTATAAGTAATTAAGGGGCAGTTTCCAATCTGGCTCCAAAGAGTTGAACATTAAACGGTTTTAGAGATCATAAAGTATATACGTCCCTTAGTCAAGAAAAGTAGCCATTTATTTGTATATTATAGAATATCAATGTGGAGCAAATTTAGCAAAGTTGTAGTTAACTTTGCTCGAGCATTTGCTTTAAAGAACGTCTAGAAAGCCCCAGATTGTTTTGATTAATTAAAGGACAGTTCATTCTCCTGTAAATTGATGCCATCATAGTGTGGTGCTTCTTATTCCTGGAGAATTATCACCTGTTAGCTCAGTCAGTGGGAAAATAATAAAAAGACCTCAGGTGATGTAAAGGATCCTATGAAGGTATTCTCTGAGGGACTGAGTGTGGGATGGATCAAACCTGAGATCAAAATGTTTAGCCATGATTTTATGTTAAATACAGCTTTTAATACTTCTACCTAAAAATTAACACCATTCTTTTTGGTGGAACATCATTTTTACATTTATATTGACACAGGTAAATTTCATAAAATTGCTGTTTCATTTTAATTAACCAGTTGTTTCATGGTTCATTTCAGAATGAACCTCTGAAAATAAGGATTCTGTTATTTTTAAAGTTAGAAATTTTTTTTTACAGTCTGCTTTTGGCCATCTTTATTGATATTCTTGCTTATATTAGTCCAAGTGGCAAATGACTGACTTTTCCGCTCTGAGCTTGTAAACTAGTGTTTATTTACATTATTTGCTCTTATAAAAACACATGAAATACTTTTCTGTGCACGTATTCTTTTTTCACTCATTTATCTTTATTTTAGGAGGCTAAGTCCCTCATAATAACCTTCTTTGTTATTGACCCATCTGTTGTTGTTGTTTTTTTTTTCATTTTTTAAGACTTTTATTTTTAGAGCAGTTTTATGTTTACAACAAAATAGAGAGGTATGGAAATTTCCTATATCCCCACTGCCCTAATATACACATAACCCCCTTATCAGCATCCCACACCAGAGGGGCATATTGGTTACAATTGATGAGCCCTACTTTGACGCATCACATTCGCCCGAAGTCCATAGTTTACATTACAGTTCACTCATGGTGGTGTGCATTTTTGGGGTTTAAACAAATGTGTAATGACATGTATCTATCATTACGGTATCATAGAGATTATTTTTACTGCCCTCAAAATCCTCTGTGCTCTGCCTGTTCAAGCCTGCCCTGGCCAACCCTGGAAAGTGCTGTTTTTTTTTTTTTTTTTTTTACTGTCTCTGTAGTTTTTCCTTTTCCAGAGTGTCATATAGTTGGAATTATATAGTCTGTCGCCTTTTCTGATTGGCTTCCTTCACTTAGTGTGCATTTACGTTTCCTCCATGTCTTTTTCATGACTTGGTAGCTCATTTATTTTTAGCACTGGATAATATTCCAGTGTCTGGATGCACCACACTTTGTTTATCTGTTCATCTGCTGGAGGACATCTCGGGTGCTTCCAGGTTTTGGCAATTAAGAATAAAGCTGCCATAAACATCTGCGTGCAAGTCTTTGCGTGGGCATATGTGTTTAGCTCCTTTGGGTAAATACCAAGAAGCACGCTTGTTGGATAGCATGGTGAGAGTGTATTTAGTTTTGTAGGAAACAGGCAAACTGTCTTCCACAGTGGCTGCACCCTTTTGCATCGCCACCAGCAATGAATGAGAGTTCCTGTTGCTCCACATCCTCACCAGCATTTGGTGGTGTCAGTGTTCTGGATTTTGGCCATTCTAATAGGTGATGCTGATTATTTTATTAATAATTTCAATCATCCTAGTGGAATGACATAGCTACTTGTTTCGGAATAATGGTGATCCCTGTTTAGAAAGCAAGGATTCAGCCATCCTCTGCCTTCCTTGTCTTCTGTTCAGTGCAAAATACTGGACAAGCAGTGTTACTGCTGGTGGGTGACACAGTGCTGGTCACCTGTCATTTAATCATTAACGTTTGGTAAAACAAACACCTTTGAGCATTTTCCGTATTGCCCTGATTCCCAGACACATGACTAGTTCTTTGCTCTTGAATATTTTCAACTTCATATAATTTGTAATCAGAAGAACTTGAGGTTGAATTCTGGCTCCACCAATTAATATTCAGATAATATTGTGCATGTTATTTGTAAGATAAACTAGAGTTTCTTCATCTGTAAAATTGGAATAATACCTACTGTTTAGGGTTACTGTAAGCATCAAATGGATGTATAGATTGACAGATATATGTAGAAATTGATATAGATTACTAAGCACAAAATATTATAACTATTACAGTTACATTATAGTATAAGATAATGATTACATGATTATCATTTGTGTTGGATTTGTAACTAACCAATGGAATACTAATTATATTTTAATTTTCCTCAATTGCCTTCCAATTTAGAACAGTTTTGAATTGAACGCTTTTTATCTGGTTGGTGGTGAGCAAACCTAGGAAAGGTCATCAAAACAGAAAAAAGCAAGTCTTATACAAAGTATAAATGAGACAGTAATCATTTAAGAATGTGAATGATTATAACATAAAGGATAGATATTAATGAGGAAAGACCAAATTGTAAAGAACTTAAATTATACCATGGTGAATTGAAATGAATTTTCCACGATAAATAGAAAACTTTGATTCATAGATAATATTATCTATTAATTGCTCTATTTTGTTGGTTTATCTAATCATCTAAGATCACTTGTTTTGTTTATTTTATTCATTCTTTTCAGTCTTTATTTCAACTGATATCATTGAATATCTTACCATGTGATAGACAAAAAGCATCATTGTACCTTTCTGAGTGTTAGTGATGGGCATAGGGGCACTAAAACTGGTAATATGGAGAGAATATGGTTATTAATAATGGCATAAATTATGCTGGAGAGAGAGGGTGGTAGGAAAGCTAATAGCAGTGGTATTTATTCCAATCTGTGGGTTCGGGGAAGGTCCATGGAAGAGATCGTTTTGTGATCAGCCTTGTGACTTACAGGTAAAACAAAGCAAGAAGGACACAGATAACTGGCACAGTATAATAGCAGGACCTGTTGAGCTAAAATCTAGAATAGGTATATCTGGGCACATGTATTATTAGTGCAAAGCTTCCGAGGTAATTCCCATGTGATTCTGATGCCTATCTACTGCTCTTTTTATTTCAACATAGAAGTCTCTAACTTTTCTGTAGTTTTTTTCTCCAGAAAAACTAATTAACAAAATGCATATTAAAAATACCACTTTAAAAGGAAGGATTTATTTATGATGAAATCATTTCCTTGCACACTACATATTTTGGACCACAAATCCTGAAAAGTCGAGTTCCGTAATACGAATGGACATAAATTCTTCCCCATTTAACAGCAGCTGGGGAAACTTGTTCTTTGAATAAACACTGTACAATTTGCAGATACTTCAGGCTAATCTTAGATTGGTGTATCTATTTGTGTAAATTACTGCTATTGAGAAAAAAAAGCCACATAAATGAGGTAATTCTAAAGAGTAAATCCAACTAACGTCCCTAGAAATGTTCAGAGTTCAATATTTCAAAAACTTTTTTAAAACCAAAGAGATATTCTTGGGATGTAGTGGTTTATTTTGAATACTGGCAAAAGGGGACAAATCTTCACAGTTTGACTGATAAACATTTTAATATTTTAGGATAAATTTGGGTGAAATTGAAAATGTATCATGTGCAGCAGCTGGTGGTGTTAGATCGATCACATTTTCTTCTGTTCATACAGGCTCTTCCTTTAACGTTCCATAGTTTCCTTTGATTTAAGTGAGCATCTCTCATTTGGAGAACCAAATCAGACCTGCTAGCCTGGGCACACGGTCACACACAAAATACAGACCCTCAGAACTGTGTATTAGCTTGAAAAACAAGAGGCAGAAGGTGACTGTGTATCACCACCCAGAGCAGGTGAGCATATGAGAGATGTGCTCCTGGGACCCCCTGCCCCGTGCCCAGCTCTAAGTGGTCATCCCAGGGCTGGCGGACAAACAAGAGACACCTGAGTCCCAGGGGCAGTTAGTGATTCCAGCAGAGGACAGTCTTCAACACTTAACACTTGCCTACGTGTGGTCCCTCCTGTTCTCAAAGGCATCTCCACCCCCTACCCCTGTGACTCAGATCCTTCTTTCACCACTTAATGGTGAAGATGTCCACTAGCCATCATTAGGAAGTCTGTACAACACACAAATGCACACATACACTAAGAAACCAGAGACTAGAGGAGACAAAGGCATCAAAGAAAAAGTAAATGGACAAGGTTTGATCTTTAATGCAGAGTCAGATATTTACATAAATAATGCAGAAGCACGTACAGGTGTGTGGGTCAGGAAGCAGGGAGAAAGCCTGGTGCTGAATGAGGACTGTCATGTGGAGACAGGGCAAAAGGTCCAAATTCAGAAAGGTTGTACCCATAGCAGATTTTCAAGTAGGCATCTCATAAATACACCACCAAATATTTACACTCTTTAAAGTCATATAAAACACATTTTTGTTCAAAATAGATCTATTTTATTTTCAAAACATTTTTTTCACTTACTGCATTCACTACAAGAAGAGATTAAAAAGAAAATCTATGCTGAGTGAGTTGGATTCAATTTAGTATTTCCCAATCATAGGAGAGTATAAAAGGGATCTGGTGTTATTTTTCTCCTCTAACTCCTGCCATTAAAACAAATACAAACTATATGCAGTGTTACTTTATTTTTTTTTAGTGTGTTTTTTTTTTTTTTTTTTTTACCCATCCACCAACATCTAAACAGTTTGAGTATAAGAAAAACAGAAAACACTTTGATATATCAGTTGTTCGCTATCATGGGATTAAGGAACATTTGAGCCTTTTTCTTATTTGTAACTAGGATAAATAATTTATAACTTTTTTAGATTTAGTCCAGGAATTCTATAGAACACATGAAAGCCTTAAGATATCCTAATTGGTATCTTTGATACTATACTGAAACACCATGAAAAGCATTCTGAAATGATCTGAATAATCAATGAAACTTGACATTATGAAACTGTCATTTATTTTTGTCAGCAAGCAAATGGCCTCTGAAAAAATCATATAGTGTTGAAAAGGGTACAATATTAAAACCAAGAAATCAATTATATTACCTGGATATTTCATAGCCAACAACTATACAGTAATTTCAAATTAATGCTTGGGCCAAGGTTGACAAATAAACATGAATCTCTGCTAGCTCCCTCTCTCTTTCCAGCAGTAGCCATCAACCACTACTCAGGCATTCTTCCCACCCGGCGCAAATTAGGATGCACAGTCACACTGGAGAGAGGGGAGAGGGCCCCAGGCTGTCACTACCGGTTGATCAGAACTGGCACAAAAGATGAACCCTATTCACCCTCCCCATATTAGTGTGAATGTTATATATATATATATATATATATATATATATATATATATATATATATATATATATATATATATATATATATTTTTTAGACTGGGATAATGTTTTCATTAATGATAATATTCATACTGCATTTCTAAGATTTACATCCAAAAGAGCATATTGTATGTACATGCAATGGCCAGTCCAGGATAACAAATTCAGACCACAGCTCCATTAAGACTATGGCTTGTCCAAATTAAATTAAATACATAATACTCTTACCTCCTCCTTTCAACATGTACAATAAAAGTCCACTCTTCCTCCTTTTAAGGGATATAAAATTGCATTGGTAACTGCACGGATTAGAGGGAGAAAAATTCCCTCCTGGTGGTCCAGTGGCTAGGACTCTGTGATTCCACTGCGGGGCCACAGGTTCGATCCCTGCTCAGGGAACTAAGATCCTGCCAGCTGTGCTGTGCAGCCAAAATAAAAAAACAACATTCAAAGCTTGTTTTGCAAGGTGTTTGTGGCTATGATTATAGCTCTGCCTCATCTCAAATTAACAGAACGTCTTCTTGAAAACTTGCTTCTTTTATTTAATGATCTCTCTTTCTTTTTTTTAACCACGTCTTGGTTCAGGGTTCTTGATTGGCAGCTTGCAAAACAAAAAAGTCATTCTTCTCCTGTGCTTTGAAAGCCATTTAAATTGGCTGTTCATTATTTTGCTGCCTCACAAAAGGAAATCAGAAGTTTCCCAGATCAAACGCTGCAGACACATGAGGCCAGGAAAATCCTCCTTTTCCACATTCACCCGTTGTCCTAATCACTTTTTAAAGATGGAAATGGTGTTCATAAACACCTGAGGTTTTCAGTTTGTGTTAGTTTTTTCCCCAGACTAGGGGAAGCAAAAGAGACTGGGGATGGTTTATTCTGGTTTCGAAGGATTGATAAGTTGTCTTAGAATCTGCAAACTTTATATATAAATCTTTGAGTGCATTTATGCAATTCATCAAATTATTTTTTAACTCCTTAATGACTTGAGTGTCAGTGTACAGAGGCAGCCTGTTGGTGGGGGAGTCAATCCTTCCTGCCCACCCCCCCCAGAGTAGAGCAGGAGTGGGCTAGGGAAGAATCTGAGGCCAAAAGGGCACAACAGTGAACTCCTTTAGGGTTCAATGTTAGAGCCTCTTAATATTTCAGGCCCATTAATAACAATGTGTATGAAGCTGAGAGACTCTAATCAGCCAAGATAAAAGTATCATAAATTTCTCATGGTAAATTTTGGTTTTTTGGAACTACTCAGAGTGGTTTCTGTTTTCCTAATTGGAAACTGGCCAATGCACTTGGATGAAATATAAAATATGTAGGATTTACTCTTATTTTCTGGATACATTTATGTGTGGTTAGAAGTGGCATACCATTTGTGTCCCTTTTGACGATTATTTCACAGAGTATTTAAGATAGATCTATGATTTTTAAAAATATTTATTTTAAAATACATCAAAATGATATGGTTTGATGGTTGTCGGGAAAGACTAATAGTGGCTTGATATTAATAAAATAAGTATAGTAATAGTAGAGTCAAGGTAGTGGGTCCACAGCTGTTTATTGCAAAAATCTTTCAAATTTGCTGTATGTTTGAAAATATTCATAATAAAATTTTGGAAAAAAAATCAAATTTTGTAGATTCCAAAACGATTTCTTTTTTTGACACTCAGAATCAATGATTTACAGGAAATCCAAAAAAGAGGGGATATATGTACACTTACAGCTGATTCACTTTGCTGTACAGCAGAAACTAACACAACATTGTAAAACAACAATACTCCAATAAAAATTTATTTAAAAATTAAAAAAAAAGAATCAGTGATTTAGTTCATAATCAATATTTTTTGTTCTCCTAATTAGCTAAAAATTAATAAGAAAAGCATGCTTAAATACAATTTAAACAGTCTTTTTTATACACTACTACTATTTTGTTGGTCACCAAAGGACTTCGAAATTTTGGGAACATTGTCATATACTCATAAAGGCCAGACTCATAATTGAAATGTAAGAAATTAACATTGTTATTCATTTCACATAATTTCTAAGAGAAATTATGGTTAAAACTGAGGACCTTTCCTGTTTCAAGGATTTACTTGACACTTTTGCATAATGCCTAAAATATTAAATACAAGAAGCCTCACTGAAATTAATATATCACCCTATTGCATTTAAAGGAGGCCTTTGTATGAAGCTTATAAAAACAGTGTTGTTGATATGTAAGTCCCTAATACATGTTGATAACCTATTTGGTTATTTATATTTTACCATGAAGCACTGTCTGCATTTAATTTTTTAATTGAGATAATTCACATATAATATTGTGTAAATCTAAGGTGTACAACATATTGATTTGATACATTGTAGCATTAGCTAACACCTCTATTGGGTCACATAATTATCATTTTTTTCTAGTGATGGGAAAGATCTAGTCACTTAGCAAGTGTAATGTTTAAAACACAGTTTTGTTGTCTATAATCACTGTATTGTGTATTAGATCTCCAGGACTTATTTATCTACTGCTTGCACGTTTGTACCCTTAAACCACATCTCTACCATTCCCCTACCCCCGAGCCCATGGTGCCCACTACTCCATTTTCTATTTTTTTGAGTTATTTTTTTTTTTTTCATTCCACATGTAAGGGATATCCTACAGAATTTGTCTCTCTCTGTCTGACTTATTTCACTTAGCATAATGTCCTCAAGGCCCATCCTGTCATAAATGGCAGGATTTCCTTTTTTCTCATGGCTGAATAGTATTCCATCATATATATATATATATATATAAATACTATTAATCATATATAATATATATATTATATAAATAATCATATATAATATAGACTATATATATGATATATATATATACACACCTTATATTTTTATCCATTCATCTGTTGGTGGACACTTGGGTTGTTTCCATATCTTGGCTATTGTGAATGATGCTGTAATTAACATGGGGGTGCAGATATCTATCTTCAATATCCTGTTTCCATTTCCTTTGAATATACCCAGAAATGGGATTGCTGGATGATATGGTAGTTCTATTTTTTGTGTGTGTGGATTTTAAAGTTATTAACAAAAATCAATCTCCAATTTTCTACATGAAATGTTTTAAAATTGCTTGAGTTCTTGAAATATTTTACAATATGCATGTGATACATTTTACAATATATAAGTTTTGTAATCAGAGAAAGTTACGATAGTAAAAGTAAAAGTGATAAGCACATACTAGAGACAATTTAAAAATTAGAGGGGAAAAATGGTAGTTCTATTTTTAATTTTTTGAGGAATCGCCATACTGTTTTCCACATGTCTACATTTAATTTACAGGTAGTCCAAGTTTTTTTTTTTTTTTTTTTAATAAAGTATAAGAAAGAGAGCCTCTGGAATACTGAGGTAAGCATGGTATTATTGAAGCATCAAGGCTTATTAACCTCACGTATTATATATCTTTGTTGTTGTAAAAGTTTTGCTCTGTTTTTAGATTTGGGGCATTTAGGGAATAATGCCAACCTGATTAACATTCTCAAGTGAGCTTTCAAGAGTTCATTAAAAGTTAAGAAGAGGACAGCATGCTCTAGGAAGCAGCTATTTTTAACAGAACCAAATTTGAATTCACCTACTTTAAAGCTTTTCACTTTTTAGAAAATATTTCCGTCAATACTTTTTAGATTATAAGTCTGTTGAGGTTGCAGTTTATAGACCCATCTTGCAATGATCTGACATTTTTGCCTCTGAGAACCAAATTCTTTCACTTCAAGAGCAGTCCAAATAAAGAAGCAGAGGATACAGGTTTGCTTTAAAAAACAAAGAAGCAAACAACCAAAGTCTCAAAGTGTTCAGTTTAATTGGGAGTCCTCAAATATATATACGTGTGCTTTGATTTGATAAATGGCTGCAAAATATTTTGCCATATGGAGACCTCACTTTATGACAAAGGTCTCCTTTTAAAAGTGAGAATTTTAAATTCCGTTAAAAATAAAATCCTATAATGTGAGGTATACTTTTGTCTTGGATTTAAACAAAAAAATAAAAACCAGTCCTTGAAAGCTGTAACATCTTCTTAGTAATTTAGCTACATAATAAACAATATATTTCAAATGTACTTACAAGTATGTTAGTATAGAGTTATTTGAAGAAATACTAGAAAAATAGTTTTGAGATCACAAATGCATTTAGGAATAGTTACTGGACAAAGGAATGCTATATTTTTGAAATATCATGCCTGGAACAGATCGCAGATCTCTAGGCTATGGTTCCCTTTATCTGGAATGTGCGTGCTTCTCTTTCACTTGTTCAGCTACCCTTTGCTCTTTGGTACCAGCTTAGAGTTACTTTCTCTTGCTCTGTTTCCCTGTACCTGAAAACTGGCTCATCTATGTTGTTCTTTTCTCCCAAATATGGCACCCTGTAGTGCTTAATACTGTGTTGACTTGTGTATCTCCTCCCATAGGATCTAAGCTCAAATTGGGCAGGGATTGTTTTCTCCAGTGCCCATTTGTTGCTGCTTGTAGCCCCTCTGGAGCAAAGTAAGTGCTCAGTGAATTGGAACCTTTGACTTATCCTCTGAAGCCTGCCGTCTCTCAGGGCCATTCTAATGCCAATCAGCATTTCAGCGGTCTTGAAAGAGAGCAAAATGATTTCAGGGTCCTCCCTTTTCTTTCCCATAGTATGTGTGTTTCTTTGAATTGTCCTGGTAGAGTCAGTCTAGGTTGATGATTCTAGGTCTCTCTGGGTCAGTCAGTGGCCTCTAGGAAGCAGATGCATGGTTTCATTGAAGAAAGTTTAATGAAGGGCCATTTAGAGGTGTGGGCAGGCTTAAGTTGACCAACCCGAGATAGGAAGCACTCAAGGACTCGTGTTGAAGAAAAAAAAATTGGACAGGACTTGAAGCAGCAAAACCAGATTTTATTCAGGAACTGCTGAAATAGAGGAAGAGAGTCCTCGATACAAAACTGGACTTGATTCTGAATACAGCATGGACAGTGGAGATTTATAGCCCAGGAGCAGGGTTGGGTCAGTGGATGGAACTCTACTAAGTGGCGGAAGGGGGGTGTTTGTCTAAACCGATGCAACAAGATTCTTAAGAAGGTAGGCTAGTGTGATCAGGTGTCACCTGGGGGATCCAGAGGACCGTCGCCTTGGTCAGATATCAATGTGATCAGATATTGAGGGTGCGGGATTCTCTGTAAACTGACTTAGCAGAATTTTTGCTAAAATTGTGCTAAAATTGGGCAATGCAATGATGGACACAGAAGTTCAAAAGTCGAGGCATGGTTGAGAAGAGGGTTCAAAGGAGCCTGGCTAGAGGGAAGCTGTTACCACCTCTAGCCCTGTGGGGCAGAGGGAAAGACACTGCAGGAGCTGGGGCTTGCAGGAGGCCGCTGCTAAAATTCTGACCCAGTACAAAACGGAGCGGGGCGTGGGGAGGATTGGGGAGTGAAGAATAAATACCCCAGTTGGCCAACCCAACAGGGGGCCAGGCAGCAAGGGAGCTCATGTATAGAGGTCATTCTCCTGAGCAAAGAGCCAGGCAGAAGAGGGCACAAGAGACGGGAGGGGTCACCGGGGACTAATCACGCATACTCTCACTGGCTGGTGCCTTTAGACAAATTGTTCATTCCCTTGAAAGCTATTTTCTCATCAGTAAAATGTGAACAGTAAGACCTAATTTGTAATCATAAGATTGAAAGAAAGAAAAATATGTAAGTCACTTAGCATACATCAGTCCCTATAATTTCCTTGTTCTTGGT
Organism: Eschrichtius robustus; assembly: GCF_028021215.1. Taxonomy (NCBI): domain Eukaryota; kingdom Metazoa; phylum Chordata; class Mammalia; order Artiodactyla; family Eschrichtiidae; genus Eschrichtius; species Eschrichtius robustus. The sequence goes on from NC_090832.1 coordinate 113,246,676, forward strand.
GTTCTGAGCATAGACACAATTTAAATCTCTCAGGTTCCTGACCTTTGAACTTTCTTCTGATTTGAGAGTTACCTTCTAAGTCGAATATATCAAGAATGGGCTGAGGAAACTAAAGATACAGCAATGTTATTAAAGCGGAAAAACAATTTAATTTGGTGAACGTAAATTTTGCCTTACCTAGCCTGTGAGAAAGTGAAGCTGGTTGTGAATAAGGAGGGGACTGTGTGTGTACAGCGCGGATGTACATCTGTGTGTCTGTGTGGCCGCGGTGTTTGAGCACACGCCCTGAGCCAAGCTGGCGGTGTTCATATCCTGGCTCCGCCACTTACTACCTCTGTGACCTTCAGCAAGTTACTGAATATCTCTGTGTGTTCATTTCCACATCTGTGTAAATGGGGATAACAGTTTTGTTGTGGAATAAGATGAGATATACAATTTGTGAGAACAAGTCCTGGGATGTATTAAAGATTTATTCGATATTAGTATTACTCCATGGATATGTAATAATTTTTAATGCATACATATTATTATATATCCATCCATAAGTAATTCAATTATAATTAAGTTTGTTTTGACTAAAGGATTTTGCTGACAATGACTCTACCAGTGACAAAAAGGTCTTCTTTTCGTTTTTGTATAGCCTATTTGAACTGATCATCTGATGGATTATATTGACATTGGCCTTGAAACAAAGCTGAAATAGAGTTTAAATCACATCTTCTTGGATTAATTGTGCTCTGTAGATATTTTCCTTCCTAACACCACATCTGCATTGTGTATCCAAATACCTTAAGAAACTCGTTTGGTTAAATATTTTCTGTTAAAGTGAGGTAAGATCATTTGTGTATTTATGCACGTGTGTGTGTATGTATGTGTGTGTGAAGAGACAGTTTTCAAGTATAAACAATTTATTATTATAAACAATCATACTCTGAAAAAAGACCAAATGGGTTTATTTTTACCCATGTGTCAGTTGTTTCTAGTTTACATGTTTACATGTTCAATTGCTATAATCCAAACAGATGGGCTAAAGATTAAAATATAATTTCATGTCAGTATGAGATGAAGTAATTACACTTATAAATTATTGAGAAATAATCTTTGTTCTTATTCAAAATAAATTCATCAAATCATTATAATCGCATTAACTGGTAAATGGAAGAGTGAAGTTGGGTGAGTTAGTTTTAGGAGGAAGTCTAGCAGTGTAGGGGCAGTAAGAGATTAATTATTCTGACCTGCACCTCCAGCCCCCCCCCCCCCCAGATCAGAGTGATACCAACCAGGATTCTCAACCTTCCCCAATCAAGAGAAATTGATCAGTGGCCAGACAAGAAATTCAGGCAAGGTTATACTGGGGCCCCTGCTGCAGCAGGGAGGAGCGAAAACAAGTAACAGGTTCCCTTGCTGGCTCCCCAAGGTGGGGCGAGCTGGTTCCATTATATGGCGTGAGGTTAGGGGTGTGTACAGGGGTCAGGCTAAGGGGTGGCTTAGGTGGTCTGCCCACCCCTTTGGTGGTGGTGAGTGCAGGGGGCATGCGCAGGACCCTGCTTTTGCCCATGACACTGTTTTTGTCCCTGCTCTTCATAAGTGACGGTCGGGTTTTTTTTTTTTTTTTGTACTTTTGGTATCTTCTTGTCCATAATTTGCTCCAACTGCGCATGCGTGCAGTTATTTTTAGTCCCTTGTGGTTTCTTTGTATCTGTGCCTTGAGGAGAGGTTTGTCCAGGTGCAGCAAAGGGTCCCAGGTCCCAGCTTGTCTCAAGAGCAGTGGCCTGCTGCCCTACCTAAGAAAAGGGCATTTCTCCACCAAGATTTCTGGAGGGCTCAGTTCACGGACACATACATTCCATAAAAATAGCAGAAGTTTGGATCATCGCACGTTAGATATTTAATACACAAAAACTAAAGATACTTCTAATGAAAGATGTCTACCTTTAGAAAGATCTTAACCACTGACATCTATCCTGAATATTTAAAAAAAACATTTTGAATTATTTCAGGAATACCTAGTTAAGAACAAGATAATGACTGACTCTTGATACATATCAGGTTTGAAGCTTCACTTGATTTCATTTTTAAAATAGTTTTATCTTACCAAAAAATTAAGCACATGTTTCATACTTGCAAATGGTGTCTTATGAACTTCTGAAAGTGAGCTTCTTTTTAAAGAGCTTGATTCACATCAATGCCTATTATCAACCTGTACCTAATATGATTTTCTTATTGAATAGCATTGAAATCAGAAAAAAACCTTTCTGCCTCACTCAGGGCCACAGACACTGGGGCTAGGATGGGAGGAAATGCATTTCCCAGGCACTCCTTCAGTGAGGATTCCTTTAAAATGTTGGTGGTTCTTCTTTAAAGCTCAATGCTCTGGACATTTTGAACCTTTGCGCATTCTTTCTAAAATACCTTTCAATTTAAAACAGGAGATAATTGTAATACCTTAAAGCAAATTAGATGCTATTGCAATAATTAAATCCAAAATGAGATGCAGATACATTAGCCTCACTGCTGTGTCCGCCTGTTAATAGTGACGTTCCCACTGGTCACACCGATTTCTTTCTTTTCCAGTTGAGGTGAAGTACTGCATAGTAATTGTATTCTAATGCCTTTTACAAGAGGTAAAATGTGCATTAAGCTCTATCACACCATTTTAAATTAATCTAACTTTGCAAAAATTATAATAATTATATGACGTTGCTTTCCTCCCATGCAAATATGTATCAGATTTAAGAAAATAATTTTACATAGCAATAACATTACTTGAATACTAAGTGCATGCTTTTCCACTAATGAATCTGTTAGTAGAATCAGGGGGCTTTTTCTTAGCTCTCTCAAGCTTCAGAAACTTTTCAGTGTTTAAAATGTGCCTCAGCGTTATAGCTGGGGGTGCAGAGCCTGTGGATTGGGAGGGTATACGGTTGGCTATGCCAAGAGGAGAAAGCATCTATTTTCTCCAAATAGTGTGATTTTTTTAGAGGGGGGCGGATATCATTTTCATCAAGGACACAGCTAGCTCCTATATTAAAATATTAAACTGGGGTACGTTATTTGTGTCACACTCCATAGGAGTGTTTCTGTTTATAGACTTGACCTAAATGTACGAATTCTCTTGAAGAACTACTTCAGGTCGATGTGTTTTTCTTTTGGTGTAGATTATTATGCTCTGGTTCCTAAGAAGCTGAAACGCACTATGTTTTTCCTGCTCCTCATTTTAATCCTTGCTTATCTCTTCCTTTTGTCTTAAATCTTATTGCTGTTTTCTTCCTTTTATCTTAATCTTACATTAATAAAAATACAAATAATAATAAAAAAAGAATAACTGACACATTAACACTTATTGTACACTTACTGGGTGATGGACTCTGGTTATTGCTTTGAAAGATTATCGCCCTTAATCCTCACAATAAACATATAAAATGGATGTTCTTACTATCTATATTTTATAAGCAAAAACTCCACTGGTGGTGGAATCATTTACCTGATGTCCTACAGCAAATGTCCCCATAAGTGGTCTGGCTCCAGGTTTCATCCTGTCAACTTCTCCATCATCCTGAGGTTACAGGGGCTTGTGGGTGGATGCTGGGAGGAGAGTAAAATCAAAGATGTAGGCTGTGTTGTTTTCAAAAGTGTTTCAAATATAACCTTTAACCTGTGCTCGTCTCAGAAGAATCAGCGAAACCTCATTCCCTGAAAGCCCCTTTCGTCCCCTGATTCTTTTTGTATGTTGTTAAATCCACTTCAGAGCTGGTGCTATGAGTTTCTGTTTTCTTGCCCCCTGGCTCACCGTGTCCAACCTGTTCTGCAGCAGCTTTTACCCTGGGTGGTTCTCAGTCTTCTGTTCCTGCTCTTGTTGCTAACATTTGTATTGAGTGTGGCATTTCTAGCAATTAGTGCCATCTGTTATTTGGGTTTATCTGGCTTCCAGTGGCAGATGCACTTTTGCTTTTGTTTAAAGAAGAACCAGCTTCCATTTCCTACATGTACGCCATTGTTAGGATGTTACTAGTTTAAGGCAGAACCTTCTCTCTTGCTGCCGCAAGGAAGTTGAGGGGATGGTCTGGGAACAGTGCTGGTGTACCACCCCAGCCCCTGAGGGTGCATCTCTACTGAGCTTGCTGCGGGCCATTCCTTTTGCAGAAGCCACTAATGATCAGAGGGCAGCCGCAACTTCTACCCTAGTTTCAGAGCCTTAGACTAGGGGATGGCTCTGCCCAGGGTTCCCATCATTCCCTTACTGTAGGTTCAGCTGGCTGGTCTTCATGGAAATTGAACTCCCCCCAGACGTGTGCATTGATATTTTTAAATCTCCCTGAGGGCTTCCCGCCCCCCTGCACAGTAGTTTTCTTTCTGGGACCCCTTGTCTTTTCTCCTTCCCTTCCATTTATTGAAATAAATGAAAGACTTTGGTGGGAAAGTTAACTACCCTAATTTCCACTCTCCCTTCTCACCCCTCAGACTGCTGTGAATTTAACCCCTGTGAGTCTCCATCTGTGTCTATACATCCTTTGTTTTCCACCCAGGCCAGGTCTCTTCATCCTTATGGAATGAGGACAACTGATGCTATCTTTATCTTTCTAGATCCCAGATCCATAATTTAAGACTTTATTTCTTTCCTCCTGCCAAGGCTGTGAACTGCTTGCATTTCTCTCTCTCTCACTTTTGCACCTCTTCTAACATTTTCTTTGTCTTGGACTCCTTTCCCCTCCAAAAGACTGGTAAACTGTTTATAATTTCGAATCCCTCTTTCACCATGCAGTTTTTATAAACAGCACATAAAATGATTTCTATTTTGTATGAGTTCTTATGGTTAGTTCATAGGAAAGCAAATGGAATTTACAAAATTAGCAAATAATGAGAATCATGGAAATGCAAACCCTCTGAAGGCTTAATTCAAATTGAAATAGGAACTAAGTGTGCTTTCTAATATTCCCCACAGCTGCCCCTTGACTTTCTGCACAGGTGCCCCCTGCCAGCCTCTGGTTTTTGTCTTGGGCTCAGCCTGCCCAGCAAAGCCAATGAGATTTTAGCTCCAGGAGAATGAGGCTGACCTGGCTGCTGGGTCAGCTGTTAGCCTGTCCTGTCCAGACTGCTTGCTGGCCCACTGCTGCTTCCATTCTCTGCAGCCACTCTGATTAATTCACCCCCATGACCACTGATCAACTTATGTCTGCACAGGGACTCATCACATCACCCAGAGAAACATGGTTCTTGCCCCTTAGTACATTAAACCTAATTAGCATGAACATTTTTTGTAAACTAAACACTGTGAAAATACCTTACTTAATGAGATAGGGTTGGAAGGAGTGGCTTTTAGGGGAACATGATTTGTTGGGAAGGCATATTTTGTTTGTTTTGGTTTTATTTTATTTTTTTTTAAGGAAGTATAGTTGACTTACAATGTTATATTAGTGTGGAAAGGCATAGTTTTTTATTTATTGGAGTATAGTTGATTTACAATGTGGTATTAGTTTCTGCTGTACAGCAAAGTGAATCAGTTATACATATATGTATATCCACTCTTTTTTAAATTCTTTTCCCATATAGGCCATTACAGAGTATTGAGTGGAGTTCCCTGTGCTATACAGTAGGTCCTTATTAGTTATCTGTTTTATATATGGTAGTGTGTGTATGTCAATCCTAATCTTCCAATTTATCCATACTTTTAATGTGACTATATCTTAAAGATTCTGTCTGTTCTTGGCTTGAAATATTATGCTATGGAGACAAAAGATAACTCTGGGATGAATGTCCTTGAAAAGTATGAATTAAAGTTCCAAAAATAATGACTGAGGCCAAAATATTATTAATACATTTATTGACTTCCAAAGTGCACTAAAATTTTTTATGGAATGGAAGTCGAGCAGAGGCTTAATTTATGTGTGGAACATCATTATTTTGCAACTTGTCTGAGTTCAGCAGAAATAAAAGACCTTTTATAAATAAAGAGGCAGGGCTTCCCTGGTGGTACAGTGGTTGGGAATCCACCTGCCAATGCAGGGGACACAGGTTCGAGCCCTGGTCTGGGAAGACCTCATGTGCCGTGGAGCAACTAAGCCCGTGCGCCACAACTACTGAGCCTGTGCTCTAGAGCCTGCGAGCCACAACTACTGAGCCCACGTGCCACAACTACTGAAGCCTGCACTCCTGGAGCCTGTGCTCAGCAACAAGAGAAGCCACCACAATGAGAAGCCCATGTACTGCAATGAAGAGCAGCCCCCGCTAGCCTCAACTAGAGAAAGCCCGCACGCAGCAACAAAGACCCAATGCAGCCAAAAATAAATAAATAAAATTAGTAAAGAGGCAGCAATTTCTGGTGACTATAACCGAGAGGGCAAAGAGTGTTACTGAACTGGACTTGGGTATGCTCGCCCGCAGTGCAGTAAAGCCCATCTACTGACACTGCATTGTGGTGAAGGAAAGTCCAGCATTTATTGCAGGTGCCAAGCAAGGAGAAGGGGCAGCCAATGCTCAAAAAACCTGAACTCTCCAATGGCTTTCAGGGAAGGGTTTTTAAAGGCAAGATTTGGGATGAGAGTTGCAGCTCATGGACTTTATTTTAAAAAAAATTTTTAAATTAAATTATAGTTAACTTACAATGTGTTAGTTTTAAGTGTACAGCAAAGTGATTCAATTATGTATACATATATATAAAATATATATTCTTTTCTAGATTCTTTTTCATTATAGGTGATTACAAGATGTTGAGTATAGTTCCCTGTGCTATACAGTAGGTCCTTGTTGTTTACCTATTTTATATATAGTAGTGTATATCTGTTAATTTATCCCAGACTCCTAATTTATCCCCCTCACCTCTGGCCGCTATCCCCTTTGGTAACAATAACTTGGTTGGTTGGTGGTGAGGTAATAGGGTGATGTTGTTTCTGGAATCTTAGTCATCAACCTTCTGGTTTCGGTCAGTCTGGGGTCTACGTGCCTGTGGTCAACATATAGCCACCATCCCCCACCTGGGTGAGGGTCTTGGTTTCTGCATAGTGGCGACTCAAAGATTTGTCATTGTCAAGGCCTCCCAGGGTCCTGCTGAGTTTCAAGGGCACAGCTATATTAGTGATTTTGGTCTTGACCTTCACCATAGGCATTTCAATAGCTACTATTTAAAATTCATTTTAAACTCCTATTTTTTGCATTTTAATAGCTTTGCTTCTAACACTAGAATGCCAAATGTGAATTTTTGCCTCTAGCGTATTTGATTCTTTACCTGGTCAAAATCACTAGGAATCTATATTCTTATACTAGTACCCTGCATGTCTCAGAAATCAGGAGGAGAAAGAATGTAGGGGTAAAAATGAGAGGGTATGAAAAGGAATGTTGTGAAAAGGAGGATGGATGGAGACAAAGAGGTAGAAATATAGGAGGAAGTATTAGGGGAAAAGGACACCTTGGACAGACAAGGAAAAACAGAGAAAAACATGAAAGAGAAGTTAGGTAAATTATGACTTTGGATGTTTAGACCAGTTGAATGGATTTTGCTTTTTCCTATCTACTTGGATAATAGCCATTCTCAACTTTTATCACTGTTATTTGGAATTGTCCGTCTATAATAGTTAAGAACACCCCTTTCTTCCTTGGAAGCAGCTTGCCAGCTTTAATTTTCAGGGTTCAAAGTTTTGATGTTTTTAAAATAAATCTTATTGAATACTGATGGTTTTGCTGAAGGATGAAAGAATTTTTTTTATAAATTTGTTTTGGGACTTACTGATTTTGGTTAGTTTATTGTATGGGCGTAAACACCTCAAACACTGGCAGAAAATCTTTTTTGTTTGTTTGTTTTTGTTTTTGGATTATTAAGGCTACCTTGTACCCAAAATAGCTGAAGGTTATATTTTGAATCAGCAGATATTTTGTACTGCTCAGCCGTTTCTTTCAAATCAAATTCAGCTTTATGGTCTAATTAGGGAAAACATATGGTGTGAACAATAACAAAATGACACCTTGATGGAAACGAAAAGGCTCAGAGGTAAATGGATTAGGCACTTTAACACAATTTTCAATTTTTGTGAGCACTCATTCAGAGAATGTTGTTCTGAGTCATAAAACCAGAGCCCCCGACATTTGACTACCTGCTCCCACTGCAAACACTCCGTGCACTCATACCTGGAAGATTCCAGTTCCCTTTCCACTGTACCCTGGAGTTATGTTTTAACTCTGAGGCATAATTTGTATGATAGCAAAATCATTCCCAGATCGACCACTGGAGGCATTTCACCCAGTGTCACTGCTCTGTTTCTGCATCTCTGTGTGTGCTGGGTCTCTGTCTCTGACCATCCATTGTTTTCTGAATTAAATGGAAATTTCTTAATTCTACCCTAACATCTGCTTTGCCAACTTAACTTCTACTTTTTTTTTTTTTTAATAAATTAATTTATTTATTTTTGGCTGGTTTGGGTGTTCATTGCTGCATACGGGCTTTCTCTAGTTGCGGCGAGCGGGGGCTACTCTTCATTGCAGTGTGCGGGCTTCTCATTGCAGTGGCTTCTCTTGTTGCGGAGCACGGGCCCTAGAGCATGTGGGCTTCAGTAGTTGTGGCTCACGGGCTCAGTAATTGTGGCTCATGGGCTCTAGAGCTCAGGCTCAGTAGTTGTGGTGCATGGGCTCAGTGACTCCACAGCATGTGGGATCTTCCCAGACCAGGGCTTGAACCCGTATCCCCTGCATTGGCAGGCAGATTCTTAACCACTGCACCACCAGGGAAGTCCCCTAACTTCTACTTTCGTGACCCGTTGTGGGTCTTCCGTTGCCACCCTTCTTGTTAACAGATTGTCTTCTTTTGACCCCTGTGCTATAACCTCCCATCAGGTATCATCTCTTTAGTTGGAACACTCCAAGGCTAACAAAGGGCAACTGCTTTCCTTTCAGGTATTCACACGTGTATCTTAAGTCCAAGTGAAAATTTTACTTTTACACCTAGAAAGTTGAATTTAATATCTCTTATCCCAAGATAATTCATCTATATCTATTTAATAAGTTAAAACACTTATTTTTTATATATGCATTTAAAATATAAATAACATTTTACATGGAAGGAACATTATGGAGTAATTTCTGTTCATTAGAAGGGCAGTAAATACTTGCTAACAGATGTTTTAAAAAAGTATTCTTTGGTTGCATACAGTCTAAACACTTTGTACCTATGTTCTTACCTATATACTGTAGACAGTTGTTTGGCAACTTCTGTAAAATATTTGGTGCCTTGCTGGTTTTAATCTGGACTTAAGGCTCTGATTTCTGAAATAGTCTTTTGAATTTGAAAAAATATTGTTAATCGTACATTATTTTCAAAACATTTTGAGCATTCATCAGTGTAGTCTAAGCAACTTTTTTTTTAATTCCCAAAGATAAGAAGATGTGAGAGGACATATCCAAAACAATAAGTAGATTTTCAGTTATGGAAAGAGCTTTTTGTCTAAAGGTTATTGCACACATGGTATTTTTCATTCTGTTCAAGTCACGTGACACTATTGTCAGTGTTTACACAAGTTTTATCACCATATGGTGGTAGTGAGATGGTGATGCACAGGTGTGCACAAGCAACACTTAGGTTCATGGATTTATTTTACCTGGTAGACAGTCTGGAAAATAATGATGAAAAATGCTGATCAGGTAGCAAAACACAGCTGGATGGAATGTTCTGTGTACCACAATATAATTGGCATGTTGAAATATTGTTTTGAGGGTGTTTTGATTTAAAATGTACAGGCAGTCAGGGTAAAGGTGAAAATACTGTGTTTTTTCCAATGACCACACCACCATTCTTCCATAAAAATGCCTTGGGAACACCTGGAGTTGATGTATTCATCTGCTTCCATTAAACTGTAGGGTAAATTTTCATTGCTCATTTTATATGAATATACTTATGTATACTCATATACATAAATATATTCATATGGACTATATGTGTAAGTACAATGTAGTTTAGTTGATTTGAAATATTATTATCCTACTTGATCAACTGCTTGAGCAACTTAGTATGTCCATGCTCATGAAAGAACCCTGGAAGTATTAAACATCTCCTAAAGTTGTGGACCCATGTTTTACTGGTCTTGTAATATGGACTCTATTTTCTATTTTTATTTGGACATGCTAAAATTTGTATCACAGCTTCATTTTGGTTTCTTTTCTAGAGGTGTAGTAGAGCCAACTCATACAAGCTCACAGAGCTGGCATTCCTTCCTCACTCCACATTCAGTGACCTCACATTGGTGGCTTGAAATTGCCCACTAGGAGTATTTCTACCACAGAAATTGGCAGACACTGCAAATCAGAGCTTCCTCCTTCCTCACATCCCAGGAAAACCAGTTGTTAAACTTTTTCAAGCTCATTACTGCTTTTAACTCTTCTGCTGGGAAGTCTGCTGAAGTATTTGGGAGGTTTGTGAAGAGTCTGCATCTAAGGAAAATAATTTACCCTCCTGTTCCCTAGAGATAAGCTCTGACTTTTGGAAGTGATTTATTTTCTCTGAGCCTGTAAACTTAAGATTCAAAGATTTTTCTTTATTGTAGGATTAATTTTCTCATGTTCTTTATTTCCATGAAAAGACCTGGTGATAGGCTTTCTTCACTTCTCACTTAGGTGCTTATCTCTCTACATGGGATATTCAGCAGTTTTCAAGTTCTACTCAAGAATGTTTTGTTTGAAAAGGGCCTTCTTTTTCAAAAAGTGCCACTATATTTTATAACATATTTGTAAGTAAATTGCTTCAATTTGCCTGAACCACCTTTCAATAAAGGACCATCATTAAGGGAAATTTTTATTTCTGCTATATCAACAGTTTTAAATGTTACGTATGCATAGCTCTTAAGAAGGTCCATATAGCAATAGATCTAAATATAATTTGCTGTATTTTATAATAATTCCAAATTTAGAGCTCCAGTTACAGATGTTAATTTCTCCAATTCAAATGAAAGCCTTGGCATTAAAAATGATAGATTTTAGAATGTCAAATCATAACAAATTCTGGTCTACAAATGTCTTAGGTGTTCAAAATAATGAAAATAAAAATTATTTTATAGAAAGTCTTCCTGAATGGGTAAGATAAAAATGAGTTTTAGTGTAGAAGAGTTCAAGGTAATGCTTTTAGGGAAAAGTGATTCTACTTGGAAGTCACTTGGGTCCAAGACAGCTCTTGTACCAAGAAAGGGCTGGAAACAGCCTTTCTTTTTTTAAGAATTTGATGGACTTTTATTTATTAGAGAGGTCTTCACATCACTAGCCATATTTAATGAGGATATAAAATTTACCTACATTTTTCTTATGATTTTGTGAATAAATAAAACATAGTGTGTTTCTGCCATGTTACATAAAATTCATTAGTATGTCTCAAGAATGTGTTATGGAGAAATTCCATTGGACAAATGATTTGATCAGGAAATTGTGAGGCAGGGGGTGTGAGTGAGAATCATTTTAAGGAGTTGTATATTTCAGTCCAGAAAACAGGCCTGGAAAAGGGAATAACTAAAGTATAAAAATTCATCAGTGGAATGATACGGTGAACACAGGCTCGTGCAGTGAATTGAAATGAGTTAGAATGAGGAGGAACTTCTTGAAACCACTTAAACAGTGAGGAGTAAATTAACTTTTACTTAGAGGGAGGATGAAGGATGGAAACGGGCTCAATAATAATTCTAAGACTGTTCAACCTTTATTCAATGTTTAGCTCGTTTTACATGTTCAAACTATTCAGTTTGTGTTAAATGATTAAGGAATTGTATTTAGAGATGTTTTAACTAACCATGTATGTCAGTGGTTCTCATGTGTTAAAAATGTGCCTCAGAATCACAGCAATGTTTGCTCAGAATGGACGTTTTCTAAGCACTACCACAAATCCACTGAATTGGAATTTCTGGGGGCTGGGGCCCATGACTCTAAACTTTAACAAACACCAGAGATGATGCAGCTGAGCCATGGACCACTTAGAGAGATCCTGCTTCCTGTTGATGTTAGGAAAGAACATCCTGGCATATTCTTAGAAAGCATGGTGCCCTCCTACTAATATGTCCAGGTGCCTATGTCAGCTCCAGTTACAGGGATCTGCCCCCAGCTCACTGAGCAAGTCCTATGCTGTTAAGCCTTTTGTCTTTCTTCAGGTTGTTTCCTGTCACTGAAATTCCCTTCTTTTCATATTTACTCACTGAGGTCATGTTTATCTTTCAAGACCCATTTCGTATCTCCCCTCCCCTGGGAAATCTCCAGTTCACTCAGTCAAAATCTATCTTTCAACTTTGTTTCCCTAAGATATTGAACATGCGATAGCATTTATCACAGTGTATCTTGCATATATATAGAATTCTTTACCTATTAGGTAAGTGCTTACCCATCAACTAGAGAAGGGGTTGGCAAATTGTGGTCTGTGGGCAATCGAGCCCATGCCTGTTTCGTAAATAATGTCTTACGGCAACACAGCCGTGCCCATTTGACAGCACATCATTTAAGACAGCAGCGTTGAGTAGTGTCAACAGGGACCAATGGTCCTCCAAGTCAGATATTTACCACCTGGGTCCTTAGAGTTTGCCAACCCAGAGCTGGAATATGTGCTGTATTATATACTAATTATGTATTAGTGTTTAATAGAATGTGTTGTAGAGATTTGGTACCCTGTAAGTTATATAAAATAATTGGTGAAAGAATGAAGAAATAGTTGGGAAATATGTTTATTATGTCAAAAAGGGAAATATAAACTTAAACTCTTTTCCCATTCCTGCCTCAGTTTGTTTTTGAGCCCTTGTCCTTGGTGTCATTCAGTGCTGCCATAGAACTTTCTGTGATGATGGATAGTGTTCTCTATCTGTGCTTCGAATTCACAGGCTCATGTGGCTTTTGAGTACTTGACACGTGATTAGTATAAATGAATAGCTGAATTTTAACTTAATTTAATTTAAATTAATATAAAATTAATATATGGTAGCTAGTCAAACCATATTGGACCATGCAGATAGAGGAAAAAACAGACGGGTTTATAAATAGTTCTACCTAAAGATGAACTGCATGCAGTGAGAGGGAGAGAGAGAGAAGAATTAATAAAGTCTACAAGATAGCTCTAATCCCTCTGTTGTGATCCCTTGTTGTATTTTGGCTAGTACTCTAAGGTTTGGATGTAAAACAAGAAACCAATTTCAAAAGTTAGGCCAAAACTCTTAGAGATATAAAGTCTTATTCCTAAGTTTCCATTTTTTTCTAGGGTCCTTCAGCATTTGCACTGATGAACTGGCATCTTTTCAAAGATGAAATATGCCAAGATAAACATGAAAGAAGGAAATTAGAAACACCTAAAGATTCACACATAGATTCTACGTGTGAGTGTGTGTGCTTGTGCTGAGGTTGGATGCCGAGTAACCATAGGGAAAGAGAAAAGCAGGGAGGGTGAGGCTGGCCCAGGGCTTGGATGCATTGTCATTGGTGGTAGAGAAAGGGGGCTCTTACGTTTCCCCAGCTTACTTGTGTAGTCATCATCTCTGCACTTGTGTTTACTGAAATTGAGTTAAACTTCCTTGTGCATGAACATAGTTGATGAGAATCCTATGGGTGTGGAAAAGTGCAAGTTCAAGGAGATGATTTTTTAAGCACAGACAACTGTTTAGGCACAGAGGCTAGAGCCCTATCTAGCACGTGATGAAAAGGAGCAGGGTGGAAGGGAGGCCGTTTCTGATGTCACCTTGCAGAGTAAGGAGAGCAGTCAAACATCCTTTGGATATTTTGTTTCACAGAATATTTTGTTTCTTAGAATTGTCCTGTCAATCAGTGTAGACAGAGCTCGGATTAGCAAGATAATAATGCTGCTTTCCTTTGTAGCCGTCATTTTCATGTCTTAAATAGTCATTATATTGATGATATGGTGTTCAAGCTTTCTGAGAACTTTCCATTCTTCAGAAAAGTGAGGCATCCACCTAAATTATCACCTCAGTCTCAGTAGGTATCTATAGATGTAGATACATCCATATATAGATATTTTATTTATGTATATATATTTATCTGTAGGTATCTATCACTATCATTTGATATGTATATTTAAATATATTTATGTATATATGTAAAATAAATTGCTCTGGTCTCCTCTAAATCGTCCAAGCAAAGCAGAAGAAGAGAAGGCCATACTTTAAATTGATCTATGAGCCCAAAGAGGTGGCAACCCGTAATATTAGGTAAATTCTCCTTTTCCATTGTGAGGATCTTTCAGAGAGGAGGACAAACTTAAATGAACTTTTACATGTAGATTAAGCATCTCTTTAGCTGATCATGTTTAATTTATTAATGTTAACTATGCAATAAAATTTTATTAAACATTTTTCACTCACATTTTATGAAATAATTTTCTTCATTCTTTTCATATGCATTTTGTACAGAGCTGTGTCTACATCATCACCAGGATTATTTTTTGAGTTATGTAATGCAGATTGACAATATCATTGCTTCCTACCAAATTATTTGAAATGCAGCACTTTTTAAATCCGTGTATAATTTTATTGCAAGCCATAAATATTTATTTGCATAATGTGAGGATTTAAAAAATTGATCCTGAGGTGTATGTTCATAGGTGCCACAGAATGCTTTTGCTATTAAAAGATGAAGTTATACTGCCTTGAATAATGACTTGTGTTAAACTTTTTCCCCTCTTGTTTTAGTTGCTTTTATCAGGTTCCTTCGGTATCTCAAACCATCATTGCTTGAGGTCATTTCAGGCTGATGTGCATTCCCACCAGTAGCACTTTATTTTGAAAAATAAAGTGATTAGAAATTGTTCCATAATATGAGACACTGTGTGAAGTCTCAAATATAAATCAACTCTTTCTTTCCTAAAAGATAATTTTAGGGAGTGACCCCATGTTATCTACATTTAATTATTGCATTTGGTGATGTTCATTTAGAAATAAGACCAAGAAAACAAGCAAACAAATGAAAAAGGCAAGGAAAAAATATCTTAGAAGTTCCAAGGAGGAAATTACAGGCCGCAAAAGGCCCCCGAGGGCACAGTGCTCTCGGAGGGCAACCCTGGGGTGTCCTGAGGGCTTTGTGTGGTGATATTCATTTGGTGAATTTTTGCCTGCGGACAAGGCTGTACGCAAATAACAGTGTTTGCAGATATTAAACGTTCTGTTATATAACCAACTTCTTTTGTTCTGATTTTATGCTCAACAAGGAAACTTCTGATGATTTGGCTTCCCTTGTAGTTTGCTTGTAAAAAGATGTGACTTGCAAAAGGTAACACGCTACATGGCCTCAGTCCCCGGATTGCCCAGACCCCATGTTTGCCTTCATGACTTTTTTTCCAGCTTGAGCAGCTCTCTCTTAACTGGCATCTTCCATCTTCAGATGTTAATACATTCAGTGAAGTTACAGCCAAGGTCTGCCAATCTTGGAGACATTTGACCCCTTTAAGATGACTTTTTATGACTTCTGTCTTATCTGCTAAGTGATGGTTTGACAGCTTAACTCTCAGAAGGCAGTGTTATTTCCCACTTGCACTATGAGCCTGTAATCTCTGAAGAGGAATGATGGTCAATTGTGTTCCCCTTCACATAGAATATTGTGCAACTTACTTACACATAGGGAAGTCACATGCTGTTGGTTTTGTACGTTTTCCCAGGAGTGGTGGGAGTTGCTGATCTTTCATCAGTACTTATGGACTGGATGTACCTTGGGACTAATACATATGTAATTGTAGGATTGCTGAGTTAGAGTATGGCATACAGTCTTAAATATAATTATCACTTATTAATTTATTCCAGGAAATATTTATTGAATACCTATTATGTGCTGGATGAGGTGCTATGTGGTGACTATATAAAGAAAGTATTAGCCATTTTGCTCGCCATCTAAAGCAATGATTCTCAACTGGAGAGTATTTTGCTGCCTAGGGGACATTTGGAGACATGTTTGGGCGTCACACCTGGGGGGCAGTACTGACATCTAGTGTCATCTAGTGCCACTGAGGGATGTGCTAACTACTGTACAATGCACAGGACAGTCCTCCACATCAAAGACATATCCAGCCCAGCAGTGCCAGGTTTGAGAAACCTTGACCTGATGTTAAAACAAGTGGAGATAAATTTCTCCATGACTTGGTAGTATATGTAAAGTATTAAGGAAATAGCCTCCGTGGAAATGTTGTTTTTATCCGGCTGTTTATTTTATAATTTGCTTATTATGTACTGGTCCAGGAAATGTTGAAGTCTTGACAGATAGTTTCAAGAATCATATAGATGTCATGGTATCACATTCAGAAGTTCAGATTTCAGACATTGATTCTTTTTAGCTTGTATTGCATGGATTCAAATTTCTAGTCCAAATTCCTGACTAGAAACAGATTTTAACTGCAAAATGGGGAATATGATATTAAATTAGAGGTTCAGTGGACTTTTATTGACTTTTGGGCATGGCCAAAATATCGGTCAACTGTAGGTCAGGTCTCTAAATCTCAATGGTTTATTGTCCTGGGAAGAAGTATTTAATTTAATAATTCTGGCTCATGGTGAAAACAAGCTTTTCTACTTCCTGGATACCAACATCTTTAAACACACACACACACACACACACAAACTCTCACAAAATTTTGTATTAGAGGTAAGCGAAATAAATACATAAATAACCATAAAATTTTAATTTGAACTCTTAGATGCCAAAAGAAGAGAACTGATTACTGACTTTGTGTGTCCCTTTGTTTTCTGGATTTATGATCCTGGCAGATCCAAGCTAGAGCATACAACAGACAAGCACAGATTTTAAAAAACTGAATTGTCTGTAAAAACTCACATTTCTTTATGAGTTCTTATGAAGAGTCTTTCCCATTCATCTCTATTTTTTTTTTTAATAAATTTATTTATTTATTTATTTTTGGCTGCCTTGGGTCTTCGTTGCTGAGCACGGGCTTTCATATTTTTTAGTTGCAGCGAGCGGGGTCTACTCTTTGTTGTGGTGTGCAAGCCTCTCATTGTGGTGGCTTCTCTTGTTGTGGAGCAGGGCTCTAGGTGCATGGGCTTCAGCAGTTGTGGCACACGGGCTCAGTAGTTGTGGAGCACGGGCTCTAGAGTGCAGGCTCAGTAGTTGTGGCACGTGGGCTCAGTAGTTGTGGAGCACGGGCTCTAGAGCGCAGGCTCAGTAGTTGTGGCACACGGGCTTAGTTGCTCCGCGGCATGTGGGATCTTCCCGTACCAGGGCTCGAACCTGTGTCCCCTGTACTGGCAGGCGGATTCTTAACCACTGCGCCACCAAGGAAGCCCATCATCTCTACTTTTTAACTTTTGTCATTGGGAAAAACTATCCAAGAACCATTTACTTTAATTCATGGAGGAGATGCATAAGCAGTTTGTTAGTCACTAGGAATATAAACCAGAGCAAGACATGGTCTGTGCTCTTGATAGAAATATAGTTACAACTGCTGTAACAAAGGCGTGTGTACGGCCACCATACATCCCAGTATTTCTAATGCTGTCTTAATGTTTAGTAATCTAACCTATAGTTTCCATGAATATATTTGTATTTGTCAGATCTCCTGGCTATGCTACCGGTAGTCAGAGAATTGTGCTGTCAGTTTCCTTGAGGAGCTTAAGAAAGCTTCATAGATTAGGAAGGGGTTGGGATTTCTGGGCAGAAGGGATGTGACGTTCAAGGGCACTGTAATAGAAGCTTGCATCACAAATTTCAAAAAGAGGAAACCTATGCCCCTCCACCCACTGGGGGAGCAGGAGAAGGCACAACAGTGGCTCAGTCTAGAATTTGAAGGATGATGTAGGATGCACTGAGAATTTTAGGATTTATTTCATGGAATTTAGATTCCTGAATTTTTAAGGCAGTGGGAAGGGCATGATTAGATTTTTGTTTTAGAAAGATAATTCAGGAGTTCAGCTGATAGATTAGACAGAAGGAAAACTAGAATGACAGAAGTTATTTAGGAGGTTGTGGTAGCCGTCCACATGCCAAAGATAGGAACGAAGCCAGAAGACAGTGCCCAGAAAGGGGTGTTTTTCAACAACGTTTTCATCACAAATTGAAAGGAATTGATGACCAATTAGATGCCAGAAGTAATAAACAACAACTTAAGAATGATGCCATAGTTTTAGCTTGGGTAACATGGAGGATGTGGACCAAAGACCTGTTTTGAGATGAAGGGTTTTTAGTTGGCTGTGCAGCGTTTAGGGAGCAGTTGGGAAGATCCCTTGGGAGAGAGGATGGAGTGAGAGATTAGGATTTGAGAATCATGAGTAACTACAGTTGGTAGTTCTGATGCCAAGGGGGGGTGAGTCTGTAACCGGCACAGAGTGAGAATGGGCATAGTTGACAGAAGTGTGAGGAGAGGGTTGACGAAAAGAAGCCAAGACTCTGAAACTAAATTCAATTAAGGAAATACAGGTTCAAGGAGTGTTGTCACAGTAATCAAGATGGAAATAGAGGAAAGCTGGAGGATGAACAACAGTGTCAAATGTTGCAGAAAGTCTAAGAAAGGTAAAGGCTACGACAGAGGCCTATGGATTTGGCAGCTAGGAAGCTATTACTGTTATTGACTATAAATTTTTCCATCATGTTTGTGGGTAAAAGCCAGAAATGTTGGAGGGGTGCTATCTAGATTAGATTAGTTTTGGTGAGGATTATTTGTCAAACATTATTTGCTGGAAATTTTTCTTCCGTGATTTTTTCTGTTATCATCTGAGTGAATGTTTTTCACCCAAAAGTATGTACACCCATGCAGAAATAACAGAGGGATACAGAAAAGGGCTTTATAGATTACCTTTTCCACCTACTCAATTTAGAGAAAAGGAAATTAGAATCAAAAAGGTTAAGTGTTTTGCCCAGTATGTGCACACAGTCAGTTGTAAAACCAAATCTCGGATTGGCCTCTTGATTCGTGGTCTGGTATATTATCCATTACTCCGTGAACAGAAAGATAGAGGTCATTTCTATGGAGAGAAAAACAAATGAGCTGTGTCATTGCAGAGATGTTCTGCATGGTTTGCTGCCATCTGTCTTGAAGCTCAGTCTGGACTCCTAGGAATTGAGACTGCTGAGCTGCATTTAGATGGACCATGTGAACAGGGCATGTAAAATCTTTTACTTGGGGGGTTTGGTTATTTCCAGATTTGGAATATGGAAGATGCAAAATATTTATGAGAAAATTCCTAGAGCTGTGGGGTTTTTGAGGACTGACTTTGATTTCCTGTTTTGTATGATTCCAGACCTCTGTGTCTTCTCATTAGACCTGCTGTATTTTGTACATGTTAAAATGTTAAAATGGAGCAGAATACATTGCTTTTAGAGGGAGAAAAGGGTGAAGTAGACAGAGCATTGGGGTGGAAATCAGGGAAATTAGATTCTGACCCCAAGTGTGCTACTTTGTGCTTTGGACACTTCGCACTCTATGGGCCTCAGTTTCCTTATTGGACTAGGCAAGGGTTCGAAACTGGAGGTCTTTTGAAGTCCATTGAAGGCTTGTTTGGTCGCGCTCACACAACTGTTGGAATTTTAATGTCTTCAACCTTTAATGTCTTTAATGTCTTCAAATGCTTTCCCTAGGATACCTTAGGTCCTCTTGTCAGGTATTCAGGTCATGGCCTCTGAAGGCACTGGGCTTGTGAATCCTGATGTCCAGTCCGCTTTCAGCTTGGGTATTCCATGATTCTACAATAGAAGGATTCAGAGTCAGTAGCTCTGTGGAGCCAAGTGTTCTAAGTATTAATTTACTATGTTGAAACTGTCAAAGCAAATGCACTTAAACTGTATCTATACAACAGAAAAACAAATATAAACCCAGAACTATAAATAATAAGTCCAGGCTTATTATTTGTTGCCCATAATGACATAGTTGCAAACTCCTGGAAAACTTATTTAAAACTAGAAATTAAAAATCCTGAAAAAGAATAGATACGTGTATACATGTATAACTGAATCAATTTGCTGTACACCTGAAAGTAACACAACATTATAAATCAACTATACTACAATATAAAATAAAAATTTTAAAAAAATCCTTTAGGTTAAAAAATATATATATCATTTAATGTAATCATTAAATATTATCAGAACATTAAAGGTTATCAGAAGAATTACACCAAGACATATTTAGTAGGATGCTCTTTCTTGGTTGATTGTTTTTAAACAGTCTTTCCAAATTGCTTTCAGTACTATTCCATAAAATTTGAGAAAAAACAAAAGAGGTATACACAGAAATCTGTGGTGGTACATTGTAATTTAACCCCCTTTTTCCAGAAGTCACTTTTTAGACTAAGGCATGGTTGTCATTGTAAGGAGTCACTACAATTCTATATTTTCTTTCATTGGGACTTTTTCAGTTTACTTTTAAAGGGTCATAAGATTTGTCTTACATTAGGACTTTACGTTCTATAGCCATTGCTTGGAAATCCAAATGTCACGTGAAAAACTAGAAAATTGATGCTAGGAATTGTTTGTGTGAATTCTCTTAAGCGTACTGCATCCAACTTGTTGACAGCATGTCCTTCTCGGTGATAAAATGGTTGTCATTTCAATCAGGTGACAAAAAACAATTCTCAGAGTCCAGCTGAACTTCTTCACCAAGAGGACTGTTGAACTTTTAATAGTTTCTGAGAATGAAATAATCAGGCATTTATTTGTCAGAAGCTTAATATAAATTTATTTTGTTTGATTTGATCTGGGCATTTTTATTGAATTTTACTTGATTTGATTTTTCCGACTCTTCTGTGAGAATGGCCTTTTGCTTGTAGTTTCACTCAAATTGACATTTTGATGGTTTAACACATTAATGAAATTTCTAGAAGATAGGCTGTGTTCTTTGAAAAATAAAATATTGACAGAGTACACCCAAGGGACATTTTAAGGTACATTTTGATTTCCTTTGCAGCTTGATGACATATTTGCTGCTGTTTGGTAGCTCCCCAAGCCATACTTTCCCCTCCAAGTCCAGATGATATTTGACAATGTTGCAGTACATCTTTCTGTATCTAGATTTATGTAAGCAAATTGAGTGCTTGGCAATCTATGAATACCACAAAACCCTTATCTCCCAGTCTAGGGATATGGAACCAGAAAACAAACAAACAAACAAAAAAACTTTCTGAAACCACGAAGAAATCTTTTTTTCCACAGTCACTGAATTTCCAGACCAGATAAAGGGTCTAATTTTCTTTACAAAATATTTTATTTTGCAAAAACACACAGATATATACATGTAAATGCTTTCATAGCAATGAGTGCCGGGCATTCTTCTAAATTATATATGTAATTCATGTCATTTGTTCTCGATAGCATCCCTATGATAGAAGAACTGTTGTTAGCCTGTTTCACAGGTGAGGAAACTGAGGCACAAGGTGAGACAGCCAGCAAGAGGCAGCAGAGCTGTGTTCAACAAGACAGCTTGATCCCTGGGTCCCTGAACCTACCCAATAAACAGTGCTGTGCAGCTCTGACTGAAAATACGACGTGGAGTGCAGCTCCCAGTGAGACGAAAGAACTATCAGAAGTTCTTCTTATGGCTGAGCAGTATTCCATTGTATATACATGCCACATCTTCTTTTTTTTTTTTATCTTTTTTTTATAAATTTATTTATTTATTTATTTTTGGCTGTGTTGGGTCTTCGTTTCTGTGCGAGGGCTTTCTCCAGTTGCGGCGAGCGGGGGCCACTCTTCATCGCTGTGCGCGGGCCTCTCACTATCGCGGCCTCTCTTGTTGCGGAGCACAGGCTCCAGACGCGCAGGCTCAGTAGCTGTGGCTCACGGGCCTAGTTGCTCCGCGGCATGTGGGATCTTCCCAGACCAGGGCTCGAACCCGTGTTCCCTGCATTGGAAGGCAGATTTCAACCACTGCGCCACCAGGGAAGCCCATGCCACATCTTCTTTATCCATTCCTCTGTCGATGGACATTTAGGTTGCTTTCATGTCTTGGCTATTGTGAATAGTGCCACTGTGAACATGGGGGTGCATGTATCTTTTCAAATTATGGTTTTCTCCGGATATATGCCCAGGAGTGGGATTGCAGGATCATATGGTAGCTCTATTTTTAATTTTTTAACATGGATGGACCTAGAGATTATCCTACTAAGTGAAAGACAAAGAAAGACAGAGAAAGACGAATATCATATGATCCCTCTTATATGTGGAATCTAAGAAAATGATACAAATGAACTTATTTACGAAACAGAAACAGACAGACTCACAGAGGTAGAAAACAAACTTACTGTTACCGAACGGGAAAGGGGGGTAAGGGAGAAAGGGGGTGGGAGAGTGATAGAGAAGGAGTATGGGATTAACATGTACATACTACTATATATAAAATAGATAACCAACAAGGACCTACTGTATAGCACAGGGAGAGCTCTACTCAATATTCTGTAATAATCTACAAGGAAAAAGAATCTGAAAAGGTATATATCTATATATTCATCTATCTATCTATCTATCTATCTATCTGACTTACTGTGCTGTATACCTGAAACTATACTACAGGATATTGTAAATCAACTATACTTCAAATAAAAGATTTTAAAAAAGAAGTTCTTACTCAAGCCAGAATTCTACACTGTACTATTTTTTTTTCCATTAAGAGACATTCATGAACCTTTTCACTTTCCTCTAGTGAGTAACAAACTCAAATAAGCCACTCTGATGTAGGCAAGAAGTTTTGAGGATGTAGGGGTAGAATAATCCAAACATTCAAAGAGTAAGTAAATTTTAGAAGAGTTTTGCTTTGTAATCAAGTTTTTCCAAACAGCATTAACAGGCAGTACTGGTGTACCCACAGGAATTCTTGTCCCTCTGCCCAGTTGCCCTGCTCTGGCAACTCCCTTGGATGGCAGAGCTGCCCTGAAAGCTCCCCTTGTTAGCCTTGTTGGTATTGCTGCTTCTCCTTCTAGAGGTCAGAACCCGGGGCTTTCTTGGATAAGTCATCAGGAAAATATAAAGTCCCTTTGGAAGGTGTAATCCTGGGATTAAAATCCTTTCTAAATGCTCAGTTCGCCATAAAAATCAGTATCGAGGTATCAGCAAGCCTCTCATGTGTTTTGTGAAGTCTCTGTTTATCTCAGTAAGCTTGATTATTTTAAGGAAATGCATGCCATCTGATTTCTCAACCAAGTAACCCCAAATTCAGAGTGCCCCATCTAGTGCTAGAGAGCGTGATGGACACTGCAGATCAAAGGCCGGAGCAGGACGATCTGAATGACCATCAGGGAGCAGAGCCTGGAGGGATGTCTCTGGTTCCTGGAGATCCAGAGCCTGGATTTTTGTGGGGCTCTTGTGCTCCAGGGCAGGCAGTGAAGGGCCCTGGGCCAGGCTGGGATCATAGAAGAATACCTGAGAATCTCTTTCCCACGCTAACTGTTATATTTACAGAATCAGGGCCAAAGTTTCAATTATTGCTCAATTGTAGTTTTTGCAACTAATGTTGCTGTTACAGTAGCACTTTTCAGAGCAGTTAACATCAGTGCTGTGCTGAGGGGAGCATAGTCCGATAATGGCTTTGCTCCTTGCTTTATTGATTCTCCATTTATAAATGCACACTTTTTTCCCTATATTCTTATAGTATGGCTCCCACTTCTAGAAGCCAGAAATCTACTGTGCCAAGCTATACACTGGTAAAAGCAGTCTCTTCAGCTCTGGGAACACAAAGATGAATAAGAAACCGACTTTACCTTAGAGAAGTTTACTATCTAGTAGCAAAAGGATGCTTGAAAAATAAGGCAGTTGGTATTTGGAAATAAGATGATATCCTATTCCATTTGTTTAGTTGTCTGCTTCTATGATTAAGCAGTGAAATTTTGGGAAAGAGGGTCAGTTTCTTATTTATCTTTATAAATGTCTGGCACTTAGAAATCTTTTCAAAGCTGAATCAGGTAAATACCTAAATTCTTATATTCAATTAAATGTGAAGTTATACTTAAACTTTTAGTAGCTTTTAGCCATAGAAAATGAATCACGTGATCTTGTACAAGTCCTTCCCACTCTAAACTTCTAGAATGACCCATCATAGAGTTTTGATGAAGCTTCTCAAGAGAAAATGAAATTAATCCCATAAGAGGAGTAACGTTTCATTTCTGTGTATATGTCTGCACTGCTGTGTAGAATGTAAACACCATAACATCTCTTTCCTTTAGCAGTTTGCATTTTAAGATGGAATTATGACACACATCTAGCAAACGTCCAACACAGATGATGACTCAGGCGCTGTGGAGCCAGAGGAAGAATTAGAAACGTGGGCACGTCCGTGTTGAAATGGCCCCCGTGGAGGAAAGCCGCACGCTGTTGTTGCCTCTTGGCTGTTGAAGGGCCGTGGCTGTAGAGTCCTCCCTCGTTCTCCCCAGTTTGCTCCCTGCTTTTGGTCATTATTGGGCTCTCACCCTTCTAGCAGGTGAGCTGGAAAGAAGGAGGTAACGCTCGAAGGTAGATTCCATAATTTTCAACAACTCGGTTACAAAGGGAAGTAGTAGTGGAAGATGTGAAAACTAATGGTTTAAATGGGGCTTTTTATTTTTTTTTAAGTTTATTTATTTATTTATTTTTGGCTACGTTGGGTCTTCGTTGCTGCGCGCAGGCTTTCTCTAGTTGCGGCAAGCGGGGGCTACCCTTCGTTGCGGTGCGCAGGCTTCTCATTGTGGTGGCTTCTCTTGTTGCGGAGCATGGGCTCTAGGTGCATGGGCTTCAGTAGTTGTGGCACGCGGGCTCAGTAGTTGTGGCTCGCGGGCTCTAGAGTGCAGACTCAGTAGTTGTGGCTCACGGGCTCAGTTGCTCCGCGGCATGTGGAATCTTCCCGGACCAGGTGTCTAACCTGTGTCCCTTGCATTGGCAGGCGGATTCTTAACCCCTGCGCCACCAGGGAAGTCCCAGGCTTTTTAATTATACGTAGCTTTCCTTGATGCATGAGTGTCCTTGTTTTCATTAGTCATGAGGCCGAGTTAGCTTTTGTTCCAGATGTTCATCTGCAGATTGAGACAGTGCACTGCTTTGATGTGAATCACAGACCTGCAGGGTAATGTTCAGAAAGGAAGAAGAAAAATCTTAATTATTCACAGAGGCAGGGAAAAAAAAAAAAAAAAAAAAAAAAACTTCTTTAGGGAGAAAACAAGAAGGAATTAATGAGTTGTCTGGATTACAGCCAAGCAACAAGGAAATCAAATGTGTAGTTTGAGCGAGTTGAAGAAAGTATTATAAGAAAGAGTCACAAAAGATGTATAAGCCCTTCCTTCCAAGTCTGCTGAAGATGAAAGAGACTTGAAAATAAAAGTGACAATGAGACAGATACGTAAATGAATATTTGATCAATAATCTCATGGATAATCTTTTTCTCTCAAAAGAGTATTTGCCCATAGATATCTTAATCCTCATGATACTGATTTACTATAGGTCAATTATATATATATTTTTTTTTTCAAAAAGAAAAAAAGAAACATAACTCCACTAGGGTTTGACTTAAGTTATTTCTATTTGAGTCTTTTACAAGGAATATGCATATCTTTGATGCAATAACATAAACTATATTTTACTTATAATTTAATGCATAGCTTAAGCTGCATTTCATGATGTCAAGATGAGTACAAACCAGTCACACAAAAAGAGCTACTGAAAAAAACAAAAGCCTGAAATTTCAACTATGACATGAAAATATGATCTACAATGCTGATTCTTTTATTAAAAAGCTTCAAGTTCAGAACCTAAATGTTTTTTTTTAAATGATATTCTTCAAATCTTTTGCACTTTCTAATAATATGATGTGTCACTGGTGATCAGACTCATAATTTGTATACACTTTTTGGATTGCTCAAGCTTTAGTCACAGGCATAGTTTATAGAATACACTGACATATGCCTAAATCAAATTATTTTCATTTATAGTAAAACAATAGTATAAGTTTAGTCACTTTTACAATGTAAAATTATATTTAATTTCAAGGATGAAAAAGAAATGAGATCTTTTTTAGATATTACTAATTTATAGACATGTGGATCACATTATCACTATATAGAAAAATTGATCACTGTTTATAAAAGTAATAGACTTGAATAAATAATAGTTATTAACAATTTAAAGATATATATCTTCATTTATGGGCATATATACAGATGTATCTGTTCCGTGCTTTCGGGTTGTTTTCTAAGATTTTATTGTTCCTTAATAGAGTGAAAAAGCATACAGTAATACCTTCGTGGGTATAGTTAGCTTATCTACTCATAAATGTATTTTTATAAATCAATTAACTTTAGTATTACTCCTTATAACAGTGAAATAATTCTTTATTACGTAGTTAGTGATTTAAAAATGTAATTTACTAGTTTAAAAATTTCGTTCAATTGTTTTAAACTATTTAAATATTGAACTATTTTTAAAGGAGAGTTATTTCTAGTTATAAAAGCTATAACAATTTGAAATTCAGACATGGATGAAGAAGATATGAGCCCATGCTGTCCTATCACAGGACCATTGCTCAGACTGTGGTGTGGACCTGGAGAGATGGTGGGTGACAGGGAGACTGGGAAGAGGTCTGGGGAACTGGGGGACAGAAAGTCCAGGATGATTTGCAGAGTGTTCCTCTGAGGACAGGAGTCGGATCGAAGTGCAGGAGATCTGTGCAGGGGGTGAAGGAAATATAGACTCCACCCTCACCGTGTATCAGAGTCTTGGTAAAACCTGGGGCTGCTGCCATATTGGGATTCGCATGGTCTGTGGTGAGTCCTAGGCAAGGGTCTTATTGAAAAGATCCCACGTAGTTTTAAAGTGCTGTCATGGTTAAGGAAAATTATTCATGGTTTTCAAACTTTGGAGAGTATCAAGATCACCTGGAGGGTTGTTAAAGCGCAAGTTACTGGACCCCAATCCAGTGTTTCTGATTCAGGTGGGCTGGGGCAGGACAGAATTTATATTTCTGATACCATCTCAGAAATACATGAATTGCTGTCAGCCTGGGACCATACTCTGAGAACCACTGCTTACCATCCTTATGAGAATTTTAGTTTGAAGATGCAAGAGTGCTAATCAATAATTAGAGAGGGGACTTTCTCAAATTCTTCATGGAAGAAATGGTATCACAAATAGATATATAAGCAGAAACTTGAAAATAAAGTGAGGTTCATAGAAATATTTGGTACTAGAAAATAAGTAAAATTGTAGGGTGTGCGGAAGTTTCTCATATGACTTGAGAAGGGAAGAACGATTAATGATGACATACATCAGAGGAATATAGACTACAGGTGGAAGGGAGTAAAGATATCTTCCCCTCTTCCCTCAGAGTGGCTTTGAACGTTTGATTTTTGAACATTTCTTTTCCATTTTTCCTTTCTGAGCTCTGTGAACCTATAGATTATCTTCTGTCAGGCTCTTACTACCTATTCATAGGTAGGCATTCTCACTGAAAAATGAACATCTTTCCCCTTTATCTTGACTGGAGATTATCCATGCTGGGGATACCTTTGGCAAAAGTAATTCTTAGAGGTACTTTTATCAAGAAGATTAAAGAGGCTAGTGAAATGGAGTTCTGAGGTTTTTGAAAATTCAGCGGGCGAAAGATCAAAATGTTCTGGTGAGTGACATGAAGTTCTGCCTGTTATCCTGAGGATGTGGTTGAAGTCTTGGGCATGTGCAGAAGGAATAAATACAAGAAGACACTGAAGTTGACATCATGAAACTTTGAAAGAGCCATTCCATATGGATATTTAAAGGTATATCCAGGGTGATGGTAATGTAGAAGAAAAACATGGATTCTGTAAGAACATTCTGTAAGAAAGTTGAGAAGTATCCCAGATGCTGGAGGATGGTAATGAAAATGGGAACAGGTGGATATGAACAGGATATGAAGGACATTCAAGGGCAAGGAGGCTACCTGGCAGTCCAACCAGGGGACGTATTTGCCACCGACAAAAAACAAGGAGGAATGAGGAGGATGCTGGATTGGCTTTTTTTTTTTTAACTTATTTATTTTTGGCTGTGTTGGGTCTTCGTTTCTGTGCGAGGGCTTTCTCTAGTTGCAGCGAGTGGGGGCCACTCTTCATCGTGGTGCGCAGGCCTCTCACTATCGCGGCCTCTCTTGTTGCGGAGCACAGACTCCAGACACGCAGGCTCAGTAGTTGTGGCTCACGGGCCCAGTTGCTCCGCGGCATGTGGGATCTTCCCAGACCAGGGCTCGAACCCGTGTCCCCTGCATTGGCAGGCAGATTCTCAACCACTGCGCCACCAGGGTGGATTCGCTTTTAATGAAACATTTGGAAGAATAGTCAACTATTTTATAGGAACATGGTATGGGAGGAGGGAGAGTCCAGGTTTTGGTTCAGATTAGGTCTGTTGGTCAGGCCACCTGAAAGGCCTCCTACTTCTTACCCTTTTGATAGAGTCTAACCTGGGCTTCTGGGAAGTCCATTACTTGAATGAGTAAAGTGAAATAGTAAATTACAGAGATCACACAAGGTCAGCAGTACCATGAAAATGACTAATACTGATGCAGAGGTTCAAGAAAAACTTCAAACATTGTGATCATTTTATCACTGCCCATGTCACTCCTAATTTACTCTTCTTAGTTTCCCATTGCAAGTAAAAACTAAAAATAAAAAAAGAATAATAAATCTGTACATCTCCATCCTCATTTTGTTCAGCTGTCTCCCCCGTTCAGTGTAATGTCCTCAAGCCATCTGGGACTCAATTCAGGTACTAAAAATTCACCTTGATCTTTTCTGCCTCATGGTCTTTGCTGTTCTCTCTGCTTTGAATACTGTTGACTTCACCTCCTCCTGAACTTAGTGTATCTAATAGGGTCTCTGGTTATGAGCTCCATAACCATCTTTATAACGCTCACCATACCTGGGAATATTTCCTCCATTTTTTTCCCTTCTAGCTTGCCATCTCCTGGAAACAATCTATTCTATCTGATTCACTGCTATTACGTGCCATGTTTAGTACATACATAGCATGTGATAAAAAATGTTATTTGAAATAATGAATAATCAAGTTCTAGAATCAAATTCTAGAATTATGGTTATTAATTAAACTATAAAATATAGATAACTGAATCTAAGTTATGAACCTGAATCTAAGATATGTCTGACATGAAAAAAAAAAAAAAAAAGGCTTACCCCAGTTTCTAAAAGCCTGTTTAGTGCTCAGAATATTTAACACATTTTTACTTTTCTATGATGGAGGACACAGTGATGACTTGTTAGCATCTAAGAATAATTAGACTGCATTACAATTATAGGCTGTGTAAATGTATATGATAGAGAAGAAAACAGGTGAACATAGTGTTACAAATTAAAGATAGAAATACATCTATTAATTTACTGGGCATTTATTTGGAAAGTACTAAGGAGGTTATGATGATTGAACAATATGATTTTGCCCATATTAAAATATATTGGAAACTAAAGTTTTGCCTAATTAAATTGATTACACATTTTGGAGCTTTTTAACATGCTTAGCTTTGGAATTATAACAAAATTAGGAGGGAAAAATTCCATCTTCAAACTTATTCTCTGGAAAGGCTTCTAACCTGGATACTGCGGGTTATCCTATCACCATGCCTTGCTTGAAACAGTTATTCAGTGAAGGCTTAAGGCATTAGACTGGATTTAATTTATAGAGGAAAAAACCCAGATATTGCATAATCCCATATTAGGGGCAAACTCTGGAAACCTATTTTTTCCCATCTGTCTTAAAATAGATGAATGCTTCAGTTTTGGTGAAAGGTTTTGAGTGAAAAGATTTTACAATTTTTATAACACAACAGCCACTGAATTCTCCTTTTCTCCTAAAGATATTTTATTATAATTATTGGCTTTGAATTATTCATTATGGGTGGAGAATTGTATGGCTTTATCAATGTTTTATGACAAAATGGAACTAATTAAATTTGAAATAATAATAATAATAATAATAATAATAATAATAATAATAATTACAAGAGTGATTATTGTCCTTATCAGAGTAACAGGAAGTTGAAAAATAATTCTTAAAAAAATTTACCATATAAATAATAATAATATTCATGGAATATCTCCATGAAAATAAAAAAACATATTAAACTGTATTCATTTGAACTCCACTTATCTGCAAACAAACAACAAGGTTTGTTTTCCCACAGTTTGAGTGTCTCTACCAATTGGTCTTAAATGCAGGTATATTGTTCTGTGTAAATGCTGATAGGGTTTAATTGAAGACTCTACGATAAAGACCTCTGGATGGATAAGTAACAGAGAGGGGTGGGGGTGGGGGGGAAGACTTGACAAGTCCTGGGGACTTAGAGTCCTTTAGAGGACTCGTGCACTTTTGACTGAAGGAGAATGAAGATTTAGTTTTGTGAAAATAAAAGGCTAGATATCAAATAATTTCTGTTGTTAAATTAATTCAACGTCTTTGAATTTATTCTACATTATCCTACAGTCCTAAAGGAAGTAGGCAAACTTTTAAAAAAATATATTTACTTTTTTTTTTTTTTTTTAATTAAGAAAAGTAGTCCCAACACCCAGAGTCACTCACTGCTAATAGTTGCTGTACTTTCTGTCATTCCATCTTTTTGTAACATACTTGAGTCATGCTTAGCATTTTAATGTCCCATACCTTTCAATAAGAATATTTCCCTCAGTAAGACATAATGAGCATTCTCCTGTGTAACAGGAAATATTGTATATGGTTATGATATACTCTAGTCTGTGAACACATCATAATTTTTTTAACTTATAAAAATTTGGTGATTTTTTCCAACATTTCTTTATAATGTGACAATGAGTATTTTTATGCTCAAATCTTCATGTGAACCTCAGGTTATTAATGTTCATAACTGGAATTACTGTATTAGGAGTTATGAATGAAGTAGAAGGGTTGTATCAAATAATCTTCCTTCAGCCAGGAGCCAGCTTCCCACATCTTTCATAGCACTGAGTATTTTGTAACTTGTTATTTACTAGGAAAAATGATATCAATACTATTTTCATCTATTTCATTACTAGTGATGTTGCACATTTTCCCCATCTTTAAAAGTCACTTGTATATTTTTTCATCAGAAAGAGAAAGTATAAAAAAAAAAATCCTACCTAAAATAACATTGAAAAAATGCCTAGGAATAAACTTAACCAAGGAGGTGAAAGACGTATACACTGAAAACTATAAAATATTGATGAAGGAAATTGAAGATGATTCAAAGAAATGGAAAGATAACCCATACTCTTTTATTGGAAGAATTAATATTGTTAAAATGGCCATACTACCCAAAGCAATTTACAGATTTAATGTGATCTCTATCAAAATACCCATGACATTTTTCACAGATCTAGAACAAATAATACTAAAATTTGTAACCACAAAAGACCCAGAATTGCCAAAGCAATCCTGAGAAAACAGAACAAAGCTGGAGGCATAACCCTCCTGGACTTCAGACAATACTACAAAGCTACAGTAATCAAAAGAGTGTGGCACAAAAACAGACAAATGGAGCAGTGGAACAGAATAGAGAACCCAGAAATAAACCCACACACCTATGGTCAATTAATCTTCAACAAAGGAGGCAAGAATATACAGTGGAGAAAAGACAGTCTCTTCAGCAAGTAGTGCTGGGAAAGCTGGTCAGCTACTTGTAAATAAATGAAGTTAAAACACTCCCTCACACCATACACAGAAGCAAACTCGAAATGGCCTAGAGACCTAAATAGAAGACATGAAACCATGAAACTTTTAGCAGAGAACATAGGCAAAACATTTCCAGACATACATTGTAGCAGTACTTTCTTAGCTCAGTCTCCCAAAGCAATAGAAATAAAAGCAAAAATAAACAAATGGGACCTAATCAAACTTAAAAGCTTTTGCACAGTAAAGGAAATTATAAACAAAATGAAAAGACAACCTGTGGACTGGGAGAAAATATTTTGCAAGCAATGGGATTGACAAGGGGTTCATATCCAAAATATGCAAACAGTTCATGCAACTCAATATCAAAAAACAAACAACCCAATCAAAAAAGTGGCAGAAGACCTAAATAGGCATTTTTTTCGAAGAAGACATACATATGGCCAACAGGCAAGTGAAAAGATGCTCAACATCATTTTTTGTTAGAGAAAAATAAAAACTAGGAGATATCACCTCATACTTGTCAGAATGGCCATCATCAAAATGTCTACAAATAATAAATGCTGGAGAGGGTGCAGAGAAAAGGGAACCCTTCTACACTTTTGGTGGGAATGTAAATTGGTGCAGCCACTATGGAAAGCAGTATGAAGGTTCCTTAAAAAACTAAAAATAGAGCTACCATATGATCCGGCAATTCCACTCCTGTGTATATATCTGGAAAAAATGAAAACACTAATTCAAAGAGATACATGTACCCCAATGTTCATTGCAGCACTATTTATAATAGCCAAGACATGGAAACAACCTAGATGCCCATCACAGATGATTGGTTCAAGAAGATGTGATACATATATATATATATATATATATATATATATATATATAGAGAGAGAGAGAGAGAGAGAGAGAGAGAAAGATAAATATTATATGACATCACTTATATGTGGAATCTAAAAAATAGTACAAATGAATCTATATACAAAACAGAAACAGACTCACAGACATAGAAAACAAACTTATAGTTTCCAAAAGGGAAAGGGGAGGGGAAGGGTTAAATTAGGATTATGGGTTTAACAGATACACACCACTATATATAAAAAAAGATAAGTAACAGGGATTTACTGTATAGTACAAGGGATTATATTTAATATCTTGTAATAACCTATAATTGGAAATAGTCTGAAAAAAAATTTATGTATAACTGAATCACTTTGCTGTACAGCTGAAACTAACACAGTATTGTAAATCAACTATACCCCAATTTAAAAAAAAATGTTTAAAGGAAAGGCTCGTATATTTTTCAATTTTTTGTTATTATGTGTTATTACTTTACTACTTTATAAATCTCCATTTAAAATATAAGGACATTGTTTTTAATAATAAGTCTTTTATCTCCTTAAGGCTGGCATCAGGATTTGAATTAGGGTATTCAGGCTCCAAAAATGCCAGTTTTTGCCACTTGCCCCATCTGCAATCAGGATGTTATTATCAGGCACTGGATGGAAGGCAGGACGTGGCAGGACTGTAGAGATATAAGCTAGGAAACTGAGGCCAGGGAACCTGAGGGCCCTGAAATAAAAGGGGGTTTTCCTGGGGGTTCCCTGGGTGTTCTAGCAATCACCTCATTCTCAGTGGCCAGAAATCAGCTCAGCTTCCTATACAAGACTGTTTCAAATTAAAGCCAAAAAAATGTGAAACTGCAAGTCACCGACAATAAATATTTATTAAAAGCTACCTATGAGCTAGGGGGGACTTTAGGGGCCAAGGGTAGAATAGTACAAATGTAGACAAGGCATATCTGCCTATGGGAGTTCATATTTTAGTGGAGAGGGCTTACAGTAAATACATTCAATTATAAATATATAATCTGCCAGGTGGTGATAGGGCTATGGAGAAAAATAAGAGAGAAAAGGAACAGCCTTGCTGGGGAGAGTGGAATACAAGTTTTAATAAGAAAGTGATCTGTGAGCAAAGATATGAAAGGAAGAAGGGGGTGAGCCATGCTGATATTTTGAGGTAAATGGTTATGAAACGGCAAATGTAGAGACATAAAACAAGAGCATTGCTAGCGATTTGGAGGATAGTCTGGATGTCCTCTGTGGCTTGTATGACCGGAGTAGGGGAGGGAGTTGTCGCAGATGGAGTCTGAGTGATGGGGAGAAGACAGGACTTGTATCATCTTGCAGGTCCTCACAACGGGCGGTGGGATGGGGAATCCTCAGAGGATTTTGTGTAGAGGAGTGACGTGATCTGACAAATGTTTTAAGTGCATCATGTTGGCCCCTGAGCTGAGAACAGTTGTGGGACCACAGTGGAAGCAGGGAGACCCATTAGGAGGCTATTCACATGAGCCAGGACAGAACATGACGATGGACTGAATGAGGGCAGTAACTGTGGTGATAGGGAGAAAGTGGTGGAGATGGTGGGAAATTATTCGAGTCTGGCTATACTTAGAGGGTTTCCTGGATGATGAGTATAGAACATGAAGTTAAGAGGGTCATCAGCGAGGATGGCCCTGAGGGTTTTGGTCTGAGCAGCTGTAAGAATGGAGCTGCTGTTTACCGAGATAAGGAAGCCCATGGGAGAAGCAAGTTTTGCAGGAAGATAACCAGTTTGGTTTAGGTCATGATAAACCTGAGAAACATTTCACATTCAGTAGAGACCATTATATATACTAACCTGGAGTTTCACAGAGCTCCAAGTAGAGATAAAAATATGGAAGTCGTCAGTGGATACTAAACAAATAAAATTTAAAATGAAATTTTATGATCTTAGCAAGAAAGTGACTCTAAATAGAGAAGAGGTGTGAGAACTATATCTGGCTCAATCCAACATTAATATTTGGAGACATGAAGAGGGTACAGCCAAGGAGACTGAGGGGTACTTGTCCTAAGATAGAAAACTAAGAGTGTAGTGTCTTGTACTCAAGTTGAGATGGGGGAAGGGGTGTAATGTACATTGTGATTAATACCATTAACGCTATGGTATGTTGTGTATGAAAGTTTTTAAGAGAGTAAATCCTAAGAGATCTCATCAGAAGGAGAAATATTCTTTTTTCTTTTTCTTTAGTTTTGTATATTTATGAGATGGTGGGTGTTCACTAAACTTATTGGGATAATCATTTCATGATATATTTAAGTCAAATCATTATGCACTACACCTTAAATTTATAGTGTTGTACTTCAATTATATCTTAATAAAACTAGAAGAAAAAAAATACTAAAAAAAATTACTTGAGCAGCATTAAACCCTCCATGGGTGCTATAGGTTCTGAGGAAATGGTGACGGACAAGACAGATAAATTATTGACAATAAACACACTGTGCCTCTGAGTGGGCGGGGGGAAGAGAAGAAAGAAAGGGGAATGGGCGTGAGGTAACGTTGCATGTTCGGCTGTTGGTCAGTAAACTGAGGACAGATCCCTGACTACTGACTTAGGAATATGGTGGTCAGTGATGACCACACTAAGAGTTCTTCACTTCTGTGCAGTTTTACCAGACAGAAATCTGCATAACCCAAGTGGATTAGGTTCAAGGGTGAATAGGAAGACAGTGGTCGGAAGCAACAAATAAAGCAACTCCTTCTGGGAACTTTGGTGGGAAGGGGCACAGAGCTGGATATTGGCAAGTTATGTGTAGTCAAGCAGAAGTTTTGTTGTGATTTGCTTTTTTAAGGTGGGAAAATGTTCAGGATGCTTTAATATGCTGATGAGAATTATTCTGAGGAGAACAATTTGATGACATAAGGAACTGAGAGGATGAAAACTTGCCCTTAAATAGGTGAGAGGGAGATGGATCCTGGTGCACAATTGGGGGGCGCTTCTTCAGATGGGAGCCTGGAGGAGACGAAAGAACCAGAGTCTGTAGGTACAGATGCAGGTGGATGGTAGATACGCAAGTGAGAGTCCTTGGAAACTCTTTTCTACTTGTTTATAATTTGTGATTATAAACTCAGCCGCAAGTGAGGATGGGAGGTGGTGAAAGTCTAGAAAGAAAAAAAATATTTGGAATAGTTGGCCGGGAAAGTGAATTGTCCTTTCTTAACTCTGACTTATTTTTCAAAAATCATAGTACTAAATACATTCCACGTGTTTACATATTCAAATTGTAGGTTAATTATTAATAGATCTCACGCCATCTCTTGTTATTTGTGGAGAGTTTAAACTATCAGTGGTCATTTTGTTTCATTATCTCATCTGCTTGGTTTTAAGTACAGTAAGTCCCCTACCTACGAACCTTCAAGTTGCGAACTTTCAAAGATGTGAATGTGCATTCACATGTTCAATCACGTAAGTTAGTTCATGTGTCTGGCGTACATTGTCTCGTGTGCATCCTCTACAAGTGGTTGTGCTTTTGTGTACTTAACTGTACAGTACTGTATAGAGTACAGTAGTAGAGTATTTTTATTTCAAGCCCAGGATGTCTGGAAGCAAGCATAAAAGCAGCAGTGATGTAGCTGGTACTGCTAAGTATTGCCAAGTGATAACGATGGAAACAAAAGTGAAAATAATCAAGAGAGTGGAGCGAGGCAAAAAGATGGTTGACATCTCTCATTCTTATAACATGAATCTTTCAACCATTGGCATGATTCTAAAGAACAAGGACAAGATTATGGAACATGTGAAGCCTGCTGTGCCGATGATGTCGGCAATAATATCGAAGAAGCATGGAAAAGTGATGGAGGAGATGGAGAAACTGCTCATTGTGTGGATGCAGGACCAGTATCAGCATCGAGTCCCACTCAGCTTAATGCTGATTCAAGAGAAAGCTAAAAGCCTTTATGAAGACTTGAAGAAGAAACACGGCTAAGAATCAGGGGGCACATCTTTTAATGTCAGCCATGGCTAGTTTCATCCTTTGAAGGCTAGAGCCAAACTTCACAACGTAAGAGTATGTGGTGAGGCAGCAACTGCAGATATGGTAGCTGCCTGGGAATTTCCTGAAATGCTTCGAGAAATTATTGATGAAGGCGTGTATTTACCTGAGCAGGTTTTTAATGTGGATGAGACAGGACTGTACTGGAAGAGGATGCCAGACCAAAGGTACATCAGTAAGGAGGAAAAGTTGATGCCAGGCTATAAAGCAGCAAAGAATAGGATAACTCTGTTGTTTGCTGGCAATGCTTTCAGAGAAACGAAGCTGAAGCCTCTCTTAGTTTATCATTCAGGGAACCCAAGAACCCTTAAAAACATAGCCAAAGGCTCTCTTCCTGTTGTGTGGAAGAGTAACCCCAAAGCCTGGGTTACACAAGCCATTTTCCAGGACCGGTTTTTCTACCACTTTATCCCGGAGGTAGAGAAATATTTCTTGGAGAAGGATGTCCCATTCAATATTCTTTTGCTGCTTGACAGTGCTCTGGGCCACCCCCCATTCAAGGACATCTTTCATCCCAACCTCAAAGTAGCACATCTGCCACCGAATACTACATCACACATCCAACCTATGGATCAGGGAGCTATAGCGACTTCCAAGAACTATTATTTATGTCACACTTTTCATCAGGCAGTAGAGGCGAGTGAGGAATCAGAAACAACCTTGCGACAATTTTGGAAGGACTATAACATCTACAAGGCCGTAGAAAACATTGTCTTTGCTTGGCGTGAGGTTACAGCCGTCACCATGAATGGGGGTTGGAAGAACCTTTGCCCACAGTTTGTTCATGATTTTCGTGGATTTGAGAAGGCGGATGAGGAGTCCAAAGAGGTCTTCAGCAACTTAGTGACCCTCAGTAAGAAGCTGGAGCTAGATCTGCAAGAGGACGACTTCATGGAACTCCTTGCTGTGCAACACGAGGAGCTTACTAATGAAGACCTGATGGAATTGGAGGCCCAGAGAAAGGATGAAGAGAGACAAGAGGAAGAAGTAGCTGAAGAACTGAAGAGATTCCTGACGCAGGAAATGGCAAGGGGATTTTCTTTATTTGAGGAGGCACTGTTAGTTTTTGAGGCAGAGAACCTGAATGGAGAACGGTACATGAAGGTTGCAGCAGCCGTTCAGAATGCAATCCAGTGCTACCGTGTCATCTGTGATGAGAAAAGAGCTACTACCCAGACATCACTGGATCATTTTTTCAAGAGGGTAGATAGAATTGAATGCAGCAAGGAAGCAGAGCCTGTGCCACCAACGTCAGGCGTGAGTGAAATTGCATCTTGCCCTCTGTCTCCTATTGTTGACGATCCTTCAGCTCTACCATCTCCCACCTCCTCTCCCTCCTCCAGTCAGTAACTCTTCTTGCCTGTTCACTCGATGCCAGCCCCTGTTTGCCAGCTGTTATACTGTACTACTGTACTTTTCAAGGGACTGTACTGTAAGATTAAAAATTTTTATTTTTTGTTTGTTTTTTATGTATTATTTGTGTGAAAAGTATTATGAACCTATTACAGTATAGTATTGTGTAGCCGATTGTGTTAGTTGGGTACCTAGGCTAACTTTGTTGGACTTATGAACAAATTAGACTTAGGAACACGCTCTCAGAATGGAACTCGTTTGTACGTAGGGGGCTTATGGTAATTTTCTTTGCTTTTATTCAACTTTCTGGACTACTGGTAGCAAAATTTTGTAGCTTGTTAAGGGAGACGTTGATTTAGCATTTTCGAGTGAACAACAATATTCATCAACACAGGTACAACCACAGGAGACTAATTCCAATTATTCAGAAGTAGGAGATCCTCACAAAGCTTGCTGGCATCTCCATTTTATCAGATATTGTACACTTGATTGGGCACATATAATGGTTTCTGCTTCTACTGCTTTCTGCTGATCGATAAAAAATTCCTTTCAAAACAAATCTCAGCATATATTTTAGTGAGTGGGAGTCTGTACTACTTATAATCATATACAGTGTTGTATGTTTGGCAAGCTTTTCAAAGAGTTCTTGTTACAAAAATCCATAAAGTGATAAGTGGAAAACAAATATCAACAACAAACAAACAAAAAACATTCTTATGATAGTTAGATAATTAAAACACCTTAAAAAATCAACTTGTATATATTAATCCCAAACTCCTAATATATACACACTATTATATATATAAACTAGGTAACCATGGAGGGCCTACTGTAGAACATAGGGAACTCTACTCAATGTTTTGTACAATAATAACCTATAAGGGAAAAGAATATGAAAAAAATTGATATATATGTATAACTGAATCACTTTGCTGTACACCTGAAACTAGTACATTAAAAATCAAGTATACTTCAATAAAAAAAAAGAACGAACAAACAAACAAAAACAAAAAAAAAGAGAAAATATCTTTTGAAGAAAGATGATCCAAGGTAAACTAAAGGTGACCTAAAATATAATAATAAAATCTATAAAAAAAATCAACTTGTATCATTAACCTCAGGTGAGAATATGGCAGAAGAGTAGGTTTAGAATTCACTACACTGTTTCAGAAACATTCAAGTTTGCTAGTGAGAGTGAACCATGGACTCTGTAGGAACCTTGGCCTTATATGGACCACAATGTCAGTGTTCATTTTTACATGAGCTTTTGTTTTAAAAACGTGTATGCAGTGTTGCATGTAAACATGTTGCAGCATTATCCGTTCTTCCTGTGTCAGTAAGACATAATAATTACTTGTATCCATACATTTGGAAAACTAGCTTCAGTGTATTTGTAGAAGGACAGCAGTAATATTTTTTTTTAATAAAATTTAAATTGGGACACACCTTGTGTTCCATTTGTCTTACACTCTTAACAAAGATTAAGTGAGTTTGTAGAAACTGAAGCATAGTTAGGGGGATGTTGGTAGGTGTCCTTCGTATGACCCAGCCCTGCCCCTATACTCTCATACAGACAGTGATCTGAAGGTTAGCTGAGGGAATTGGGGAGCTGAGCTGAATTGTCACCAAAAATGAACTATTTTGGCTATTTTTATCTACGTGATGCAGATTTTGAAACCGAGGTAGAGGAGATAAAGGAACCTTCCTAAGGTCACACAGCTAGCACGAGGTGGTGCTGGCATTTGACCACAAGCAGCCTGGCCTTCTTACCCACCAGATCATGTCACCTTTTCCATCCTACACAGAGAAGGGTGATCACAGCAAACTGGCTTCTTGAGGGAGCATTGTGGATTCGTGTTGTTAATTCCTTAGAGACTGAATATATTTGCTTCTGATGAAATTTTCTTTAAAATATCTTTCCCGTCTTTTTTACATTCTTTTTCTTACAATATTTTAGCTAAGTGTGTAAATTCTCTCATCGCCATTCACAAGTGACTATATTGCTTTGGAAAGAAGAGCAACCTGAAAAAGCTCATAAAGATTTTGAACAAATTCCTTTGTTGAAAGTTCAATGAAAGGGCTGAATATGCATGTATCGTGTATGAAGAATTTCACCTAAAAATGAAGAAAATAACACAGGGACACTTTCTCTGAAATAAGAGCTACGAGTCAGTGACGTCTTTCACTACTATTGCCTTGCAACTGACTTATGGAGAAATCCTAGAAAATAGGTTGCTTGTGTTTTTTTTTTTTTTTTTTTTCCCAGTCTTATCACAAATCATTGCTAATGAGTAGCTTCTTCATGATGTAGAACAGTTTCAAATTCAGTGTACATTGTGGATTCTCAAGTGTTAATTAAGCACACTGTTTATATAGTATATCTCAACATAAATGTCTGAATGAAGATTCAAGCCTTTCCAGTGACAGATGATGTACATTTAACAACGAATCTGACAGATTTCCTACTTCCTCTGGGACTTGACTCTGAGAGAGGGAGGAGAGAAAATAAAAACACTGTCTATAATCTTCATTCTCAGAAAAGGTTCATTGTTTGAAAATTGAGTTGGTATAATTGAAAGAGGATGGGAAAAGGGGAGCTGTGGTTTAATGGGTATAGAATTTCAGATCTGCAAGATGAAAAATTCTAGAGATATTTCACAACAATGTGAATATACTTAACACTACTGAACTGTACACTTAAAAACAGGATGGTAAATTTTGTGTTACGAGTTTCTTAACTACAATAAAGAAACTCTGCTCAATACTCTGTAATAACCTAAATGGGAAAAGAATTTGAAAAAGAATAGATACATGTATATGTATAACTGAATCACTTTGCTGTACACCTGAAACTAACACAATAGTGTTAATCAACTCTACTCCAATATAAAATAAAATTTTTAAAAAAGACATCTTGGTTGCTTCCAAGTTTTGGTGATTATGAATAAAGCTGTTATAAATATCAAAAAATAAATAAATAAAATATTTTTATAAACTTGAAAAAAAAAGAAAATTTAAAAATCAGTATGTATCCTTCCATCCTTCCACAGGATTTTTGTGAATCACATACATATATGTCATTTATGTGTACATGTATAAATGTATGTATACATTTATATACACACATATATATATCTATATATACACCTATACATTATGTCTTATACCTATATCTATATATATATTTAGAAATTAATTTAGAACATACCTATAAATATAATATAAATGTATATACATATATAAATATATATATATATATATATACACACATACATATATATAGTTACTGTTTTCTCCCAAGCAAGAGCTTATTATTTCTTTGGTGCTGCAGCTGGCCTTTGGCACTTGTCAGTATAACACAGCTGTCCTTCTGTGTCTGTTCAGTACAGTCTGTAAGGAAGATGCTGCTGATGATAATGATGTCACAGTTTTTGACAGCGCAACACTTGTCAGTCATTCTTCTATTGATGGGCATATTTATTGTAGAAAGTGCTGCAGTCAACCACTCTGTACAAATTTTCTTACAGATGCATTCCTATAAGGGGAATTCTCAATCAAGGATATTTATATTTACGCTTTTGTTCTTTTTTAAATTGGTACTGCAAATTAACCTCCACAAAAGTGAGAATGTCTGATATAACCTTGCCAATATTGGGTAATATCAATTTAAATAGTTTATCTAGAGACATAACAGTGTTTGCTAATGTAATTTTTAATGTACCACATGATTTGTTTGTTTTCTGGATACCTCTTGTTCATATCCTTAGCCAGCTTCTGCCTTTTTATTATGATTGTTGCTGTCTCCTTATTAATTTACAGGAACCCATTCTGCAACTTTGTTTAGAAAGAATCTCAATATAGAAATACTTATAGTCTTTATATAATCAACTAAATTGGAGTTTATTTAATAGGACATGCGATACTAAATTGTGATTAGAATCCTACTTCTCGTGTCTAAATAAAGCTCATCCCACAGGGCCTTGTGACATGGATGTTGTCTCAGTGGCCTTTTAGCCCTCTCTTTCTTTGGTTGTGAAAATGGTTTCCTTTTTCACCCTTTCTAGTAGAGCATTTTATTATTTATCCTTGGGCTTTCTTTCTTCTATTTTTTTCTTCTGTAGGTATTTCCAGACTCTCCAAAAACATTCATTTGATTTCTTAAGTAATTTTTTGACTCTCTCTAATCCTTTTAAACTAACATTTTAATTTTATTTAATACTCTTTGAAGATAATTTGGTTTTCACATCCTCTAATATTTCACTCTATGCTGTCAGTCCCATAGTCCGTTTGTTTTCCCCTGCGGATTGCTGGACTTGCTCTGTCATTGGGCTCTTGTGTCTTTTGGATAGAATCTATTGGTCATAAAAGCAGCACGGGGGACTTCCCTGGTGGCGCAGTTGTTAAGAGTCCACCTGCCAATGCAGGGGACACGGGTTCGATCCCTGGTCTGGGAAGATCCCACATGCTGCGGAGCAAGTAAGCCTGTGCGCCACAACTACTGAGCCCGTGTGCCACAACTACTGAAGCCTGCGCGCAGCAACGAAGACCCAATGCAGCCCAAAATAAATAAATAAATAATAATAATAATAAAAACAAATGGGCTCAGAGTCAGCTCATAGTTCCCATAAGTCACTACCTTGTTATGGCAGCGTGTACTAGGGTGTCTTACACAGGGCTCGCGTGGGCAGGGCAAGAGACAGGGAGGCCCATGGAAATAAGAACTTAAATTATCCAATGCCACGTAATGCATGAATTTATTTATGTATTAATATATATTTATATATCTGAAAAAATACTTTTGGTGTAACGTAGCCTATCTGAATGAAGAGTCTGGATATGTGGCCAGAAAAATAGGCTCCTGTGAATGTGAGCCTGTGTGTTGCTTCACAGGGCAATGAATCATCCACTCCTGCGTGGTGAGCAGCGAAAGTAGTGAAGTCACTCAAAGACAAACATTTCTGTAACATTCGTATTCAGGGCAGAGTTTGTGGT
Source organism: Eschrichtius robustus (assembly GCF_028021215.1). Taxonomy (NCBI): domain Eukaryota; kingdom Metazoa; phylum Chordata; class Mammalia; order Artiodactyla; family Eschrichtiidae; genus Eschrichtius; species Eschrichtius robustus. The sequence continues at coordinate 113,289,428 of NC_090832.1, forward strand.
AATGGAGCAATTGATTAAGGACTCTTTTTTACAGTCTGATGACATGCTTTTTTAATCAATTATACTTTTTATCCATTTGAACCTATGCATTTTCAAGCAACAGAATGAATCTCCTAGAATCGACTTAGAAACTGATACACCATTGCCATACACTTTAATGTAATCCATCTAAGTACTGTACATGGAACCATTTCAGCCAATTGCATTTGCACATTTGGCACTAGTCATAGAGTAGGGAAGAAGGTTGATAAGAAAGTGCGAAATGGAAGAATCTTTGAATACTTCATGGGAGATTGTGAAACATAGAAATCGTCAGAATTATCTAGTTGAGAGATTTTTGGCAACAAAATGCCCACAGTATTCATACTGTCACTTGGTAAAAATTGTCGTTAGCAGTATTAGCATTTCACTGGCCATATTGCATGTAAATTAGTCTAGTATTGTAACGTTGAATAAAAGTGGTTTCAGATACCTACATCATGATTAAGTTTCATGTCTCTGTGAATCTGTCCAGTAACACTGTCTGTCAGGAAAAAAAAATGTTACAAAATTTCATAAGTCACCATGGTTGAATCACAGAAATTACCTAATCTAACATTTTGCAGCAGTAATCGCTGCATAGTTGCAGGATATGTAAAAAAGAATTCTGGCATTCTAAGTCAAGGATTGTGACTAAGGAAAAATGTCACAGTAGTCAAACTTAGGGTAAAGTCTTCGGTACCTGGTGTGAAGGCAGCATTTCTAAATATCTGTAAGGATATTGATAAACATATATGCCTCCATAGTAATACAAGCTCCTGAAGCACAGTCATTTTTTATAAAAAATGAAACTTTTTAAAAATTGAGGAATTGACTATTTTAGTGTGCTGTATTTCTGGGGTAATTGGTAACCCACGTAAAACATCGCTATGGTAACCAGAATATTTGACTGAGTTTCCATTTTATGCCATAGTGGATAATTGAAAAAAATTTACATTAAAATTTCAGCATCTGAATTATGAAACTGGTTTATTGAAATTCACCAGTTAACATTGCTGCTATAAACATCAGTATACAAATATTTTGTGATAAGAATAAAAAGTATTGTTCTAAAAGGAAGTAGGGAGTTTCAGAATACTTTATATTTAAGCTAGTATTAAATCAAGGGTCTTTCATTAAGCACTGAGTCTTGTTGTGATCACTGAATTGCCATAAAAGCTTTTATATGTTTCTGAACTATACAGTATTGAGTACACAGTTTCTGCCTATGTGACTGAGGGTAGGAGGAATGTGTGGAAGAGGGTCATTCAAAATAGGGCATATGTGTTATCTACTGCCACAAGAAGAGTGTTTTTGTATTTCCATTGTTTAGAGCCTATAAATAAATGAACGCATAGAGTACGTCGTTAGCCTTTATTTTTCCATGTTATCAAATGTAGTTCTTCTGTGTATTTGCACTGAAGCAAATATGTATGAACAAATAACTTGTCAATTAATCTTTAATTTTATCTTAAACTTTGTCCATGACATTTTTTTCTTTCTGGTATTTTACAAGTTTCTTTATTCTGCGACACTTCCATTCACCTCTGCCTTACTTTTAACAACCTGTTTTGCTGTTTTGTTTGGACCCATATTTAGAGAACTCTTGGAGTGTGCTTGCCTTGAAATATTTATAATGGATAATATTCAGATCCTGCTATCAGAGTGCTGTATGATATCTGTAACTAAATGAAGATAATGATTCATTCAATGTTTCTTTCAACATATTTTCTTACCTATCATTGACCAGGGGAGAGACTGGGGGTGTAGGAGCTGGCTGAGAGGAGGTACGGGTTGGTGGAAGATGTGTGTAATATAAGCCAGAAAAGTGTACAGTTTTAAAGCAATTAATTGCACGTTGCAGCCTTCAGCCTTTAATGCCCAAACCGCCATTGTCTAAATTGCAGCAGGCCTGGCTGCAGGAAGCCTGTCCTTTACCAGGCTCCTGTTCTCATGTGTTTCTGAGAGTCGAAACTCTTCGCTTTCTCACCCGTCTGCCCTGGGTTGACTGAGATCTTACCCACTCTTGCTGTCTTCTGCACCTCATGTGCAGTATCCCTCTCCCAGGATGGCTCTTCCTCTCCTGGACGGCTGTTCCTCTCCTGGACAGCTGTTCCAACAAGCCTGTCACTCAGAGCATAGCTGGGTCCAAGCTCTGCTCAGAGTATTTACAGAAAATGTCAGATGGGCAAGAATGACTCCGACTCCGTGCTAGATATAACTGCTCTCAGGCTGCACAGGACAAGACTTGGTCCCTCGCTGGGCGCTCACTACTTTGTCTTCTTCTGTGTTTTGGAGGCCAGTTCACCTCCCCTCCTTTACCAGCTCACCCCCAGTTTGTGCCCACCTACTCCCCTCCCCGCCGCACTGCCCTTCATCTGCTAAGGCTCAGCAGAGTTTCGAAAACAAGTCTCCACTTCCCCTCCCTTTGCCCAGTCACAGCTCAGCCTTCAAGTTAAATAAAATAAAATGGTAAAACGGCAGACATGTAAATTCATGGAGAAAGGAAGAAACCTGTTTAAAATATATTATTATGCAAAATGCTTGTCTCCTAGGTATTATAACACATTTACATAACCAAAAGGCTTATTAAAATTTTCCCCGTATCAAGGAAGCATTTTGCACTCAAATAATTTAAAATGCAACTTGCAGAGAACTAAGAAAAGCTGATGGTTTAAAAAGAAAAAGACAGATATATCCTGTCCTCACTCCTCCATCTGTTTGCAGCCGTTGTCAAAATTGGAGTCCATTCACAGCTAGAAAATTCTGTTTCATATGCAGAGAGAAGATAAATGGAGAAGACATATTGCAATTATTTTACTATTAAGTATATATTATATTTTATTATGAAGTATTATTAAGTATATACTAAGTATATTAAGTATATATTGTTAAGTATATATATATAAGTATATATTTATTGAGTACAAACTTTGTGTGTGACGCCACTGTAAATCCTCTGTCTATATAACATACAGGCCCTTAAGGATATGATGTAGTGATACGAATAATTGGGTACTAATTATGTATTTCCTGTAATTCTGTGTTAATTCAATTACCATTAGCTGACTATTCATCTCACACCAACCCATGCCAAATACTGTAGAAAATACAAGGACATTTACAACACAGGTTCTAGCTTTTAGGAACCTATGATGTAATTGGGTAAAAATGTGTGCGTGAAAAGTTGACGTGATTTGTAAGTAACATATAAGCAAATTGCAAGATAACACAGTATAAATATTAAAAGAAATTAAAGTTGGGATAGGGAATTAGCTTACTAAAGAAGTATAAGAATTGGCTTAGCTCAAAAAAGGTAATGGCTTTTCAGTTATAGTAGAATATTCCTGGAATATGAAGGTATCCTTGAACAAGTCTCAGAATATAGAGATTAAATAAACAGAAGTATGTGAAGCGAGAAGATGGGTCCAGTTGATGGGCACTCATGGGAGTCACACTGAGCTTCTGGGGTAACATTCAAGAGGCAGCATTGACGTTCTTGCCCCGGAGAATCAGGCACATACAGTACGTGTGTGATTAACTGGTTTCGATTGATAAAGTCATATTTTAATGAGTAGATCTGGTACAGACCTGCAAAATGTTTTAGTGATGGGAGAAATAGGAAGTAAGTTAACACCAAAGATTCAGGCAGGCCTTGGGCCATAAGAAAATGCAGTTAACTTTGAAAATCATTGAGAAGCTGCTGATGAGAAGTGAAGGCTGTGTTGTTTTCACAGAGATGGTGTTGGAAGAGGTACATGTGGAAGGTGTTAACAGCCTGAGGCTGAAGAGATGACAACACATCGTCAGCATTTTCATCAAGAATAAGGAGAGTTACTGTGGAAAAGGCACCACCCTAGGAGACAAGGATAGAGTGTGGTATTAATGCTCCATCCAGGATTTACGAGGAGAACAGAATTCATACACAAAATATATCAGTGACAACGTAAGGCTTCACCTGCCAGGAAAATGTCAAAATTGGGCATGTGTTCAACAAAGGGGATTGGTTAGAAAGTTCTTTGGACAGAATGAGACTTGAGCTGAGCCTTTCAGGAAGAGTAGGAGAGAAAATGGAAAAAAGGCATGAGAGGAAATCAGCCGAGTCTTCCCAGTGTCTGCAGGTTCAGTGATGGGCATCAGATCGGCAAGGTAGGCAAAGAGTAATTTGGAACTCATCTTTCCTTTCTGGCAAAGGATGCCCATGGAAGATTTTTAAATATAAGGCTGCTGCGAAAACATTTGTTTAGGGGAGTTATGAATAAGGATGCATTATTTGATCTGAGGGTAGAAGCGAAGGCTAGCAGAGCAGTTGCTGCTTAATTATAATAGTCCAGGTAAAGTCCTCCTCCATAGTGAGGGGAGAATACAGTAGGGCCCTCTGTATGCCTGGGTTGTACATCCGCGGATATGGAGGGCTCACTGTACTACTTCCTTTTGTATAAGGAACTTGGACATCCACGGATTTTGGTATCCGTGAAAGGTCTTGGAACCAATTCTTCAGAGATACTGAGGGCCAACTGTAATGGAAAAACAAAGAACAGGACCGATTAAGAAACATTGTAAACAATAATCTCAGTAACTGACTGAGAGTAGGAAAGTGAATGTAAAGAAAAGTCATTTTTCCTAACTTGGTGTGTTTCTAAGATGATATGTCATTTACAAAAGTAAAGCAGCCTGGCGCTGATTAGAGGGGCTGGTGTATCCCTAAGACAACGTGAAAAATTTGGTTTGAGATTTGGAAGAGTACCAAATTGGAAATTTTGGCTAGACTGTCAGAGATGTAATTTTTTAAAAACACCAGGTCATTTTAAAATGAGATTTAGAAATTAAATCACTTTCAATAGAAGGACTTTGGTATCCAGAGAAGGTATATTATTTGAGGTAACAGCTGAAAATATAAAATGAATATAAATCCAGAGGAGGTGTGAGTTCTGTAAAAGAGCAAGTCCCTGGGGGGAAAGTTTAGTGTCACACTGTGGTTTGGGTGACTTAGGAAGCAAGCTTTACTTTCCTCTGGAAGTCAGAGATTAAAACTAAGGATAAAACATTTACAAACTGCTTTCAAGTGCACTGCATATTTGATCTTCACGTCAATCATGAGTGAGGCAGAACAGACAGTGTTATCCCCATGTTGGATTAGGAAAGGCAGGCGTGTGTTCATCTCTCCTGCCAGCCCTCTGGTTAGAGGAAGAGAATCTTAAAGACCAAGAAGTCGCGGGGGAGGGCAGGGAGTCTGGATAAGAGTGATGATGGAGGGCGGCTCAGAACTGAGAAGGTAGGAGTGAGGGCTTCCCCTCCTGTTCCCTCTCATGGAAGGCTATGCACATGTCTGCTCTACCATCCCCGGTGCTGCATCCGTGCTGGGGGACTCACCAAGCATGCACTGTTTCATTTGTTTCATTTGTCTTCTCTTCTTGGCACTTGACATCGTACCAGATAGGTGGCCTCCAAATTTTTATTGAGGGCACACTATTGTTACCGAGTCCAAGCCTGTACTGCTCTCTGTACGACAGGCCAATAAATCAAGAGACAAGTTGTTGGGGCAAAGAATAGCAACTTTACTTGGAGACCAGCAGACCGAGAAGACGGTGGACTAGTGTCCCAAAGAACCATCTTGGGGTTTGGATAGGGTTTGGATGCTAGTTTCTTTTAGAGAACAAAGAGGGGGGAAGTGAAGAGGCAAATAAAATAAGGCAATAAGTTGTTGCAAATATCTCCTGGTTTCCACCAGACTCTGGAGGGGATGTGTTAATTTCTTCTTTCCTGTAGCCATTCACAGGTGGGCCTGGTCAGGATGTTTCCTGTGAGCTAAACAAAGGTATTTTAGCTTAACACTCATTGCATGGGAGGAGGGGTTCCTAGAGATGGGCAATTATGTATACTTTACACTATAGACAGCACCCCTTTAGTGATAAACTTGTAACAAAAGCAATAGAACACAAATGTTAAAACAAAAGGAACGGACCCAATATGGAGTCAGATTTGTTCTTCCCTATTACAATTTCTGCAAAGGGAATCGAGGAATAAGAAGTGTATAGAATAGGAAATATGGGTCCTGAGCTCCAGTAACTCATAAAGAAATCTAGATGAGACTCTCGTTTAAGAGAGAGCTTACCTGTGCAATGTTACGTGTTGTGTGCGCAGCATGAGGAGGGCAATTTGACAAACCACAACTTGGGAAGTTGCAGACGTGATCGCGGACACACTCACTGCGGGCGCAGAGGGCTTAGGAGCTGAGTAATGTTCCTGAGGGAAGGGCTGGGGGCAGGGGAGAGAGACGTGTGCTGACATCACGAGCAAGGACCGCCAGTCAAACAGATGAGGCATTGAAGGTGCCGGAGGACACAGGACAAGTTGATGTGACAGCGTCAAAGGGAGAGTCCCCAGAACAAGGGCTGTGCGTGTCAGCAGGATTCTGTGTGTGTGGTGTGACTGCAAGTGCTTGTGGTGGAGCCAGCCCTGTGAGCTCCTTTGCATCCGGCACAAAGGAGTGGGTGCAGAGCCGGTTTGCAGGCACTAATGAGAGTGGAACTAAGGGTCCTGAGTGGAGCTGAGGGCCATGTGAGTGAACAGCAGGGTCAAGCACATTGTGAGGGCGGAGGGTGAGCTTTCCTCAGGTTATTTGTGGATACAGTTATGTTTAAAGATGTACAAACAAACAAACAAAGATGTACAAACAAACATGGTTACCAAAGGGAAAGAAGGGGGCCAGAAGGGATAAATTAGGAGTTTGGCATTAACATATACACACTACTATATATAAAATAGATAACCAATGAGGACCTACTGTATAGTAGAGGAACTATACTCAATGTTTTGTAATAACCCATAAGGGAAAAGAATCTGAAAAAGAATATATATATGTATATATACATATACACATATACACACACACACTTGTATATATATATAACTGACTCATTTTGCTGTACACCTGAAACTAACACCAATTGTAAATCAACTATACTTCAATAAAATAAAATAAAAAGTAAATAGCTGCATATTATGAGAAAAAGATATAAAGGAAAGATAGCAAGACAATTAAGACAGCAGATATGCTGCCTTTGATGAGGTTGCCTGAAAAATCACCTGGGGAGGGAGGTGTGGGCTGGTTGTGTGGGCAGCTCGGGCCCCGCTAAGCAGGATGGGGTATCTTTCATTTTTGACCTTGGAGAGAAGGATGAGAGACATTAGGGTCACTGATTGAAGTGGAGGGAACTCTAGGCATGAGCTCATGATAGATGCAATGGTCTGTCTGGTCTTTCTTGGAGAATTAGATGGTAAGGTCACCTACCCACGATGGGGCTGACTTAGACCTGAAAGAGGAAAGAAAGGTCAGTAGGGAGCCCTGTGGGAGGGGATCAGTGGAAGATGAATAAAGATGGCGGGAGTTTGAAGGGAACAGAGATCAGCCCAGGGAAAACTGAGCACTCAGGATTTGAAGGAAGGAGGAAAGAAACCACAAGGGAGGAGAACGATTCAAAATATTAATGATAGAAGAGAGAAGAGTAGGAGCTGAGTTCTTTGGTTCCGGAAGAGGGAAGGTCGCAGACACAGAGGAAATAGTTTTCTGAAGCGTTAACTGAGGACATTTACTTTGGAACATTGCACCTAAGACATCCTATTTTCTGATACAGGGTGTTTTGTAGCTTTGTGTCAGCCTTCTGCTGTAGACATGGTCCCTTTGTTTAAATTTCCACTAAAATAAAATGCTTGTCCAACAGGAGCACATTAAAGGAAGGTCATTCTCAGGTAAAGTAAAAACCCCTCTGCTTGTTTCCAGGCCCTGTTAGAAAGAGCCTTTAGAAAACATTGATAGATGTGTCCTCTAAGTCTAGAATTCTGGTTGATGGACATGCTGGCTAACTTAGCTCTGGAAAATCTCTGCAGGTCAAATTAAGGGTAGAGGACAGAGTACCCCTGCCCCAGGAGACGGCTGTATATAACTTCCATTTAAATGCCACCAATAAAAAAATTGCCCTGGTATAATTTAAAGCGTTTGGTTAAGGAGAGAGTTACTTTATAATTAAATAATACTGCTTCCTTCCTATCTACCCCATGGCTTTGAGAGTTAAGAACTAAAACAATTTAATAAGGTAATATTTCAAGAGTGGACAGAGCACCTTCAATCCGAGGGGAATAGTGGGCACAGAGACAGCAGAGAAAGCTGGGCTTGCGGAAGCAGGCGATTGCTCAGCTACAAGCACAAAGAGGCGAATCAAAGCACCGGCTCCTTGTTTAGGAAATCCGTTTGCTAGGATGGCGGTGGGTTACATATTTACAAAACAGAAATAGACTCACAGACATAGGTTACCAAATGGGAAAGGGGGCAAGGAGGGATAAATCAGGAGTTTGGGATTAACAGATACACACTACTATATATAAAATAGATAAACAACAAGGACCTACTGTAGAGCACAGGGAACTCTACTCAATACCTTGTAATATCTATCATGGAAAATAATCTAAAAAAGAATATTATATATATTCATATATATATATATATATATATACATATATATATATATATATATATATATACATATATATATATATATATATATATAAAACTGAATCACTTTGCTGTACACCTGAAACTAACACAACGTTGTAAATCAACTATATTTCAATAAAATTTTTTAAAAACGCCTTTAAAAAAAAGGAAACCTGTTCGCTAGGATGGCGGTGGGCTGTTGTCCTGTGGTGCAGGTGTTTGCTTTCCTGCAGGCCATATTCAATACCAAAAAAGTCTCTCCGTGTCCATGCAGGGGACCAGATGAGAGCTCAGGGCCAGTTTGTTTCTCACATGTTTGTTTTTTTTATTTTTTAATTAATTAATTAATTAATTTATGGCTGTGTTGGGTCTTCGTTTCTGTGTGAGGGCTTTCTCCAGTTGCGGCGAGCGGGGGCCACTCTTCATCGCGGTGCGCGGGCCTCTCACTGTCGCGGCCTCTCTTGTTGTGGAGCACAGGCTCCAGACGCGCAGGCTCAGTAGTTGTGGCTCACACGGGCCTAGTTGCTCCGTGGCATGTGGGATCTTCCCGGACCAGGGCTCGAACCCGTGTCCCCTGCATTGGCAGGCAGATTCTCAACCACTGCGCCACTAGGGAAGCCCCCACATGTTTGTTTTTAATGTTGGAAGAAGGTGCCTCAAGGATCAGAGACTGTTTATTCCAAAACCCTCGGTCTTCTAATAGCTGCAGACACACTGCTTCTGCGCAGAGCACATTTTTACATTCAGGAGTGATTATAATTTGGGTACGGTGTTTCTCACAGTGTGGTAATGGACATTGAATCCCAGAACATGTGCTTTCCTTTTGTAAACTATTGTGAGGCGTTCGGCTGAGCTCGCCGTGCTGTCTTCAGCTCCATCTCTCACGTCTGAGGCTCTCGTTCTCTCCCCAGAACGGCTGCTACACACGTCCTGGCTCTTCTCATAGTGTCACACCTTCTTCTCCACACTCCCGGATCCCTGCTTCTCTGAGCAGTTAGAAACAGCAGTGTGTAGAGAATCACATCAGCTTCCCTCCAGTTTGGTCATAGATTACTGTATAGTCATCCTTCCCCGTCTTTCTGTTCTTTATCAGAAGGAGTGCACAGCCCCTTCCAGAGGAGAATCTCTCTTAACCAGGACCCCGAGATGAATTTAAGGGCCTATTTCTCCATCTGTGATGCCAAATCCGGCCTCTGTATCCCGGTACCAAATCAAATCTCGGAGACAGAGTTTTGGGTGAAGTAGAAAAGAGTAGCTTTATTGCTTTGCCAGGCAAAGGGGGCCACAGCAGGCTAATGCCCTCAAAACTGTATGTCCCAACCTGGAGGGGGTAGTGAGGAGTCTTATAGTAATGGTTCAAAGAGGGCGTGATCAGCTCGTGGACCTTCTTCTGATTGGTTGGTGGGGAGGTAAGTGGGAGTCAGCATCATCAACCTTCTGGCTCCAACCCCTCTGGGGTCTATGTGCTTGTGGTCAGCAGACAGTAAACTTCTCCCACCTGATGGGGGTTTCCGAATCCACAGAAGAGCTGAAAGTCATTGTTATGTGTATCCCTTGAGGGGGGTGACCAGGACCCTGCCCCGAGGCTGCACTATTGTTTCCTTACTGCTCCTCCCTTGTCTCTGCATCCCCTCCCTTTCCTGATTAGCATCTGTTTGAACCTGCTTGTTAGACCTCAGGGAAGGTCCTGGAGGCTGAAGCCTATTTCCTGTAATCAAGAAATGGGAATGGGAGACACAGAAAGGCTTTTGTGCCCAGAAGCCCCACAGGGTCCTGCTTGGTTTCACCTGTCCAGATGTGTGAGTATTATCTCTCCTGATTTCCCTTTCACTGTGGTCACCTCCCTCAACTTTATGTGCACTCTCCATCTGCCTGTACTTTGAAAAACAGATTTCATCCTTGGGCACTACCTTTTTGCTAAGCAGAAATCCTGATGTTAGTGCCTGAATCTGGGCAGTTTTCTTATCTCCATCTCATTGGTCTGACTGATGCTTAGTCTAAGATTTCTTCTCTACCTGGCCATTGATTTGAGAATAAAATGCCTGTAGGCTCTAAATCCTTGGCTTTGGCCAACTTATCTACCAGTGCTTTTAATCACATGCAGTTTCATTTCTCCAGTGCTGTGCCCCTTCATTTCCCCATACGCTCCTGAAATTTCCTCCTTGCCTTTTACAGCTCTTTTTCTGCAATCCCTAAAGATGCTTGAGAATTTCCTATTGCAATAAGCAAAACAACAACAAAAAAATAAATAACCTTCTTTTAGTCTTGCTTTCCTCCCTCAAAATAACAACCTATATCCTTATCTCCCTGAAAAACTACTGGAAGCTTACCACCATTTTAGTCATTTACAGTCGGTTTCCATGGTTACTACTTATGGAAATGTTCTCAAGCATTACCATGGACCTCTAAAATGACTGATTTTGGTATTTGTTTGCAATATTTATGCTACTTGTTGCTTGATTCCACTTGCAGCTTTGATGAGAAACTCCTCATTCCATCTTCTTGGTTTTTAGAATACGTGTCCTTTTCCTTTCACTGATGGGAAGCATCCTGGTGAAAGTCTACATATGTGGGCTGTGGAGCCTTACAGACCCGTCTTTTCATTCAGGTCTCTGATAATACATGTGAGCCCCTAAGAGAGCTGTTTACTTCTTCTTAGGCTCATGTATTCATCTGTGGGAGATAAATTGACCTTGCAGAATTTCTATTAAGTTTAGAGGTAATGGGTATTAACTTTTAGCAAGTTCTTGATACATATGAAGAACTCAGTAAGTGGTCCCTGCTATGTGGATTCCTAACATCACTAATTACAACCATCACCATCACCAGCATCATCCCAGCATCACTGCCATCACCATCACCATCATTATCCCAGTATCCCAGCATCACCATAACCACTATCATCACCATCAGCATTATCATCACCTTAGTTATTGGAGCACCAGGTTTCTATCTCGTGATGCTTTCATTCATTATCCCTTACTTGCTGATTTGCTTCCACTCACAGTAACACAACTGTAACACAGTATTGAAAAAGAGAGTTTCATTGTGTCACTTTTGTTGTAAAAAACTTCCAGTTGTAACCCATTTCCTCATAATATCATTTATGTCATCTATGATTTCGTCTTATAACGTGTTCTTCCATACATCTCGAGTTTGAACAACAGGGTTTCACATACTTTCCATTTCCTGCACCTTAGTGTTTGTTGTCTTATCAGCCAAAAAGGTTATTTACCTGTGCCTTTTTACACATACAGTCCAGCTGAATTAGCATCTCTTTCTTAAAGCAAATTTTACAGCCCCTAGTTGGAAATGAATGATTAAATATTCCTCCCATTATGTGTATTCAGAACTTTTTAGAGCTTTAAGGCATATATGTTATTTTGCTTGTAGTATAATGAGTTACTTATTTGTCTATTTGACCACCCTTCTCCTAATCCTAAAAGCTGCCTAGGATAACTACATGGATTCATTCCTTTTTGAGTTACAACCAGCTTTGTACCTCAACTGGGTGATTTCTGAGACTGACAGTTTTACATATACAGGCCTGCAAACGCACATTATTTCAAAGGTGTTTAAATATAGTAGGTACCCAGAATATGAAATTCTAGGCCATGAACTCTTGTGGCTTGAAAACCCAGAAAAATAATTCCATTGGAAGAGGCTACTCATGATACTGTATAAAACAAGCAAACTACCTTGTTTGCTTACCTGCTGAGAAAAGAATAGATTCCGAGCTACAGAAGATCTGGGTAATTTAAATATGTGTTTTTTTGATGGCTTGTGGCCTGTTTATTATTATTTATTATTATATAGAGTATATAGCTATTCAATAAAAAGCATTTATTTTTCCTTATATTGAGGCAAAATGAAAAGAAAATATAATCAATATATTCCAAAATATTTAAATTAATTTACTATTCATTTATGAGTAAAAAAGATTTATATATTACTCTGAACTGTTTATAGTTCTTTTATTCAGTTCTTAAAAGATAATTCACCTATTCTCACCTAACAAAATGTGTGCTCCTCATTAACTAACATTCTTGGCAAGTCCTTTTTTTCCGTTGTCTGTATTAATTCCAATCCCGGCTTCTTTTTATTTTTAATATAGTTACTGTGTGTGTAATATTTGGCCACTGCTTTCCTTATTCCAGAACTACCTTTACATTTACATTCTGACATGGCCTAATGTTATATAAAATGGTGCTCATGAAGTCTTTAGATCAAATTGATTCTTTTGTGTACAAGATATTCCCCAAATGTATATCCAATATTTCTTAAACTCAGATACAGTTTAAACGTAGATTAGTTCTTGTGTTAATGAAAATTTTCTCAATATGTGAAAAGTAACTTTTCTTTCCAGAAAAGCCAAAGAAACTAGGTCAATTGAGGTAAAAATTAAGGGCTATAGTTGAAGAAAATGGATGTTAATAGCACAAATCATTTCATTAGATCATCATATATTATAAAATTTAACCTAAGAAAATCCCATGCATTTTTGCTTATTAACTAAAGTAATGTCTTAATTGTTTGAAATTATTCCTTTTGCTGTACTGTATATGCCATTGGTTTCCTTTTAGTCAATGTCTTCTTAACTTGGAAAATTCTATTTAATTATGTAATGATTAGCTAGTTAGGTCCATTATTTTCTATTAAATCTTGATTAAAAGCATAAGATATAAACAGAAGCAAGCAATTCAGCTTATCTGAGCATCATGTAATTTATGTTATACTCAGTATTTCATAATAAAAGTCATTCATTAGTTGCAAATGATGCTGGCTCCATATGCCATCAAAGTTGAAGGGAAAAATTAGGCATTTTAGTTATTTCTGAGAATGACTGTCTCTCTGTCTCTCTCACTCTCTCTCTCTCTCACACCACACACGCGCGCGCACGCACACACACACACACACACCCTCAAGGACATTTCTCCCCTAGGGATGGTTGTCATATGCTTCAGTAATGGAGATTAAATTCCTAGTAGTTAGTTGGATAGATCTTTTCCTAACAGAGACGCTAAAATTCATTAAAAACTAATTAGGAATGTATAGGAGGTTAATTTTCCATCTTAAGCCTTATTAAAATGAGATAAGTAATTCATAAAATATCAAAGGATTGCTTTGGAGAGAACTAAATAAAATGACACTACCAAGTATGGTTTCCTAAAAAATAATAGAAACTATGAAAGCAAGTCAAGGCAAAAGTTCCAGTCCAACTCATCTTGCTTTGTGTCAGAAGGAAAACCACAAACATAATATGCCCACAACTCTATTAGATAGTGGCTGCTGGAGAAGAATCTGTGAAGTAGCAGGTGCCATGCAGGTGGGCAGTGACCCTTTTAGTATTCCAGATAGAGAAAACCCTGGCATTTGCCAGGATAGATTTCCCCTCAGCAAAACATAACTGGGGATGAAATCTATAGCTGGATTCGGTGTCCGATTGCTGAGCCTACTCTCGGACGCTATAAGTGCAGCACGTTCAGTTCTCTGAATAAATTTGCCAGCTGCAGTTTAGATATATGACATAGAGTGGAAGCAAGGGAAAATATTCAAATCCTATCATTTTTCTTTTTGCCAAACTTAGAATTTTAAAAATATATTAGCATCCTTTTGCACCTTGCCTTCTAGCTAAATAGCTTGGGTTGTTTCCATGTTGGGGAAAAAACAAAGTCGATTCCCTAGGTCTCCGTTCCAGCAACCTCCTCCAGTGGGTGTTCCGACTCATCCTCGGTGGTCCTAAGGGACAGGCTGCTCAGAGCAGCAAATACTGGTTTGATTCCTGCAGCCCAGCTCAGCCCCATGCCCTGTCAGGGCAAGGAGTTCCCCACTTCCCAGTCCCCAGAGGCAGCAGGGAGACAAGTAGAAGGTAGGCAGTACCCTAAATGGTCTCACACTAGCGTGCTTGGATTTATGGCTATATACAGATAGCCTAAACCTCCTTATTTGGTTCCCTCATTTGAATCAACCAGGTTTTAGTTGGTACTGGATGTGGTCAGGTTCTGTCTTGCCCCGTTAGTCTCTGGGGTGGGCTCCCTTGGGCCTGAATCAGGCTCTACCTCTACTGGTATATCTTACTATACACCCAGGGCAGCCTGGGCCATCCTTCAGTATCCTTGGCAGCCTCTTGGAGTACCTGTGTGGGCCTTGCTTGGTTTTCTTTTTTTGTTTCTTTTTCTAAATTTTTATTAGGGTATAGTTGATTTGCAATGTTGTGTTAGTTTCTGCTGTACAGCAAAGTGATTCAGTTATCCATATACATATATGCATTTGTTTTCAGATTCTTTTCCCATATAGGTTATTACAGAACGTTGAGTAGGTTTTCTTCAAGGAGTCCACAATGTTACTATGTTCCTATGATCCACATTGTGTATGATCCAACCATGTGTTTTCTATTTTCTGTTTTATCATATAGACTGTAGTTGATGTTAAGTGGCCTGTTTATTTTTTTCCTTATCTTTGTTTAGGTTCTGCTTTATGGGGGGTGGTCCAACTTGTTTTTCCTCAGATTAAGTCTAAGTTTTTTAAACATGAAACTGCTAATCTATTTTACTGTCAGATTTTCTCATCATTATACTTGCGTGTCTTCCAAAATAGTAATTGAAAAATAGAAAATGTTCTTATGAGACCAATTATATAATACGTAGGTCAAGTTTGGGCCTACTTGAGAGGTATTGTATATGAACGTTTTATTGCCTAATATTTTTGTATAAGAATGACAGATTTTATTTTTTTAATTTATTTTATTGAAGTATAGTTGATTTGCAATATTGTATAATTTCTACTGTACAGCAAAGTGACTCTTATACACATATATACATTCTTTTTCATATTCTTTTCCATTACGGTTTATCGCAGGATATTGAATATAGTTCCCTGTGCTAATCAGTAGGACCTTGTTGTTTATCCATTCTACATATAATAGCTTGCATCTGCTAATCCCAAACTCCCAATCCGTCCCTCCCCCACCTCATTTTGGCAACCACAAGTCTGTTCTCTATGTCTCTGAGTCTGTTTCTTTTTTTTTTTTTTTGGCCATGCCATGCTGTTTGTGGGATCTTAGTTCCCTGACCGGGGGTTGAATCTGGGCCTCCGACAGTGAAAGCCCAGAATCCTAACCACTGGACTGCCAGGGAATTCCCTGTGAGTCTGTGTCTGTTTCGTAGATAAGTTCATTTGTGTCATATTTTAGATTCCACATATAAGTGATATCGTATGGTATTTGAAGAATGACAGATTTTCATTCTCATCATTCATATAATGATTTAAGCCATGACCCCACATTTAAAGTCTACTTTGATCTAAAATGTCCACCTAGTAAGTATATAAATAGATTTAAATATCGTAGAGAGATTTACCATGTCCCTTGCTGGTCAAACTGAGTAATGTGCAAATATCACTGTTTTCCAAACTACGCTACGTATTACTGCAGCCTTTTTAGTCTTGCCCTCTTCCCCGTTCTCCCTCTTCTTTTTCTGCTCGACCTTCTCTTTTCTTTTTCCTCCTTCTACTTTTCCTCTTTTTTTCTGATCCATTTTTTTAAGGGCTTGTGAAAGTAATCCTGGAGTTTATATGGAAGAGTAAACAGGTGAGAAATACGTATATGTTTTGTTAAAAAAAATGAGTAATAATGAGCAGCTTGATTTCCATGCTAAACCTTACTGTAAACTCACAATAATTAAATTAGTATTGTATAGATAAAGCATAAGATTCAGCCAAAATAAATCCACCCCCTCGTAAGACCAAGTATGGATAAATATACAATGAGTAATAGATGTGACCCCCAAATTAATGAATCAAAGAATTGTTCAATAAGTAGGACTGGTAAATTAATTACCTGAAATGTAAAAGAAAGTAAAAAAGGAAAGATTGCATTCTAACCTTTCACCTAAACAAGAAAGCAATGAAATAAATCATAAACATATTTGCATAAATTTTAAATGCTATAATTAAAGTTAAATAATATTATCATATGATCACTGATAATTGGAACCCAAATACAATTATCAAAGAATATGACTTACAGATTTAAATAATAAAATAAGAATTATAGTAATAATAATACCACCTATCCTTCTTTGAAACCTTACATCGTGTCAGGAACTCTGATAAGTGGTTTACTTACAATACCATGTTTAATCCTCTGTGAATCTCACATTATAATCTCTGTGATCTTCAGGAGTGGAACACAGGTCTTAGATTTCAAGTAACTCACTAAACTCTGTCATAACTTAAACTGTAGTCTGACTTTTTATAATCACTTAAAACACTCCTGTGTGTAGTTATTTAGGTTGCTTTACTTTATTAATATTATAACACTCAGATGAACTTTTTGATGTACACACACATGTTGAAGAGAGAACTCTGCTTTTAACTGTTACATTTTAATGAATCAAAAGAATGGACTACTCATTTTATTCATTTATGTCATATTGGTGGACATTTATATTGCTTGTTGATGCTCCCTATTACAAATGAACATTTTCATGTACCCACCTTTTTGCACCTATTGAAGGATTTCTTCCTTCTACTAAAATTACTGGATGATGGGATGCACAGTTTAAATGTTAAGGAGAATTTGTTAGAAGTGTCAGCAGAGATTCATGTCTTATTTCTGATTTTAATGGAAATGCATCTGAGGATTGATCATTAAGGATTATTTCATGTTATTTGCTTGTTTTTGAAAAAAAGTTATTTTTCCTTAATTGTTTCTATTCCTTTTTTAAAAACAATATTTTTAGACACAAACAGGGATTGGGCTTTATAAAATTTTTGTGCACAATTGTTCTCTCAGTAAGTAGTAATGTTCTTGCAAAAGTAGTTACAATCAGCAGTTAATGTCCTTGCAAAAGTTTACTTGCAAAAAACCTTCTAGTTTTATTGAATAAAGTTCTAGAGCAAGTAAAAGTTAGAACATGTCAGAGTTTTAGAGAAAATCACGATTCAGTTAGAAAAAAGAGGTAAAGAATATGGTGACTGAGCTGTAACATCATAGGATACCAAACAGATTATGACCATGATTCAAAAGGAGAATGAAAACAATAAAGAAGTATATATGACTCCTGTCAGAACCAGAATCAGAAATGAAGGTGAGATTACCAAACTAAGAGGAACCAAAACAGCAGCACTGGATAAAGTAAATGTAATCTTGCACACTTCCTCAAGGAAGAGTTAAGAGGGAAGATGCTGGAGATGGAGTCCCTTTAAAAACGTCCTTTGAAATTATGTTCCATTCTTTGCTTTAATAACATTATCCTTGTATCAGAAAAAAATGTTCTCCAAATAATTCCTGGTGGAATTTTGATTAGAATTGAGTTCATTGATTAATTCATCTTTAAATATTTCAACATGTTACATTTATTTGTGTCTTCTTTTATGTTCTTCAATAATAATATATAATTTCATCTGTAAAACGTTTCACATTTTGGTAAACTTTATCCCATTGTATTTTAGAAAATTTTACTCCTCAACATTTTTCTACTAAAATTTCTATTTGGTGACTGCCGGTTTAATGGAATGTTACTAAATTTAGCATGTTGACCTGATATCCAGCAATTTTTTGACCTTTCTTATTAATTCTGAGAGTTTGTAGATTCTCTGGGCTTATATGAAGATCATAAATGTCCATTTTCTGCAGAATGTGTCAGTTTTGACTCTTGCTTTATGATTCTCATACCTTTCCTTTCACTATCATTTTGTCCTGGGGGGGCCTCTAGGACAATGTTGAACAGCAGAAGTAATACCAGATACTCATGCGTTGATTTTTATGGACTGCTTGTAAAGTTACACCAATCAGAGATGATATTTACTTTACATTTGTCTGAGGAAGAGGGATAACTATTTTTAATAGACTAAGGAAGTAACTTTCCCCGAGTTTTTCATGATGCTTTTAGTCATGAATAGACATTAAGGTTTATCAAATACATTTTCTGCATCTATTAAATTTGATCATATCCTTTATGTGATGAAATAACGTTGGTAGATTTTCTAAATGTGGAGCATCATTGAAAAAACCTTTCTTGTCTATTATATATAAATATTTTAAATAGCCAACTGCAGCAGAAGGTTGGGTTAATTATACTGCATAGTTCACAGTGTGTTATTATCGATTCCTGCAAGGTTCTCGTCTTTTTTAATTCTTCTTTATTTATAAGTTCGACAAGCTTATAATTTTCTTTACATATGATGCCTTAAGATCAAGGTTATACTAGTTTCGTAAAATTGGATGATTCTGGATTTTTTTCTGTACTATGCAACAATGTGTATAAGGATTATCTATTAGTTGAAATTTTAGAAAAAAATCTCTGCAAATGCTCCTGGATGAGACACCTATTTTTATTCTTTGGTCAATTTTGGTAACTTGTATATTTCTAAATATTAACAAATTTCTAGGAACATATTGTTTCACTTATGTTTTCAAATTTAGTGACATATTTTAATGATAAATTATGTATTTTAATATCACAAATTTATGTGAAGATATATCTATTTTACATTTTTTATATTATGTGAGCTATTATTTTATTTTTGTTTAATCTTGTCAGATATTTTTTGGGTTCTTTTTCAAAACACAGGAAATTATTTTTACTGACCATATCAACTGTGTTTTTTTGTTCTTAGTTTCTATTTTATTTAATTACTTTTTCCCTCAATTGTTTCTTTTCCTTACATTTCTTGTATTAATTCTGTCTTTCTTTTTTAGCTTATTCCACTGAATGCTCAGATTATTTATTTTCAGTTTTTCATATTTTCTATTAAATGAGTTTTTGGCTAAACATTTTCCTGGAGGTACTGTACTAGCTGCTTCCTATGTAGTAGGAACTTTTTAAAGTATTGACCATTGTTTTACAGTCTGTGCCAATTTATACACACAATAGCTCTACGTGTGAAAGTGCATTGTTTTTCAGAACCACGTTATTCCCAGATCTAGAATTATAGATCTTAAAGGCAATTTGCAACTTAATGAACAAAAATAACATATTATTTTTGCTTTAATGCAATTGCTGATGCTTCTTAGATAAGGCTATTTTGAACATAATTTTATATTTACTTGATTTATGTTTTCTTGATTGTTTTAATAAACCATTTACCTTACAGATTATTGTTAACAAGTCCATGAAAGGATCCAGTCAGTAGTCATTTTAAAAATGTTTTTATTATTTCTTGTCCAACTCCTCTTTAGACGCTTCACAACCACTACTCCCACTAGAACAATCTCCAAAAGAGATATATTCATAGAAGATTCTCTACAGAAAAAAAGTTATAGTTTATCCATGATGCAAGTATACAGTCTCTGTTAATGATAAATACATAAATCAACTCCTGATGCAGAGATCAACTTGGTGAAATCTGATTAAGGAGCAATAGTTCATTTGTAACACACAGGTTTGTAATCCATGGTTCCCAAGATAAATCGTATCAGCACACCCTTCTTAGGGTTTCTCATATACATTCTGATCCTACATAGTCATATTTACTAATGCCAGGTGAACTGCATTCTCTCTGTATTGTCTGTATTCTCTGTAACTCTAGACTTTCTTTAAAATAAAAGTGCTTTTTTAAAGGTTATTTATTTTTAGCTCCTTAATTGTATGTTTCTAGAGGCATAAATTATTTGTCTTAGCATCTCCACATCACTGATGTAGAAATGATCAGAGTATATTGGCCCATCTTTTAAGTTTTATAAATTAGAGTAAATAACATTACAATACTGATTTAACTACAATTTGGGAAGTTGTAGTTTAAAAGATTCCAGGGGCAAAGTTGTACATAATCTCTCCCTTTAAAATCATAGTGTAATATAACTCTTGGCTGAAAAAATCTGCAGTTCTTTAAACTTAAAAAAATTAAAGTTAAAAATTGGTACTAGCTGCATATATGATAAAAATCATGGCTGTTATATTTTATATGTCAAAATATTCTAGGTGTTGACAATAAAGAAAAGAAAATTGTAAAGGATTAGTAGATACAGCAGTTCCACCATGAAGGTTGTGTGTGTGTGAGTGTGTGTGTGTGTGTGTGTGTGTGTGTGTGTGTGTAGCAGATTTCCTCTATACTTCTGAGGTCCTTTCGCTGGTATAATAAACAGATTGACATAACATGGATTAACAGGAGAAAAACAAATTTAATTTTGTAAGTACGGAGGCCCCTATAGGGAACTAAGAAGTGACTGAAGCAGGTTGTTGATATACCTTTTTAGACAAAGAATCAAATATGTGTGAAGATTTGATGAAACAAAGGGGTTTTGCTTGGGGTAGCAGATTAATGAAGAAGTAGCACAGTTTGTTTAGACAGCTTTCTTGGCCTTGAATTCCCTGTCTCTGGCAATAGGATGCCCTCCATCCCCCTGCCATAAGGAGGATACCTCCCCATTGGAGCTTTGTTTCCTGCTTTCACGGGGACAGAGGAGGCCAGAGTTTTCTTTTTGTTCCAGCTGTCTCTCTATTAACTTTACTTTAAAATAATCAATATGCCACCTTGGCATATTTGGGGGCAGCCTGCCCTGAGCCACAGGACATGTAACATTGGACAGGAGAATCTGTATTAAACTATCATGCTTGTTATATTTTAGAATCTCTGCCTCACAGTAAAATTCCTTTTTCTAGAGATAAAACTGAATTTATTCTACAAGACAGGCAAACCCTGTTTCATTGCACTTTTCAGATAATATGTTTTTTACAAATTAAAGGTTTGTGGCAACCCCACTTGAAGCAAGTCTGTGGGCGCCATTTTTCCAATAACATTAGCTCACTTTGCGTCTTGGTTACATATTGGTAATTCTCATAGTACTTCGAATGTTTTCATTATTGTGTTTGTTACAGTGATCTGTGATTAGTGATCTTTGATGTTGCTGTGGTAATTGTTTTGGGGCACCAGGAACCATGCCCATATAAGATGGCAAACTTAATTGATAAATGCGTGTGTTCTGGCTGTTCCCTGTCTCTCTCCCTCTGCTTGGGACATAGCAATATTTTATTAGGACAATTAATGACCCTACAAGGAGACACAGCAGTATTTGTATTAGGACAATTCATCACCCTACAAGTGTTCAATTGAAAGTAAGAGTCACATGTCTCTCACTTTAAATCAAAAGCTAGAAATGATTAAGCTTAGTGAGGAAGGTATGTTGAAAGCCAAGACTGGGCAAAAAACTAGGCCTCTGTGCCAGACAGGTAGACAAGTTGTGAATCTTGAAGGAAATTAATAAAAGTGCTACCCTAGTGAACACATGAATGATAAGAAAGCAGAACAGCCTTATTGCTGATATGGAGATAGTTTTAGTGGTCTGAGTAGAATATCAAACCAGCCACAATGTACACTTAAGCCAAAGCCTAATCCAGAGGAAGGCGTCCACTCTCTTCAATTTTTTGAAGGCTGAGAGATGTGAAGAATCTGCAGAAGGAAAAGTTTGAAGTAGCAGAGGTTGGTTCATGAGGTTTAAGGAAAGAAGCCATCCTCGTAACATAAAAGTGCAAGGTGAAGCAGCAAGTGCTGATGTAGAAGCTGCAGCAAGTTATCCAGAAGATCTGGCTAAGATAATGAAGGCAGCTATACTAAACAATAGACTTTCAATGTAGTTGAAACAGCCTCAAATTGGAAGATGATACCATCTAGGACTTTCATAGCTAAAGAGGAGAAGTCAATGCCTGGCTTCAGATCTTCAAAGCTTCAAAGGACAGGCTGACTCTCTTGTTAGGGGCTAATGAAGCTGGTGACTTCAAGTTGAAGCCAGTGCTCATTTACCATCTGAAAATCCTAGGGCCTTTAAGAATTATGCTAAACCTACTCTGCCTGTGCTCTATTAATGTAACAACAGAGCCTGCACGACAGCATGTCTGTTTACAACACTGTTTACTGAATATTTTAAGCTCATTGCTGAGACCTACTGCTCAGAAAAAAAAAAAGATTCCTTTCAAAATATTACTGCTCATTTACAATGCACCTGGTCACCCAAGATCTCTGATGGAGATGGACAGTGGGATTCCTGTTGTTTTCATGCCTGGTAACACAACATCCATTCTGCAGCCCATGGATCAAGGAGTCATTTTGACTTTCAAATTTTATTAAATAAGAAATACATTTTGTAAGGCTATAGCTGCCTCAGATAGTGATTCCTCTGATGGATCTGGGCAAAGTCAACTGAAAACCTTCTGGAAAGGATTCATCAGTCTAGATGCCATTAAGAACATTTGTGATTCATGGGAAGAGGTCCAACTATCAACATTAAAAGGGAGTTTAGATCGATTTCAACCCTCGAGGGTGACTATGAGGAGTTCAAGACTTCAGTGGAGGAAGTCACTGCAGATGTGGTGGAAATAGCAAGAGAACTAGAATTAGAAGTGGAGCCTGAGATGTGACTGAATTGCTGCAATCTCATGGTAAAACTTGAATGGATGAGGAGTTGCTTCTGATGGATAAGCAGGGAAAGTGGTCTCTTGACATGGAACCTACCGTTGGTGAAGATGCCGTGAAGACTGTTGAAATGACAACAAAGGATTTAGAATATGACATCAATTTAGTTGACAAAGCAGGGACAGGGTTTGAGAGGATTGACTCCAATGTCAAAAAAGTTCTACTGTGGTTAAAATGCTGTCGAACAGCATTGCAGGCTACAGAGAAATCGCTCGTGAAAGGAAGAGATGCAGCAAACGTCACTGCTGTCTCATTTTGAGAAACTGCCGCAGTCACCCCAGCCTCAGCAGCCAGCACCCTGATCAGTCAGCAGTCACCAGCATTAGGGCAAGACCCTCCACCAGCACAACGATTGCAACTTGCTCAAGGCTCAGATAATGGTTAGAAGTTATTAGCAATAAAATATTTTAAAATTAGGGTATTGATACATTGTTTTTTCAACATAATGCTATTGCACCTGAATAGACTACACAGTATAGTGTAAGCATAATGTTTATATGTCCCGGGAAACCAAAAATTGCGTGTGACTTGCATTATTGCAATATTCACTTTATCGCAGTGGTCTGGAACCGAACTCACAATATCTCTGAGGTGTGCCTGTATAGAAGAATGAGTAAAACTTTACCAGGTAGACAAGAAAAGACAGACATTCCAAAAGAACTTGCTTTATTTTGATATTCACTTCATTGTTGTCAGGAACTGAACCTGCAATATCTCTGAGGTGTGCCTGTATTTCAGTTTCTTAGTGACAGTATGCAATCTCCTTTAGGTTAAAGAAGATGAAAAACAAAGACGTGTATTCATTGTCAAAACTTAAAAAACATTTATCTAATTCAACTAAAAAGATACACAAAACACAAATGCCAATTTTTTTCCCCATTCTTATTGCAAGCCTTTATTTGTAAAACAAATTCATTTGATATATGGCATAATTAAACTTATAGAAGACATTTCAATCTATATTAAGTACTCTAGCATAGTGGTTCATAATGCATTTGTAATATATTGATAGGAATTTTGGATCTAGCATAATCTCAGGATTATTGTTCTTGAAAATATTAAATATTCAAAATTAAGTTCTAAATTGTATGAAAACAAATGGGACATGTAACAATATTTTCTCTTGTGCTTAGGAAATGAAGTTCTGATAAAAATGTTTGAAATAATTTTTATTAAAGAAGTTTAAAAGTATAGCTATCAATCAGGTAAGAACTAATTTCTGAACGCTTTGTCCTCTTAGTCTAGACGGGGAAAGCTGAGAATTGACCCCTGAGAGAATGCCTTAAATTTTTAATGACTTCCTATTGAAATTAACTGAAGCTCAATCATTAAAAACATGACATGGCATATCTTTATTCATTCAGTGTTCCAGATTACTCTGGCTGTCTTCATTTTGAACTGACAAACACTGTCTTTATCATTCTAATAGAATGAGAGAAAGAAATCTGCATACTTTGTTTTCTGCTGTTTTATACACAAACCTCAGTAAATGGATTCTGAGACTTCATTCTCATTTTTGTGCCAGGGCTCTTATTGATTCTTTAGCCAGTAACACAGGCACTCTGGAAGGAATACATGAAGGGAACAACAACACTGTCTGATAAGTGGTTGCCAGAATCACTGATGTCGTAATTTTGGTAATGCACGTCTCTGTCTCAGGTTATAAGGTTGGAGATATATAGACCCTCTTTTCATCACTTTATGCATTATCTGTTGCCTTTTTTGCCTCTCATTAGCATCTGCTTGGTCCGTGAATGCTGAGTGAAAGTTCTTTTACACTGAACAAGTGAAGAGTGCAGCCATAAGTGGATCATAGTGAATTATCTTAATATTTAATTTCTACTTTTACTATGTAAACTTTTATCTTAATTATGGAAATGTTTCACTTTCCACATGTCAGATTTTTTTTTTTTTTATAAATTTATTTATTTATTTATTTATTTATTTATTTTTGGCTGTGTTGGGTCTTCGTTTCTGTGCGAGGGCTTTCTCTAGTTGTGGCGAGCGGGGGCCACTCTTCATCGCGGTGCGCGGGCCTCTCACGATCGCGGCCTCTCTTGTTGTGGAGCATAGGCTCCAGACGCGCAGGCTCAGTAGTTGTGGCTCCCGGGCCTAGTTGCTCCACGGCATGTGGGATCTTCCCAGACCAGGGCTCGAACCCATGTCTCCTGCATTGGCAGACAGATTCTCAACCACTGCGCCACCAGGGAAGCCCCACATGTCAGATTTTGGTGACTTCAAAAACAGAATGATTGGAACGTGTAAAGTTTCTGTTCCTTAAGAGGTTGAAAAGTGAGCAGTAATAAAAATCAAATACCCAAGGTATGCATATGATACGATTTGATTCACCACTTACTGAACACCTATAATGTGTCAAGACCATGCTGGGTGCTGAAAGGGATATAAACAAGAGCTGTGCCCATGCTCCTACGTAGATTACATTCTAATAGAAGAGGTTTAAATGTAGGCAGCTATTGTATTTTAATGCCTAATGTGATAACAGCCATATTCATCCATTCATCCAGTAAGTATTGTTTGAGTGCTCATTCTTGAGTCCAGGTTCCGAGGATACAACAGTGAATGAAACAAGGTCCCTGTGCTCAGGGAACTTACGTTCTCACAAGGAGAGACAGATAACGTACAAGCAAACAAGCAAGTTATTAATATCATGTAGTGTCAGGTGCCACGAAGAAAACTACAGCAGCATAAGGAGAGGGACAGTGGTGTGCTCTTGATGTGCTTGGCTGGATCAGATGTGTAGAGGAGAGTTCTCTGATCCCCTTGGCATCTGACTGGCAGGGGAGGGAGAGGTTGCAGCACAGAAAACATAAGTTGAACTTGAGGGAGAAGAGGTTGTTTTCCAGACACTGTGGATCGGAATGCATGGGGTCCTGCGTGAGTGCTTGGGGACGGAGTGTGGCCTCTTGAGGGCGTGGGAAACCTTTTAACAGCTCTGCTTATGCTTGCTTCTATTTATAAGCAGAGGACGCCTGTGAGGAGAGCTGCACTTAGAAGTGGAATAGAGTTCCACTTCACTTTGTGGGAGGAATTAGAACAGTAAGATCCCACTGAGGTGGATTAGTTAAGAAGGCGTAGGAACTCCCCAGGCCAGCGAGTAGTGGATGGTCATGGAGCGGACTGGCCTGAAGCACTGCAGATGCAGAGCTGAAAAGGCTTGCAGCTGGATGTGTGCAGTGGGGAGGGAGGAAGGATCGGGATATTGGAGGGGCTTCTGAAGGTTTCCTGAACCTGAGTCCAGGAAGGGATGGTGAAACCATGAAGGGAGTTATGGAAGATGGATACGGGAGCAGGTTTCTGGAGCTGTGACAGGTAATTTCCGATGGGGACTTTTGAGGTAATGATAGGGCTCTTGATTTGAGGTATCCAGGAATCTCATGCAACTATGGGCCGGATTTTGGAAGAAAGTGTGAAATTCAAGATGCATATTTGGAAGTAAAGATGTTCAGCATAAAAAAAGGAATAGCTGGGACATGCGATTAAAAAAAAAAAAAAAAGAACAAAACTGTCAGTAATGAATTACCATACCGGTAACCAATTTTGAGAGATGTTACTCTGTCAGTTACTCCAATGTGAAAAGTCAAGACATTTGAAATGGAATAAAACTAAGGCAGCTCGGGGTAGTGTAGGCAAAGATAGCCCTATATTAGTTAGGAATAGTAATTACAGACATGACACAAGTAGCTATTTATAGCTTGTTAAAAAATTTGCATACATTGTCTCATTCTTTCCACGACAACAACCTGTGGGTTCACTCTGACTATTCTGATTTAACAGAGAAGGAAGTTAAGGTTTAAAGAAACTGACCAATTTCCCAAAGTTGCCCAAGTCATATGTGGCAGAGTTAGGACTCAAGGCCAGCTCCTCATGCTGGAAAGAATACAGATTCCTTCTTCTGTCTTGTACTGTACTCACAGCACTGATATCATCCTAAACACTGCCAACTCCCTAAATTAGGACACATCAGTGAAACCAATACCAACCTGTTGTTCAGTTCACAGACCTTGATAGAACCCAGTTAAGTTAGTTCGTATTAGTGCATAGTGGTCATTTGTGTTCGTTCATTCAACACACATCTACTGATTTCTATGCGTTGGGCAGTGTCCTCACTTGAGAGGATTAAAAATGCATGAGGTAGAAATTAATCCAAAGGCACAGAGGAATAAACAGGCAGTTATAAGGACCGTGTGGTTAGCTCTGTCCCGGGAAGTGTGTGATGCCGTGACAACCCAGGAGTAACGTGGAGCCCAGATTCAGAGGGTCAGGGAAGACTTCGCATGGGAGGTGACACTGTTACAGAACCAAACTTGGGTCCTCTTGCCCGAGTGCTCAGTAAAGTCCATCTGCTGACACCCGGTTGTGGTGAAGGAAAGTGCAGCAGTTACTGCAGATGCCAAGCAAGGAGGACGGGCAGCTAGTGCTCAAAACACCCAAACTCCCCCATGGGTTTCAGGGAAGCATTTTTTTTTTTTTTAACATCTTTATTGGCGTATAATTGCTTTACAATGGTGTGTTAGTTTCTGCTTTATAACAAAGTGAATCAGTTATACATATACATATGTTCCCATATCTCCTCCCTCTTGCATCTCCCTCCCTCCCACCCTCCCTATCCCACCCCTCTAGGTGGGCACAAAGCACCGAGCTGATCTCCCTGTGCTATGTGGCTGCTTCCCACTAGCTGCAGCTGCTTCCCACTAGCTTCAGGGAAGCATTTTCACAGGCCAGGTGAGGGAGAAGCATCCCAGGGTGTGTGACCAGCTCGGTCACAGTTCTCTGGTTGGTTGATGGTGAGGTAACCAGGCGGTGTCACAGGGCTTAACGTCATCAGTCCTCAGGCTCCAGTAGGTCTGGGGGCTACATGCTCATGGTCATCAGATAGTTAACTTCTTCCATTGGTGGGCGTTTAGCATGTGTAATGCAGCTCAGGAATGTGTACCAGACACGATCATCTTGGTACCTCAGGGAGGGGCTAAAGCCGAAGATATGGGGGAGGGGTCCATCCCAGGAAGGCCCCATAGGGTCCTACTGGTTACAGTATCTAAGCTGAAACCAGAAGTGTGATGTGATGAGTTGGGTTTATTAAAGAGGCAGCAAGACGTGAAGATGAGAAGGCCTAAGCGGGAACGGTGTTGTTGGAGCATAGAGGGTCGGGTGGCGGGGCGTCCACATGCAAACTCGAAGAGGTAAGAGGCAGAAGGCAAAGTGGGGCCTTGACACCTAAATTACAAGTAAATTTGTAAAACTATATGTGACGGATTCTCTCTATAAAGAGGACAGAGTAATGTCTAATACATTTCAGGTTTCTATCAAGATTTTATTTTAAGTTTGTAATGCCTACTGTTAAATTTTAATTTTTCTGGGAAATGGCTTTGTGTGAACTAAGGTATCCCTGAATAAGTGAAGTATCCTTGTGATTCTTTATATTATTGTCTGTTAAGTCATTGGTCCTAAGAAAGAAGAGGGAGTTTAGGAAGCAGGACGAGAACTGGATTCAGAATTCTAATAATCTATTTTGTGCATTTTAATGCCTTTTTTAGACAGAATAATGCTGACTCTTCCACTTTGCCTCCTTTCCTTTTTGGGGGGGGTATGGAATCACTGAAGTTTTGATTGAACTTTCTTAGTATTGGTATCCTCAAGATCGCTTTCAGAAATATGTGAATTTAGCTCTAACAGACTCAGAATGAAACTAGATTAATTTCCCCCAATTTTGCTTTTGTAGTTACACAGGTTTTTAAATACTTTTAATTCCAGGAAAAGGATTATGGACACTGGGCATGCGGTGGCATGTGGCCTTCTTATGTTTATTGCTATTTTCTTTTCCAGTGATACTTCTGTTCAGGAAAAGGTCGTGCTTCAGGGATACATTTGTTTCTCAGAAACATTTCTGAAGATGCGAAATACAATAGGAGGCCTGGGACTCTATCCCAGTTGGCTCCCCAAATAGGTTATTTTGAAACATTGTTCACCCACGTGAAAGTTACAACAGTAACATTTTATCAACAAGTGTATTTATCATAGCAGTAAACACATTTCCAGCAAAAAACCTGTTCAGGATTCAACAAATATATTCCAGCCCCTAAGCAAAATCCTACTCTATAAATATGCCCATATCTTGTAAGGTTTTGGGAAGAGGAGTTCTGGAAGAGAGCATTTTCTTTTCTTTTTTTTTTTTTTTTCATAGGCAAGAGACATTTCAGTTTGTTAAGAGAGTAATTGGGCAGGAGACAGGGAGGTCTGGGGAATGGGGAGAGAAAGGCTCATGACTAATACAGCCTCACCTGTAAAGCAGGGATAAGAGCCTTTCTCGTGAGGATTAAATGAGATAAGTTCCACAAACCCTTACTTCCATGCCTCTCACAAGCTAATTGCTCAGAAAAAAAAAAAAAAAAAAAAAGTGTTCGTTTTCCTTCCTTCATCCATTTGAACCACAGTCTGCATTTCGTCGTGGCTCCTGGCATGGGGCAGGGATGGGGATGGGGAGTGAACAATAAGAGTCAAAAAGAGTGAGGCCCAGGCAGGGGAGTTAGTGCCTTTTTGCTTTTCTTTGACCTGAGGAGACACTGCCACTGGTCCAGGGGCACAGAACATGGCTGCCTCTGTACATGATGTAACGTTTATGGGCCCTTGGCTGCTGCAGTTCCCTGGAGACGGCCACAGGGAGTGCAGGCCAGACATTGCCTTCTTTAGGGAGAAGACAGTAAGATTAAGGCAGGAACTTCAATCCTCCGTGCAGACAGCAGCCGGAGGCCCCCAAGCCTCATTCTTAGCCTCGATGCCCAAGATTAAATGAGTTCATGTTTCTAAAGCACTCAGAGCAGTGGCTGCCAAAGCATGGAACTGTTTCAGATAAAATAAAAGTCAGCAACCAAGACTTCTCCCAGATTCCATACATGACAGATAAAGAGAGTAAGATTCCTTTTTGGGGCCTCTCGTCTCCTTTTATCCACTCTGGTCACAGATTTCTCTTCTTTAGCCACCACTAATTATGACCTAACCTTGGGAAGAAGCTTCCTTTTCTGTTCCTCAGTTCATTTTGAATCCGGGCAGCCTGGCTGCCCAAAGAATTTCTTTTTTTTTCTTTTTCTTTTCTTTCTTTCTCTTAAAATAAACACCTAGGGCTTCCCTGGTGGCGCAGTGGTTGAGAATCTGCCTGCCAATGCAGGGGACACGGGTTCGAGCCCTGGTCTGGGAAGATCCCACATGCCGCGGAGCAGCTAAGCCCGTGCACCACAACTAGTGAGCCTGCGCATCTGGAGCCTGTGCTCCGCAACAAGAGAGGCCACGACAGTGAGAGGCCCGCGCACCGCGATGAAGAGTGGCCCCCGCTCGCCGCAACTAGAGAAAGCCCTCGCACAGAAACGAAGACCCAACACAGCCATAAATAAATAAATAAACAAATACTTAAAATAAATAAATAAATAAATAAATAAAATGTCAACTCCAAACTTAGTGGTTCAAAACAACACCATTTAAAAAAAACAAGCAAACAAAAAACACCTAGCTGATTTATTATAAAAACATTTTATTCGTATAGCATTTATTCAGTAATAGACTTGACTTTTGTTGTTTTCAGTGGTGTGATAAATAAGGATTTGGAGGTCAAGGTTCCCACCTTGTGCTGTGTCACTCCAGCGTAGGTTAACGTGGCTAAGTATTTTCCTTACGTGCTGTAGTACCTAGAGAGCACATGTTCAGTCATGATCCAGAGGTTGGGACAAACACAGACTCTGTTACCTCGATAGCTTCTGCTTATCACACACCCCCCCCACTTAATGGCCATTTCACTGTTCATAGTACCTCAATTTTAATTGGATACAAAAAATAAGGAGGTAAGGGACTAAGAATGGACACTTTATTCCTGGTCAGAACATCTAATAAAAGCCTTAGTGCAAAAAAGTTGTGATATTAAAAAAAAAATGCTTTGGAAAATTAAGTCATTGCTGCTCTTCTTAACCCTCTACCATAGATAACTGAGAAGGGGTTACATGTAATGATCTTTAAAAGTAAGCTATAGTTTCACCTGCCCGGAGTGATGGACAAATAGATGCAGGACTGGAAAGCGGGCATGGATGGAGTGGTTGACCTCTCTGGCATCCTTCAAGTCCCCTGATTCCATGGTTTGAATGCATAATTTCACATGCATTTATTCAGAGTTATGTGCGCCCAGACTACTTTCTGCTAAATGCAGACTCCCACTCTTAAACATTGGAGACAGAAAGAAGAGCCTGTTAAACTGACATTTGCAATTTCAGGATGGCACCGTGTGGGAGAGGGAACTGCCAATCATTTCTGCCAACATCACTCTCCAGGGGAGTCTGAACGAAGCTGGCTTGGTCCAATTAAAAGAAGCAATTATGAGTAATGGAAAGTAAACAAATCTAAGAAAAATGATACTGCCAATTATAATGCCTCCTCACAGTGAAAGGCTGTAGTCTGTTGAGTATTACCTTTGTTTCTAAAGCTATTAATCTACTTTGATTCTATTGAAGATTTTCATAGGAAATAATCAAAACGAAATCATTAACCTTCATTTCATAAGTAAATAAAATTCACAGTAGTGGAAAAATTAAAATCTCTCTTTTTTTTTAAGATCTTTATTGGAGTATAATTGCTCTACAATGGTGTGTTAGTTTCTGCTTTATAACAAAGTGAATCAGCTTTATGTATACATATATCCCCATATCCCCTCCCTTTTGCGTCTCCCTCCCGCTCTCCCTATCCCACCCCTCTAAGTGGACAGAAAGCGCCAAGCTGATCTCCCTGGGCTGTTTGGCTGCTTCCCACTAGCTATCTATTTTACATTTGGTAGAGATTCACACAATTATTTTTCTAGACATTTTGTTAACAGTCTCCTGAATACCTTGAGAATCACCATTGATGAGATATTTTTTTTTTTTTTTGTCTCATAATAGGTTGCAAAATGTTTAAAGCCATTTTTACAGCCATTCTAATGTGTGTGATATAATTTATATTTAAATACTTACAGTTCATTCCTTTCTTTCATTGGTAAATATGATACTGGTGTTTCTTGTAATAATTATAAGAGCTATAATATAAAACATTTAAAAACAATGGTGAAACTCTAACTTTTTCTTTTAACATCTTTATTGCAGTATAATTGCTTTACAATGGTGTGTTAGTTTCTGCTGTATAACAAAGTGAATCAGCTATACATATACATATATCCCAATATCCTCTCCCTCTCGCGTCTCCCTCCCACCCTCCCTATCCCACCCCTCTAGGTGGTCACAAAGCACGGAGCTGAACTCCCTGTGCTATGCAGCTGCTTCCCACTAGCTATCTATTTTACATTTGGTAGTGTATATAAGTCCATGCCACTCTCTCACTTCATCCCAGCTTCCCCTTCCCCCTCCCTGTGTCCTCAAGTCCATTCTCTACTTCTGCGTGTTTATTCCTGTCCTGCGCCTAGGTTCTTCAGAACCATTTTTTTTTTTTTTTAGATTCCATATATATGTGTTAGCATATGGTATTTGTTTTTCTCTTTCTGACTTACTTCACTCCATATGACAGACTCTAGGTCCCTCCACCTCACTAAAAATAACTCAATTTCATTTGTTTTCATGGCTGAGTAATATTCCATTGTACATATGTGCCACATCTTCTTTATCCATTCATCTGTCGATGGACACTTAGGTTGCTTCCGTGTCCTGACTGTTGTAAATTGGGCGGCAATGAACATTGTGGTACATGACTCTTTTTGAATTATGGTTTTCTCAGGGTATAGAAAAAAGCACCTAGCAAGCACATTACTACCGGACACTCTTCTAGCCACGTAATTTCTCTTTGCAGGAAAATACCATTTGAACCGTGATGTCAGCTGAGAAGTACTTTAATTAGGTCAATTTTCTACAGGGCCTTTGGGTTAGGAAAAATATATAAAGTATTACATTGTGACCCATTTAGCTATTTGATTATAGAAAATATTGCAAAACAGCCTAGCAGACCTACTTTTTTTTTGCGGTTGAATCTATAATATGTGATAATTACTTTTGTGATGTAATGCAATTCAATTGCCGTAAAATGCAGACTTTTGACAAGCTCCATTTTTATGCCTTCCCTTATGTGCAGGGGAAATTGAACCATGCATTGTAATGGTACATAAGTGTGTATGTTATCTCCAAAAGCATAGTGGTATTTTTACCATTGCTGACAAACTTTGTGCTAAATTAATTGGTTTTAGTTCACTTGCACAATGATGCAATTAACACACATCTGTAGACATCAACATTTTGGTTGTAATACCTGAACAAAAAAATATGCCTGACCCAAAATTCTGGAAGTAATGTAGAAATTTTTTTTCCAAATAATTTTCCTTCTCTAAATCTCTCTATACTTGGATCATACAAGATAAATATATATTAGGTAAGCAAAGCACAAACTCATATTACCTACCAGTGATAATCAGAATAAGTAAGTAATCTGTGATAAAAGGCACAGGATCTAGGGGAAAAAATGTCTTTGGACACATGAAAAAAATGGTGGCAAATTCCTAAAAGAGAAACACAGCTTCTTTAATACTGGAAAACTGCTAATGGGACCAAAGGGCATAGCAATTAATCGATCTCTCCAGGAACTAAGAAAACTACTAAAGATAATCATGATATGCTAACATCTAGCCACAGAAAAGATTTTGAACCATCCGTCAAAGGGGTTTACAGATGACTTCCAACTAAGAGGAGATGAAGGTCCAGAAGACCCATGCACAGAAATGTACAACAGTTTGTTTCAAAAATACAAAATTGAAAGCTGAAGCTAAATGTTGATTTAGGTGATGTGCAGAGCATGCTAAAAAATGTTACCTTGATAAGCAAGGTAAAGCCAGATCATCCTGATCTAGTTAGCTTAGCACATCCTAAAAGCAACGCACCCACAAAGCAATAGAGGCCAACGTCACATTCAGTTTCTGTAGGTAAAAGGCTACAAGCATGAGTCTGCCCATTCTTATCTATGGAGCTTGCCCTTTAGCCCTTCACAGACATCACATCAGGCATCCTGAAGTAGATGCTATTTCATTAGCATCACTTACTGCCAGAGAATGACATGGTCTTGAAGTAGAGCCAAGCCACTGGCATGAAAGATGTGTTAGATTCCGGACTGGATTTCCCAGGAATGGTTGAGAGCTATCTAGCCTGGTCCTTGCTAAAGGCTGCTGTGAGAGAGAGAGACAGATAGAAAGGTTTCATACACCCCATGTTGCTGGGCAAAACTAGATTTTAAAAAAGCCCTTTATCACCACAGAAAGTCAATTCCTTGAAGCTTGCTCACTACATGTGCCCATGTTCTAACTTAGTTCTATGGCAATATGTCGTCAGGACATATTCACTTTCCAAATGAAAAAGTTGAGGCAATTTTTAACTTTGAAGCAGAGGTGTATTTAGAATACTAACCAAATCCAGATAGTGACTGTAACCACATACTTGAACACATTCTATGTTTTGTAAGTTTGTTTTCAACTCTCAGTGTCAGATAGCAGAAGCTTAGGTTAGTCATCAAAATATTTTTAATTTGTGCAGTTCCAATTGTTTGCTTTTGTATTTTTGCAGAACACTTGTGAGGAGTTTGTACAAAACACCTACACTTCGTTTCTTATGGAATCAACCTGTATATTTGTCAGTATTTCCCATCACAGAAAATACCAGCATTACATACTTCTATATCCAAAATATTACCACCAACTCCCTCCCACTCCCCTTTACTTTTCTGGTCCTGATGCGGGGCTGCCATCTGGTGGAACAGGGAAGGCACTTCTGGTTTGGACCTCATCAAAACTGGGTGACCAGGGTTTCTCAGGCTTCCAAAGCGTGAGTATAACAAATGGGAACCCACCAATGGAGATGAATCTACAGTGAAGAAAGAAGACAATGTTAAGAATCGCCGCAGCTGAGACCATCACTGAGGGCTGCACTGGTTATGATGGGGGTGAACTGGTGAGAAGAGATCGCTCTCCCAATTTTATCGTCAAGATATTTTTAAAAATTATATATATTTATTCACACACAATACATATACACACACACACACACGTTATATGTACGTGTGTGTGTGTGTGTGTGTGTGTGTGTGTGTTAGACAAGGTAAAGAACATCCCAGTGGAAACGAAGTGCATTTAAAGCTAGAGCAGATACAGCAAAGTTACCTCCCCACTTCCCCCTCCCCACAAACATACACCCCCCCCCCGCAAGGCCCCCTCCCTAGAGTCCCTAACAGGGTCCCAAAGTGGCCATATGATGCTGCCGGGGCAATATGGGGTCTGTGAAGCCCTGGAGGGTTCAGTTCTTGCTGTGCATCCTTGTGACCCTTAGGGATAACGTGGACATTGCAGAAGAATTGCACATTGTGGAGGACTAGAGGAGGGAATCTTCGTCAACACTTGGCGCCCCTGATCTTGAACTAAAATCAGTATCAGTCATCAGTGGGAAGAGAGCAGAGTCAGTGCCCAGCTATTTCAGAATAATAGGTCTACCTCTGACTTCCTAGCTTTCAGGAAGCAAAGAGCTTCTTGTGAGCCAAGCACTGTGCCAAATTCTTCCAAGCTAATCACAGACGTCAAACATGCGGTGGTACTTTATAGGAGGCACAGAAAGGCTAAGAACCTTCCCAGCCAGACAGCAGCATTGATACTGTATGTGGTGCACCCCTAGCAGCTCTTTACATCTGAGGGAGGGGATGAGAGGGAGCCTGCTGACTTCTTACTTTCCCTGCTTCTCGCCCGAGCTACACCTGTGTGTCGAAGTAACATTCTGGAAGGAGATAAAGCCCAAGGACAGATACTTTCATATCCTATAGAGCAGTTTCCCTAAGAGTATGTTTGTTTCTTTGAAAGTAACGTCTTTGAGGTTGAAGAATTCCATTGAGCCCAAGAAAAGGATGCCTGTATGTTTTTTCATCTGGAGGAAGGTCAGGATGGCTGTCAGAATTTACATAATCATGTTCCCTGTCAGTGCCGGGCTCGAGGCATCCTTCTGAGTAACTGCCGGCATCACTAGACTCTGGGAGGAACCCATCCCTAAGCGTCCATCCCCAAACATCTACATGGTTAAGAATGGAACTGTGCTATTTGTCCAGATGTTTTCCTAGTCCTCAAACAAGCCTTACATGTCAACCAAGAGGTAAATATCAATGGGAAGTGGTCAGAGCCTCACGTTTGATAGGAATGCGGTCTGTTTGAAATTTTGAAAAGTGAGTTGTGGGTATTTGGTGACCAGTTGTCCTTGAATGTTCCTGAGGAGTGAGTAAACTTCAAGCAGAGGAGTTTAAATTGCTTGAAACCCATGGCCAAGTGAAGGATGGTTCAGAAAAGACTGCAGAACATCTTCCAAATGGTAAAAGGCCTGAGGAGGAAAATGTGGTAACATATGAGTGCATAATGTCTTGATGGTGCATGTTTGTGGAGTGATTCAAAAATGCGTAAGTAGCTTGGTCATGTAGCAGAGCAAGAACTGCATTTCTAATTTCATCCAGACCTTTTTTTAAATTTATTTTTTTATTTTTGGCTGCATTGGGTCTTCGTTGCTGCATGCGGGCTTTCTCTAGTTGCGGCGAGCGGGGTCTACTCTTCATTGCAGTGCGAGGGCTTCTCGTTGCGGTGGCTTCTCTTGTTGCGGAGCACGGGCTGTAGGCCCACAGGCTTCAGTAGTTGTGGCACGCGGGTTCAATAGTTGTGGCGCACAGGCTTAGTTCTTCCGCGGCATGTGGAATCTTCCCAGACCAGGGATCGAACCCATGTCCGCTGCATTGGTAGGCAGATTCTTAACCACTGTGCCGCCAGGGAAGTCCCAGACAGTCCTTTTAAGAGAACAAAGTCTGCACTTCAAATTTTAATGGATTTTTTCCTGTATACATCCCCTTGGCATACGAAATACTGTCTTTTTTTTTAGCTTTTTATTTTGAATTAAATAGTTTTGGTTTTATAAGAAGATGCAAAAATAGTACAGAGTTCCTAGCTTCTCCAGTGATGACATCTTACATAACCAGAATATATTATCAAAACAAGGACATTGACATTTGTACACTACCACTAACTATAGAATTTATTTGAATTTCACAATTATGCATTTTAGAAAAAACACATTATTTATCATGTCTTAATGATTGTTTTTATTGTTTTAAAATTATTGTGTTTCAGATAGCTGCTTTGTAATATGTCTTAATTCATAACTCAAAAATTTACTTGAAAATTGGATTTCCTAAGCAAAGCTTTCCTATCTGCATTTATGTTTTGCTTTTGTTTTTGTGTTGTTCTCAAATAGGCAGATATTATAACCTGCCGTTGCATGAATTCTTGTGGAGTTTGATGTGATTGCTCATCTGCAAAATTAAGACTTGGAGAACGTCTAAGGTGGCTGTCTTCCAAGTGGTTCCTCGTCTTCCGTAAAATCATAATTTTCACTGTTTCTATCAGTGTCTTTTGACTTATGAGCTCATAGGAGTTCTGCAATGCCGAGCTCGGTTATCTCTTGGACTTTTATTCAACTGTGCAAATTACAGGCATGATGTCATTGGAAGACATCGGTATCATTTGGAACATTGCTGCCATAGATCAGTGAAGCTAAGTTGTTCCTTTGCAACTGAAAATGCTAAGAGCAAAATGTTACATTTGTGCAACCATTTATAGTTTCAGAATATTTTCATGGGCAGAATTTTCCTGGATCCCACACAACTACCCTGTGAAATAGGCAGAGCAAATGTTTTATTATCTCCACTTAAGCTTTGTGGGCCCCTGCGACTAAACATCAGACCCATTGAGAAAAAAGCTGGGTGAAGCCGGGAAGGCATATTTGTACCAGATAAATCAATAGAGGATATTTATTTATTTATTCATTTATAACATCTTTATTGGAGTATATTTGCTTTACAATGGTGTGTTAGTTTCTGCTGCATAACAAAGTGAATCAGCTATACATATACATATATCCCCATATCTCCTCCCTCTTGCGTCTCCCTGCTACCCTCCCTATCCCACCGCTCTAGGTGGTCACAAAGCACCAAGCTGATCTCCCTGTGCTATGCGGCTGCTTCCCACTAGCTATCTATTTTACATTTGGCAATGTATATATGTCCATGCCACTATCTCACTTTAATATGGAGCATTTAAAATAGGTTGGTTAGAGTTAGATGGAAGAGCTACAAGAATAACCATGGGAAAGTGAAGCAAGCAGGTTGACAAGTACCAGAAGCTGTCTGCCTTCGCTGGAGAAGCAAAGAGCAGAGATGGGGTGACTGGGTCCCAGGAAGCAGAGGTACCTTGTTAAACCAGTGCCACCCACCATCCAAACTTAGCCAAAGCCTAATGTCTGGGCAGGGGGGGAAACATAGTTTCACACCCACATGTATTCCAAGCAGAAGAAAGGAAGAGTGGGGAACGGATCTGAGAGCAAAAGTGCCAAATAGTGTTGGACCAGGTGTACTTCTCATTTTTAACAGAAATACCACCTGATGGCTTGTTGCTGAGCACAAAGGTCAGGGATGAAGTGCACATTATCTCTGCTGGGAAGAAATCAGTTTTGTAGGAAGAGGCCATCATATAAACAAGAACGACTATCCTTATTGCTGCTGCCAACTCGTATTTACTACCCAGTTACATTCATTGAGTGCTACGTAGGTGCCAGGAATGATAATAAATGATTTAAATGTAGTTCCTCATTTAACCCTTTGAGTTGTGTTTATTATTCCCATTTTACAGATGATGAAATCGAGGCTTTCAGGGGTCAGGTGTACTGCCGAGGGTCACAAGGCTGCATAGCCAAGATTCTGACCTAGACCATCTGAATCTAAAATCCATGCTCCTTGCCCTATGCTATACGGCCTCCCTACATATGATAAAGTGTTTGAGGTTCTAGGATGTTTTCTGTGTCCAGGGTATAGGGTAGGTACAAAAGAATAAGTGACCAGTTTGTCCCGGGGGCAGGGGAGACTTCAGAGGAGACAGTACAGTCAAGTTGAACTTGGAATAGGAGTGAGGGTTTCTCCAGGGGAACCAAAAGGCAGGGGCGGTCAGAGCAGATAACAGCAGTGTCAGCCCTGAATAACATTTCTGAGAGCCTGGAAAACTTGGCTACGAGCAGGTAACACAAGGCTGTTGGAGCCCAGCGTGGGAAGAGGACTCGTGGTAAGAGAAAAGGTGAGGAAGCCAGGAGCCACGTGAGAACCGTGTCATATTCAAGAGACACTTCATCCAGGAGAAAGTGGGAAACTGTTGATGATTGTATGCTGTGGAGAGTCCTGGCCAGTTTTGCTTTAGAAGATCTCCCCTGCTTGCAGTTAGGCGACAATTATGACATGTTCATATAATACTTAATTATTGTTCTGGGACTGGGTGGATGTCAGAAGATGTCCTGAAAAAAACAGACTGGAGCTTAAGTCTTATGCTAGTCAAGTAGAAATGCCACCAACTTCATCTGACCACTGACCGTTCTTTCTTAACTTCATCATTGTAAATCGATGTTATTGAAAAGAGGTTGGTGATATTTGAATAGGCTTCTGCTATAAGTGCTTGATTGAGCTCTTTATTAACTTGGTTCAAAATTATCTCTCATTATTCTGTTATAATTATGTCATGTATTTATTTAAAGAAATTAAATTTCCATATAATTCCCCCAATTTTTCTGTGAATTGTGTTTTCCTTTTGTATCCGCATGCACATTTATAACTTCTCAGTAATGGACTTGTGATGGATTTAATTTTATTTCCTTTGGCAATCGTCTACATCTCAGAAATGTCACTTGTCAAGGATATCAATTTCTTCAGTATATAGAAAGCTATTGAATGCTTTTATATGAGCTTTAAACTTAGCTTTACCTCGTTTCCATTATGTTGCAAGGTGCTTTAGAGGTAGAAATGCATTTTTGGTCTGCTCACTAGCAGGTGAGAAATGGTTTTCCTGCCTTCTTTGATTTATTTACTTTCTTTTAGGAACTCATTTGAGTTATACATCATCTGTGTTAAAATGGAGGTAGCTTTGTATCAGCAAAGCAGATTCAATCAGCAAAGAATTCTTAATATTGAAATAGTCCATGTTATTTTCTTATTTTCTTTTTCATCACAGAGTTTAATAGTGTTCATTTTATTTATTTGAATGTCAAAATTCTCTAGGGAGCTGCCACATGTTGTGTTTAAAGCAATTTAAGTGAGTGGAGAAGAGAAGTGGCTGGATTTACTTATGGTCAATAACCAGAGTATGAAGGGATGCAAGACATTCTGATTCTCGCAGACCTTGATCACCGCTACTTATTTAGAAAAATAATTCAGTATTAATGAGCCTATATTGGAATTGATTTATCTATACCTGGTAAAAGAAAAAAAATCTTAGATTTTTAAATGACAACTTATATCTCTGCTTTCTGAGTTTCCTTGGTAATATCGTCTTCTGACTTGTTAACAGGCATTACTCAGAGGAAAGATTTAAAATTGTCAGTGTCATGATTCTAAAATGAACATTCATTTATGTTTTTTCCACACTGTGCTCATGTGCACATATATTCACAGAGTGATTCATGACTGTGCAGGTGACAATTAGAAAGCATTGCTTTTAAAAAGAGTAAAAAAAAATTTGTGTGTATATAAATTATAAATATATGCAGTATAAGTATGATGAATATATACAATATAAAATACGGAGAAAATTAGATTATGATTTTTATTCCTTTTTTTACTCCTTTGTTTGATGTTGTATCTATGGAAATTGACTATCTAGGGGAATTCAGTTTCCTACTGGGAAAGACCGAATGCTGTGTAGCGTGTAGACACTGCAGATTCTCTGAGTTAGAGAACGAGCTGGCTGACTTTGAATGAGGAAACTGTACCTCGTTTTCCACATAAGCAACCTGAAATGGTTTTTTTGAAAATAAATATAATTTTTTTTATATTTAACAAATATGAGACTTTGATGAACAAAGTATTCAAATTACATTTTGGAAATGATTTTTAATGTTTCCATCAGGTCAATTAGAAGTCAGTTAAATGTGACAATACAAGCCAAGGGTATTATCATAATGTTTGTGGGTAAATCCAAGTTATGGTTTGGAAGCCCCAGAAAGACAAGTTCTAGGAATGAAATCAGAGTTCAAAATCTCTGGTCAATGCAGTTGGACAGGTGTTGCACTAGAGCAGGGATAGCATAACCTGTAGCTCGGCCAGAGGAAGAATCTTTGTTAAGAAAGAATTTGGTAGAAAGATGAGCATTGTTTTACTCGTTTACCGCTTCTAGGCACTAGAATCTTGATTAGAAGTGTTACAGGGGGTGTTCCGGAGTCAGGTATCCCTAAAGATTATTTTACTCAAAAAATGTTTTTGAGGTAAGCGTGTTTGTGAGAATAACGGACACCTGAGTGCAGGTAATTGGTTGTGAATCTGCCTTTCCTCCTCTCCTCCTTACGGGGGCGCCAGCATAGGCGCTACCTGACAGCAGGGAGTGGAATTTGGCTTCCTTCATAGCCCTTACAGTGGCCGGCGTGGCTCCTGTGCTGGGAGCTACGCTGCCCAGTCTTGTTTCAGGGCCCTTGTTGCTTAGTTACGGTACAGTGCTTAGTCTCTTGTTTGGTGGTCTTTGAATTCTGAGTAACGCCTTGCTTTTCCTCCTGTGTAAACGACCAAGTGACGCTGTCCGTGGTGCTGAAGCCCTCCATCTCTCCAACCTGAATTCTTCCGTGTCTGTATCTGTGATGTCCTGGCAGCTTCATGTGTTCTGCACAATCAACCTTTGCTCTCACTGTCAAGAGCCCTGGCATTTTAACCCCCTTGGCAGAAGCAGTTTGCTGTAGGTATGGCTCATGTTGAGCAGAAACAAGGCTAATCGGATGACACTTAGGCTATATTCTGTCAACAATAAAGTACCCCTCCTCCACACTCCCGCCCCTCACCCTGGCATAGCTGAGATGCGTCACAGGTGAAGCGTCTTTGCTCCCTGCTCTGCTATATGCCTCTTGTCATTTGGGACGACAGGTCGGATGGCCAAATGGGCTACACAAAGCTACAAGACCGCTAGTGCCAGGAGGAGGGAAGCTGACGGAAGAAATCTCACCATATAGTCCATTATGGGCACCCCCCTTATGCTTGGGCGACGCCTACCGTCCTGCTCCTGGTACAGTTTTCATTCATCGACCTTAATAGATAGAGTACTTAGCACCCCGACCGAAGTGTTTGCATTCAGATACCTGAGCAAACGCCTGGGCTTCCCCGCTGGATGAGTTCACTACCCACAAGCCAAGGAGACCCAGGAAAGGAGCCCTTGGCCAATGCAGCTGTTTATCTCCAGGGAACGCATTTCTGGTCATTTTAGGTAGTGGCTGCTTTTCTTTTGTTTTTATTTTAACATCTTTATTGGAGTATAATTGCTTTACAATGGTGTGTTAGTTTCTGCTGTATAACAAAGTGAATCAGCTATACCTATACATATATCCCCATAGCACCTCCCTCTTGCATCTCCCTCCCTCCCACCCTCCCTATCCCACCCCTCTAGGTGGACACAAAGCACTGAGCTGATCTCCCTGTGCTATGGGGCTGCTTCCCACTAGTTATCTATTTTACATGTGGTAGTGTATATATGTCCATGCCACTATCTCACTTCGTCTCAGCTTACCCTTCTCCCTCCCCGTGTCCTCAAGTCCATTCTCTACGTCTGCGTCTTTATTCCTGTCCTGCCCCTAGGTTCTTCAGAACCATTTTTTTCTCTTTTTTTTTTTTAGATTCCATATATATGTGTTAGCATATGGTATTTGTTTTTCTCTTTCTGACTTACTTCACTCTGTATGACAGTTTTTCCCCTCATTTCTCTTATCAAGCATTTGGAATTATTTGGAATTATTTCTGGTAACTTTTTCCATGAAAAGGATTTGGCTTTATGATTCAATTCAATTTAGGATCCTGGATAAACCTAAGAGAAGACTTCAGGGGCACACAGTTCTGACAGAGCAGAGGCAGGTGGCTGGGAGCCTGCCCAGTGGGTCTTCCAGGCTCTTAACCCCCTGCTGGCCTCCTACCCCTGTGGGAGGATAGCTGGGTGTTGATCTTTAAAATTTCCTGCTTGTTATTATAATTCCAGCAGCCCACAGTGTCTCACCAAGTGAAACTAGTCTGTATCTTTTGTATTCTTTGTGTGTGTGTAATTTATATACACTACAGGTGACCCCTGAACAGTGTGGGTTTGGACTACTTGGGTCCACTTATGAGTGGATTTGTTCAATAGCAGACACTGCAGTGCTACACGGGATTGGTTGAGAGCTGGCGTGTGTAACTGGGGATACGAAGGAGCCGCGTATATGGCGGGCTGACTATATTTATACTCAGATTCTCCACTGCATGGAGGATGGACATCACTAACCCCTGTGTTGCTCAAGGGTCAACTGTATTTACATCCAGAGGTTGTCCCTTAATCTACATAGTCCAGTGTGAATTGCTTTCTTAGTTCTATGCATGAATTTGTTCTTAGGGCAGTTATAATTTTCTTCAAATTTATACTCTGTCCTTTAAAATTTTAACTGGCTACAATTATCACCCTTTTTACCGACTAGTTTATATTAGTTACACTCTCGCTCAACATTGAAAACAATCCTTCATATTTAAATCTGGAAACTATATGCAGGTAGTGTGTTATTTACTACCCTTACATTCAGGACAGAGTGAATTCTTCCGCTGCTGCTTTCTCAAGATGCATGTAAACCTGTCTCATTAGAACTCTAAGTGTTAAAAATCGCCT
Organism: Eschrichtius robustus; assembly: GCF_028021215.1. Taxonomy (NCBI): domain Eukaryota; kingdom Metazoa; phylum Chordata; class Mammalia; order Artiodactyla; family Eschrichtiidae; genus Eschrichtius; species Eschrichtius robustus. The sequence goes on from NC_090832.1 coordinate 113,333,086, forward strand.
GCACAGTTTGGGAATTGTATGTGAGAAGCAGTATTTCAGCTCAAATATCCTGTTTCTTTCTTTCTACAATATAACCAAACCGAGGCTGGAGCTCCTAGATGGTAAAATTGCTTATGTATATTAGCAAATTTTATGTATCATTTAAATATGGAAATGATTCAAAGTTCTAGCCAGAGCAAATAGGTGAATCAAAATATAGTCCCTTAAGGGAGAGCCGTGTGATATTAACCCATCTTATGTTTTGATACTGTATGTGTGTATTTATACTAATATATAAACATAGATCAATGAAATATAAGAACTATTAAAGCTGTGCAATCAGTTTGAAATGCAAGGATTTATGTGCTACTCTTCTGCAAAATGAGATGCTACCTGGGGAAGAAATCGATGCTATGACAATAGCTCCAGCGTATTGAGCACAGATCATGCACCACACTATATGCTCGTCTATTTAATATTCACAACAACCCTATAAAGCAAGTACCATGATTATTCCCACTTTACATATAAGGGTGAGCCCTAAAGAAATTAAGTAGTTTACCCAAGAGGCGGCAGTTAGCATATCTACAATCCGGTGGTCTATTTTAGTGGCTTTATTTACTTTGCAGTTTTGAAGGAAATGAGAGCTACAGTGATGAACCATATGCCTGTTAGGAATACAAGTCAGTAAGAGGCTGAGTCAGGGATTGGAAGTCCTTCCCCGATAGATAATCCTCCCTGAGAGGTCTGTGTGTAGAAAGGATCACAGGGGTGTTGGAGTCCCATCACTTAAATCCAGCTTAATCTTGTCCTGTACTTGACTGTTAAGTGTGCTCAGATAATTTAAAAGTTTAATACCAGGCACTGTTGGAGTCCTACGACGGCAGAATGTTATATATCTTCCTTCAGTTCACGTAGATCAACCAGAACGTTCTCAGTTGATTTCCTGGGGAAGGTCTATGAAAAATGTCATAAACTTTATTATTCTTAACCATCATTATTTTTTGCCAATTTTGAGATTATGTAAAATATTGACTAAAGCCAGAAATACCCAGGTGGAACCAAGTGATGGGGATTTTTAGTAACATTTCCGTGAACGTGAAAGTGAACATGTGTGTAGCATTTAGATCTTCAGCCCCTGGACCATCAGGTGAGTTCAGGGATGTTAGCTGTTACCTGGGCTTTCATGCATATGCCATTGGAAACTCATAATTTCAACAATCATACATCTTAAGACTTGTAATCAGCCCGTGGAATTTTTGAAAGAAGGGAGATAAAAACAAGAAGTTATTAAGGTTATCTTTGATAAACTACAGGTAAATTAAATAATCCTGAAGGAAAAAAATATATCTTGAAATAAAACAAAGTATATAGTATAGAAAGGCACAGAACTCTAAGACAAATGAGATATATTCTTTTAAAATAAAGATTGACACGACATTCAAGAAGCTGGAGGCTGCTCTGATAATACAGGAGCAGTTTTATATTTCTTCTTAAAATAATCAGATGCAAGTATACAGTGATAGAAATGCAAATCTTAAGGTGCTCTTAGCTAGCTAGAGGTTAAATCAATGTTTTTTTCTCAAATCAAAACGTCAGAATTTTTCCTCAGTCAAGTTTTAATTTTTAAAGGTTGAATATTTATGAGGAATCTAAAAGCTGAAATTGTTGGAAGTCCTTGGAAGAAGGTTAAGCTAAGTAATAAGTAAACACCAAACGGTCCTGAGTGAGCTTGAAGGTCTCCAAGAACACCTTGAATTAAAATGCAAAACATCCGAAGAGAAAGTCTGTATCTTTCATCAGATTTCCAAGAGTCCAAAAACTCTTAATATTTATTTCCTTAGAACAGTATTTTTTTTCTTTTTCTTTTTAACCTGTCCGTGAACTGGACTGGCTTGGAGACTTCACACCTAATGTGTGTTAATGGCTTTGTATAATGTTGTAGAATCATAGGCTCCTAGAATTCCAGGTTCCATCTCTGTGAATCTCTTCTGTTTTTGCTGCCAAGTGAAGACAAGCCTGTGCTTAAGAATCACTCCTGTGAAAGGAGAAAAAAGAAGCTTTTGATGAGCCAGGTAGAATTTGTGTTCAGAGCTTTCCCTGATACTTGGTCACATTTCATAAGTTTTAGAACCTCATCGTTCCTTACTTGTAATAATGGTGATTATGTAGCATAAGGTTGTAATGGATTAAATGAAAAAAAAAAATATATATATATATATTTGCATACCAGATAGAACTCCACTTTAGTCCAAGATACTCCATTCTGTGTTTCACCATTTTATTAGAATATTCTTTTATATACTCTACTGACTGGAATCTGCCAAGATGTAACTTTCCTCTAATTTTTTTTTTTTTTTTTTTGAAGCATTGCACTCATATATTACAAGTCTAAACCCTCTTCTGCCTGACAACTCCTCCAGTCTTTCCTACTACTCTGGGGTTACAAGTGTTCCTATTATCTTTACCCTTCTTTTGAAGTGTCATATGTTTATGTCAGAGTATCTGTAGTCATTCTGCCACCAGTCTTTCCAAGTGATTTCTGAGAATTTCCTGTTTTCTCCGAAAGCCTCAGTTAAGCACTTTCTGACTGCGGATCTTCTGGGAATATGCTTGGCCCGTCTTGGGGGTTCACTGCATCAGTCTCTGCTGTCTTGGTGACAGTCCTACTATTATGACCCAAATTCAGAGAACTGTGAAATGAAATGTTTGCTTCTATAACTTCTGATACAATCAGTCCAGGGAAGACCTTTGTCCACTTATAACAACTTAGGCACAATTCTTTCTGGAAATGAAATAAAATAGAACGGTTTTGCCAGACCACTGGGTGCAGTTTCTTAGGTGCTTATGTATAGGTAGCCTCTGTGGGGAAAAATAGTGTAGGAGAACAAAACATATATGTTTATGTATACTTGTATCTGTGCTTTGCATCCGCCTTTGGAAAATGAGAGAAAAGACTCTGACAGGTGATGATAAAAGCTATTTGAAAATATTTTCAGAGACATGAGGAGTATTTGTTTTCCTAATTTCTGAGGGTTTTTAGGGAAAATATGTCCACTTGTCCTCATCTGAAGGCCTGTCTGGCAGCTGAAGTGAGCCACTCCCAGAAACGAAGGAGCCATGATGATGGTCCCTTGTACCTGTCATTCCCGAATCCGTTCATTCCACACACGTGGGTTGGGTGTCTAGCATCTTCGAACGCTGAGAGATAAGCTTCTGGTTACAGGGAAGAGGAGGACAGTGAGAGGAGACAGACATGTAAACAAGCACATTGTGGAAAACAATGTAGGGAAACATTCCATCCTTCCTGAAGCTGTAAGGGGAAGCTTTCTGAAGATATTTTCCATTTGAGTCTCAGCAAGTGGAGAGCGGGACCATTTTCAGCAGAAGGATGGAAGGGATACTTGCACCCCTTGAAACCTGGAAGCCATCCACCCGCTGGAGGGAGGGCGCTGGGTCCCCCTGCAACACTCCTAGGAGTCACTTTTCCATTTGACAGAAGTGTGGGTAGAGTTTCTGAGTGGTTAAGGGCTTGGCCTGGAGGCTTCTGTTTACTGAGTTAAGTCATTGACCTTGAGCTGTAGGCTTCCAGCGAGGGCTGGTCAAGGATGCTCCTCACATTTGTATTTGGATTTCTCTTCAATCATGATATTTTCACCTCTGTTGGGCCGTAGGCCTTAAACAGAAAGCTGAAAGCATGTAATAACATTTGCTTTATTAGTAAACCACTGAAAAGCATCTTGGTTGGTTGGGTTGTAACCTGTCACCGATGGATGTACCTCTGTGCCTTTCTACCCTCAGGTTCCTTCCATCCCCTTGTCCTTTCTCAGTGTGACATTTCCATTATTCCCTTTCTAGTTGGAAGCAATTCTCTCTAAGATGCGCTTTTAAAATTAAAGAACTTCTTCCTGCTACCCCTTCCTCAGCAACAGACTTATTTTGCAAGTCAAGGGCTGAAAGTTTTAAATAAAATTGAAAATACACTCATTAAAATGGATGGTTTATTGAAAAACAACGAACCTATACATGACATCAATTTATGGAAGTGTATTTTAATTGAGTTTGGCAAATATGCATGTGTTCACAAGGCTTCTATTCTGGATTCTGTTCTCCATCTTCACGTGGAAGATTAGAAGATGAATAAAGCATTGGCCCCAGCCTCGAAGAGTTCTAAGACTGGTAGGGAAGCCAAATATTTAAGCTAATGAATTGGAACACTGACTACAGAGTGCAGCAGTGGGAGCACTTTTAAAATACAGAGAGGATGCTGATGAGAGGGTGACTCAGCCTGGAGAAGAAGGAGAAGCTTCCTGTAGAAAGGAACCTCAAATTGTGCTTTCAAAACAGCAAAGGAGTTTTCTAGGAGGAGCAAGTTATTGGGCGCAGGATCTTTCCAGTAGAAAGAATGTTCTGTGTGAAGATGTTGATGGGTGACGACAGAAGAATGGATAAAGAAGATGTGGTACGATGGAATACTACTCAGCCATAAAAAAGAATGAAATTTTGCTGTTTGCAGCAACATAGATGGACCTAGAGAATATCATACTAAGTGAAGTAAGTCAGACAGAGAAAGACAAATACCATATGATATCACTTATATGCAGAATCTTATATGTGGACCGATCAAAAATTAAAGTAAGAAATATATATTGGATATTTAAATTTTATAGACCATATTATTATGTATTGATCTGATACATAATGTAAGCTTTTTTAAAGGAGATAAATACAATAGGACTAATTAAACAGGTATCACCATGGATGGATCTAGAAAGTATCATACTGTGTCAGACAGAGAAAGACAAGTATTATATGATCTCACTTATAATATGTGGAATCTAAAAAATAATACAAATGAATCTATATACAAAACAGAAACAGACTCACAGACACAGAAACCAAACTTATAGTTATGAAAGGGGAAAGGGAGGGGGAAGGGATAAAGTAGGATATCTTAGGGGGAAATGGGATTAATAGATACAAATTACTATACATAAAATAGATAAGCACCAAGAATTTACTGTACAACACAGGAAATAACATTTAGTATCTTGTAATAACCTATATTGGGAAATAATCTGAAATATATATATATATATATATATAAATAAAACTGAATCATTTTGCCATACACCTGAAACTAACAAAACATTGTAAATCAACTATACTTCAATTAAAAAAAAAAAAAAAAAGATGTTGATGGGTGAAATGCCATGAATTGCTCAGGAATGGTTAAGTGCACCAGCCTTAAACTTCAAGTGTGGAAGGACAGCAGGAAGAGGTAGGGTCCCCGCAGGGCTGGGTGAAATGTCTTATATACCCACCTGACTGATTCGACTTTACCCTCTGGGCTGTGGGAAGACAGGAGGGTTTAAGGCAAGAAAGATAATTGAACAGACTTACATAATAGAAAAAATAAATACTTTTTCAGTTTAAAGAATATGTTGGTGGGTAAAAGAAGGTGAAAAGAGTACAAGTTTAGATAAGGGAGAGTAGTTAGGAAATGGTTACAAAATCCCAAAACAGATAATAAAATATCGAAACCCAAATACACATAAAGTCACAGCATAGCCACCATTCCAGTAAGGCAGTGCCACGGAGAAGGGAGGAGAAAGGTATTTAGGAGGGAGAATCCCCAGAAACTAGTGGCTCATTGGATTTAAATAGTGAGGAAGACAGAGCCCAAGATGACTTCCAGGTTTCAGGCCTTGGAGGAAGAACAGGAAGTGGTACCACCTACCTAGACAGGGGATGGGATGTTTTGGAGGGAGCAGTCATCCATTAATTTAACAAATATCATCAAGTGTTTGCTAGATGCCAGCATTGCTCTAAGTGCTGTACATATAAAAAACAAACCAGACAAATCTCCTGTTCTTAGCTCACAGTCTGTAGAGAGAACAGATAATGTGCAAAAAAGAGTATATAATAGAATTCCACGTGGTGGTTTGTGCTCTAGAGAAGACTAAAGCAGATAAGCCAGTAGGGGCAGTAGGCTGGGAAGCCTGTTAGAGACAAGACGGTTAGAAAATATCTAAATATCTTCTCTCTGAGAAGGTGACATTTAATTGGAGAAATGAATGAAGCAGACAACCACATGAAGATCTGGAAGAGAGAACAGGAAACAGGAGTAATTTTGGCATCGAGTGGGAGTGGAGAGAGCCAAGGTGGGAAATGGGGTAGGAAGTGAGTTTCAGAGAGAGAGGAAGTGGCCTTGCCTTAGAGAAGAGTTGGGATTTTATGGCAGAATAGTTTAGCCATCAGAGTGGCAAGATCCGATTTATGTCTTTAGAAGATCATGATGGCTGTGGAGCATAGAAAATTGATTGTCGGAAGGTAACATAGATGCAGAGAGATGAGTTAGAATGCGTTTTCAGCAGTTCAAGAGGATATCATGGCGTCTTGGACTAAGGAGATGGTGAGGATTTGAGGAGTGTTTAGGATCAATATGTATTGTGATATATGGCTGTATGGATGGATGAGTCCCAAGGTGAGGAAAAGGAACAGTCAGGGAGGAATGCTACGTGTTTGGCCTGAGCCGTTAAAGTGTGGAAAGAGCACAGTTTGGGGGGAATATGGAAGATGGGGAGATTAAGAGTGCAGTTTTGGACATTTTAAGCTTGGGATGCCTTTGGACATTCACGAAGAGATGTCGGGTCCATGGTTGGACCGTGATGTCAGGAGTTATGAGAGAGTTCCCGCTGGAGCTCTAAACTTGGGAGTCATAAGTGTGGATGTGAATGGGATCTTCTGGACTGGAGGACAGTGGATGAAAGAGGGCAGAGGGGCAGTGAGCCTGGAGACATGCAGAAATCAGGATGAGAAGGGCGCTGGCAAATAGGGTGAGAAGAAACACTGAGAGATTTGGGGCATCTTATCTATGAATTTTACTGATAAAAATATCACCAGAAGGAGAGTATGGATCAATTATGTCAATTGCTACTGACAGGTCAGATAATTAAACCTTGAGTTACTGCAGAGTTTTAAAAATTCACAGGATTCTGCCTTTGAATGATCTAGCTGAAAAATTAGGAATTAAGATAACATATACACACTACTATATATAAAATAGGTAAACAACAAGGACCTTCTGTATAGCACAGGGAACCATACCCAATGTCTTGTAATAGCCTATAATGAAAAAGAATCTAAAAAAGAATATATATATATATATATATATATATATATATATATATATATATATATATATATATATTCTGACTACTGTACACTTGAAACTAACACAACATTGTAAATTAACTATACTTGATAAGTTAATTTAAAAAAGAAGGAATTTGGCTCTTACCCAAGAATATTTGGGAGAGAAGTTCCCTTGCTTCCTGTGTGCTTACTAAAGACATTTTGTTTTTTGTTTTCCTTTTTCAGTTTAGAAGTTCCCTTATAAAAAATTATTACAGAAAATGTTAAAAATGAAAAAAAAATAGTAATTAAGACCAGTACATATAAAACTATTGTACAAAAAGGAGAGTATCATTGCTCAAGACAGGTACAAACAACTGTGGTGGGAGCACAGGGAAGAGGGAATCGTGTCTAAAACGCAGACGGCGGATGAGAAAGCACAAGCAGCCGACTGCAGAGCCCAGAGCACCTGGGACCAAGGAGGCCTGCTTCCTCCTGACAAACTGTTTCGTGCAGAAACTTGATTCTGAGACAGAAGGGAAAGGGACTCAGTGCTGCTGCTGAGATAATAACCAAATTTCCTTTCAGTTTTCTCCAGCTCCGTTGGCCTGTGTGTTTAGGCTTAATTAATACTTATTCATTTAATTATTTTACTTGCTTGTTGCCCATGTGCATGGTGGGAAATCTCAGTCTCCTTTGCCCTGTGTTATTTCTAGGAGTTTGCAGAACGTGGGTTCATCAGATGCTCTCTTCTTAACAGAAAGGTTTCTCTCCCCTGCTCAGCGTCATGATTTATTCCTCGAGGCTGTTCGTATCACTCTCCTCCAGTTTGGGGCTTCAGACAGGCTTCACACTCAACAGAAAGAGTGTCTCTATCCTGTCCTTATCGTGTTTGATCTCCCCAATACCTCTCAACCAAGAGCACAAAGCTTGCCCCTTCCTTCTTAAGCCAAGACAGATATTCACGTGGAGTGGATAAATGCACTCTTCTCCAGTCTGTCCCACTAGCCTGACAAATATGCCCAGACATGTCTGAACTACAGCAGAGGACATAGCCTAAGATTAAGCTGAACTCGGCTACATAGATTCTAGGATTTAGAAGAGATTGAAAGCACACAATAATGAAGCAGACATAAAAAATGAATCTTAGATCCTTAGGCAAGAAAAGGAAATAATCTAACTTTATTTTTCACTTGAAGAAATTGAAATCCAATAAATTTAACGGATGCATCTAAAGACACAAAACTGAATTTTGTAGAACTCAGACATGTACCCAAGTTTCCAAACCTTAGACTATTTCTTTTTCCAATAAGGTAAAAACGCACACATACACACAGAAATGCCACGGAACTGAATTTTCAATACAGTCTAATTCTTTCCATTGAGTAGGTGGATTAATTTTACTGTACTCCTGGAAACAAGAGAACTGTTTGGGAAAAAAACATGGTAATATGTGGATGCATCATACTACAGATGCAGAAAGAGAAGTACAGTAATGCTTGGCTAATTTCTCTTTGTGTTTCAAGCTTCAAATTGTATTCACTTGTAATGGAGAAGCAATAGTTTTGACTAGATCTGCTTAGAGGATGGGGAACTTAATAAATATTGACAAAGAGTATAAAATCTTAATACTTAATTTCTGAAGTTCATGAATCTTGTGTAAAATAGCAGACTATAACAAAATAATCATAGTGATGTGTGTTTACAGAAACAACTGGTCAGTTGAAATACAAATATAATTGAACTAATACTTGATTAGTGAATCAACTTAATCAGTTAAACCAATGGCCTTGTGTAGATAATGAATAAAAGTTTTTAAAATTTATTTGTGTAAATAGCTGGGAATTAGATTTTCCAGGTAGGTGGTTAGATAAATACAACTCCAGCAATCCAATCTGGGTTCCACATTCCTACCAGTGTTACCTTTTTAAAACCCTCCGTTTAATTCAATCCCCTTATTTAAAATCTTTTTCCCTGTTTCCATCAGAATGAATGTCAAACTTCTTTATATGGCAGTCAGGGTCCTCTCCATCTACCTTGACTTACCTTTCCAGTGGTGTCACTGGTCCCTGTTCCTCAATCTCTTTTCCAGCCAAACTCTTTTTTTTTTTCTTTCTTTCTTTTTAATTTTCTACTATATACCTTTTATTGAACAACTGCCTCCTAATTATTTTGCCTGTATACACCACACACTCACCTCTGGCCTCTATTTTTATCTGTCTTATTGGAATGCCCTTCTGATCCTTCTTTACTGGTTGAAAGCCTATGACTTCTTCAAAGACCCCCATCAAATGTCAACTTATTTCAGACTCCAATAACTGCTTCTGGACTCCGTTATAATTCGGAATCTCATATTCACAGGACCCTCCAGGCTACTCAGCTATCCCTTTCCCTACCCAGAGTTGCATTCTTTTTTCATTCTCCAGAATGGCCAGTTCAAATCTACCACTATTTTCAACTCTCCAGTCCTCCTGCCCTAACTGGTTATTCAGCTGACTCACTGAGAAACCAGCTGGTAGGTGTGAACTCGACCAAACTGTACCCTCAGCTTCCAGTAGATCCATCCATGCCTTCACTCTGGCTTCCCTGCCCCCCACGTAGCAGTGTGTCCCCTTCCAGATTGCCCACCTGTGCTCTCCGTTGTGGCCCTTCCCTTGTCTCGGATGATGACCTATTTCTTGTACCTTTGATATCTTCTTTTCCACTACCTCCTTTCTGTCAACCTACACTCTACTTGTTTTTAATTTTGTTCATTTTGGTTCATTTTAAACAACAGTGTTTTCCAGTATCTCTGCTTTTTTCTCCAGCATCTGCCACGTTGCTCATTGCTTGCTTTTTATTTGATGACAACTGTGTGGAAATGCTAGTGGACACCTACGACTTCACTTCAATTCTATTTATTCCTCAATTCCCTGCTCTCAGGTGTTAAGTCACCCTGCACTACTGACGTGGTTCTGAAGTCCAAATCCATGCTCTTTCCATCTTTGTTCTCATTCTCCAACATTCTTTCATGAAATACTGCCCACTTCTGGTTTGAAGAATATGGATTTTCCAGTATTTGCTCCTACTTTTCTGACTCTTTTCCTGTTAGTTAGGAGCTGAAAGCCTAGTTGGACATGTCTTTCCTCAACTATCATCAGTGGCTCCCCATTACCTACATAATAAACCTCCTGGCCTGTCACATTTTAATACAATCTAACTTTTGCACAACCTTTTAGAGCCACACCAGAAGGCCTCCAAAATATCATGCACACTCATACCTCCAGGCCTTGGGTAACACTGTTGCTCTCTGTCTAGAGCGCTCTTTCACACTTTTCAACTTGAGAGAGTCATGCTTATCTTGCAAATTTTCCACCAAATGTCACTCCCACTGGACCACCTGCTTTCTCTAATTATTACGTGGAGAATTAGCAACTGCCTCTGTTGCTTTCCCATGTTTTATGTGTATTACAAACTTTCAGTAATAGTTCATGTCATATATTGAAAGTATTTTTAAAACTTTCTCTTTCCCATTACACTATTTCCTCAGTTAGGTTAGGGTCTGTATTCATCTCTACATTCACAGTGCTTACCACAGTGTAAGTGGTCACTAAGTATTGATTTATTTGATAATAGTTTGTCCTCAATCAGAGCTCTTTGGTGAGGGCAATTCTATAATATTCCTCCATATCACATATCTCTATAAAATAAGTTGATGAAAGAGATTGAATAAAAAAATATCTTTTCTACAATTTAAATGGTGAATTTGCAGTCAGGGAGAAAGTGTTTGCTGTAATGGCTACAACAGATTTCAATATTTTATTTTATTTTTTTATAAATTTATTTATTTATTTTTGTCTAAGTTGGGTCTCCGTTGCTGCGCATGGGATTCCTCTAGTTGCGGCGAGCGGGGGCTACTTCAGTGCGTGGGCTGCTCATTGCGGTGGCTTCTCTTGTTGCAGAGCATGGGCTCTAGGCATGTGGGCTTCAGTAGTTGTGGCACGCAGGCTCAGTAATTGTGGCTCACGGGCTTAGTTGCTCCGTGGCATGTAGGATCTTCCCGGACCAGGGCTTGAACCCGTGTCCCTTGCATTGGCAGGCAGATTCTTAACCACTGCACCACCAGGGAAGTCCCCAGAGTTCAATATTTTAAATTAATATTTTAAAATATAATTTCTCAATTTTTTGTTTACATATCTGATCATTCAAATTCAATTAGATTAGTACTAACTGTAGCTCTTATTTTTCATCTTTCATGATTTCTTATCTCTGACTTTTCTCTGATTTCTCATGTTCTATTAAAATGTGTAGACTGTGGTTCTAAAAAAATGTCAGCTTAAAATGAGTTTATACTCTGACTGTGTACTCTACAGAACAGAATGTGAACATTTTACAAACTCTTAGTTAATCTCCCTCCAATATTGATCACTCACTTGATAGCTGTTTCTTTTCTCAGTCTAATTTTATTGGATTTACTTAATTGAACTCCGTCTTGCTAATGAGTATAATTGAATGGTTAAGAAAGCCTAATATGGGGCAAGTTCTGTCTTATTAAACCCATGAAAGAAAGAAACTCCCATCCTTCAGGGGACATTCTGGAATTGTTTTCATCCTCTGAAGGCCTTGAGACCAGAAATAAAAGTTCAGAATGGGACTTCCCTGGTGGCACAGTGGTTGGGAATCCGCCTGTCAGTGCAGGGGACACGGGTTCGATCCCCGGTCCGGGAAGATCCCACATGCTGCGGAGCAACTAAGCCCATGAGCCACAATTACTGAGCCCGCGTGCTGCAACTACTGAAACCCGCCTGCCTAGAGCTTGTGCTCTGCAACAAAGAGAAGCCACTGCAATGAGAAGCCCGTGCACCGCAACAAAGAGTAGCCCCCGCGCACTGCAGCTAGAGAAAGCCCATGTGCAGTAACAAAGACCCAATGCGACCAAAAAATAAAGAAAAAAAAAAAGTTCAGAGTATCTATAGCTCTTGAACTGTGGGAGGAGGTGTTTGGCACCTGCCTTCACCAACTGGCTCACATCTCAATTGCAGGAACCAAATCTTAGGTGACTGCATAAGGCACTTATGTGCCAGAGCTCAGCGAGGGGCTGTGATTACAGATGTGCATGAATGAATGACCATGGTAATTATTTTACACACTTAAATTCATTACATTATCTTTCCTGTGTAGTTTTAGGATTATAAGTGTTTGCAAAATCGATGTTCAAGATTTGACGAAATTAAAGTACTAAAGTTAAGATGGATTATTTTTTAACTCCTGGGGATTGGCTTTTGTCCTTTAAAAAAAATATACAGACATCATGGCATTGCCTGTAAGCATACTAGAGAATGGACTTGAGGATATGGGGAAGGGTAAGGGTAAGCTGGGACGAAGTGAGAGAGTGGCATGGACATATATACACTACCAAACGTAAAATAGATAGCTAGTGGGAAGCAGCAGCATAGCACAGGGAGATCAGCTCGGTGCTTTGTGTCCACCTAGAGGAGTGAGATAGGGAGGGTGGGAGGGAGACGCAAGAGGGAGGGGATATAGAGATATATGTATATGTATAACTGATTCACTTTGTTATAAAGCAGGAACTAACACACCATCGTAAAGCAATTATACTCCAATAAAGATGTTAAAAAATAAATTAAAAAAAATAAAATAAACTGTCCTTATGATTATACTTGTTAACTTTTTTTTTTAAGTTTTTTATTTACTTATTTATTTAATTTATTGATTTTTGGCTGCATTGGGTCTTCGTTGCTGCGCACGGGCTTTCTCTACTTGTGGTGAGCAGGGGCTACTCTTCGTTGTGGTGCACAGGCTTCTTATTGCGGTGTCTTCCCTTGTTGCAGAGCACGGGCTCTAAGCACGTGGGCTTCAGTAGTTGTGGCTTGTGGGCTCAGTAGTTGTGGCTTGTGGGCTCAGTAGTTGTGGCTCACGGGCTCTAGAGCGCAGGCTCCATAGTTGTGACGCATGGGCTTAGTTGCTCCGCGACATGTGGGATCTTCCCGGACCAGGGCTCGAACCCATGTCCCCTGCATTGGCCGGCAGATTCTTAACGACTGTACCACCAGGGAAGCCCTATACTTGTTAACTTTTAATATGAACACTTTGGTTTATATAATCACAGCCCACATTCTTCTTTTGCAGTCACTAAGGACCTTACCCAGTTACCAGAGGTTCAGAAATAAGTAGGTACTCAGAGTCTGAACTTCAGGATAGGTGCTTCATATTTGTAGATTACAACTTTGGATCTAAGCACCTGAGTTCAGATTTTTTTAAAAACTATAACACTATTAACATTTAAAATGTTAAAAAAAGAAAAAGCCCTCATAATTTCAGAACCTAGCAAATCATTGGCATTACCTTTCTGTGTTCCATTCCAGATAACTTTTATGACACTAAGTTGGAATCTTAGCATATATACAGTTTTGTGTTCTGTGTATTCACATATTGCCAAACAGAATTGTCTGTGTTGTTAAAATCTTTTATATTATTATTCTAATGGTTGCATAGTAGTCTAGAGATCTGATATTATAAAATTTACATAATACTCTCATTACTATTTACTTACAAAATATTCAAGTTTATTGTATAGACTTATTAAGTCAGCAAGCAGCCTGAATTAAAAAGAAAAAGTACTTATAATTTCACTTCCCAGAAACAATGACAATTAATATATTAGAATATATCTTGAATATTATAAATATCTAGCTATCTTCTTCAGTTTTTATATAAGCAGGCATATAAATATATATGTGTATATTTTAAAATGTGACCATATAATATATAATAAAAATATACAAATTATAATCAGAAATCTTATTAATAGCATATTATGACCAATTTTTACATTTATAAATCAGAGTTATCTGCATAGTATTTCCTTTCTGGAATATAGCATAATTCTAAAGTGGTCCATATTATTGCACATTTAGAATATACTTAATTTGTTGCAATGCTATGGAAAGCATCCATATCATTATGCAGTTGTCTTATTAGTTACTTAAAATAAATTCCTAATGTAGAGTTAAAGGTATGCACATTTTTAAGACTTTGTTACCTGTGCACTAGACAGCATCAAGAAAAGTTTATGTGAAGTTACATTCCTAACAGCAACGATGTAACACAACTTAGCCTTTTTGAACATTTAAAAATAACTCTCTTAACATGAATTGCTGAATTCGCATGTTACAAAATATCTCAAATAAAACCCAATTTTATTATAGATAAGGTGAGATAATGGTGACATTGGACTTGTTCTTTTCTTATCCCACCGAAATAGCTGTTAATTTCTGTTAACATGACAGTGATTAGTGATGTGTTCTCTGCTTGCCATTTGACCATAAATTCCAAAATAAAAATAGAGACAGTATGGTAATGATGCACAGACAGTAGCATCTCAATTATCAGTGGACTGTAGACAGAGTTCTTTGAAATTAATTTAAAAAATGTTTATGTGTATTTCACTTAAGCAAGGGCTCAGAAATCTGTGAAACCTTAAAAAAAAAAAACAACTAGATTTTTTTGTCTAGGATACTGTGTGGAACCACTTACAACAGCTCAGTTACTTAAATGTATCATTAGTTAATAGTTGAAAGAATTTCAGGGACCGAGAGTGAGGAAAACATTTAAGTATGCAAATTTTCATTTGCATTTCCTTTAATACCTAGTCACGATAACTTTGTTGTGCCTTAAGAAAGCTCTAAAATATTTGTAAAGTTAGTTCAATAAGCATATTTCAAGGTCAGATGGATCTGATTTCTTTTTTATCTCTGAAAAAATAAAGCCAAAATAAAATTAAATCAGGCTTCCAGGGATTCCAGTGTGGTAGTTTCTGACCTGGCATTTAGTGGTGTCAAAAGTCCAGTCAAAGGGAGGGGTGCTTGTTTTGGTGACATCATCCATCACCTTGTCAGCTGGACACCAAGTCCAGATTTGGCTTCTGTTTCAGATAATGTCTCTGGAACTGTTCTCAGTCCCACAGGCTTGCTATCTATATAAGTCTGGCAAAAATACCTAACTTCTCAAAACCTTTCTTTTGCTATCCTTAAGTATGCATTTGCTACACTTAAGATTTTTTTTTTTCAAATCTAATCCCTTTTCAATACTATGCAGATGGTATCTTTTTTTTTCCCCTCCCGAACAGTTCTTTTTGTCCCCAAAGTAATATATGCTAGGAATGGGTAAAGTGAATGCATCAAGTTAGACTCCAGATATAATACTTGTGTATTTCATAATACACCTCAGAATGTACTAACATCCATGAGATACTATAAAGATAACTCACAAAAAGTACATTTTGTATCCATTCAAGGGTGGATATCATCAGGAAGGAAGAGGAGACAGGAAAGGATGAAAAGGAGCAGAGGGAGAGGAGAGAAGGGGGAGAAAGGAATAAAATGAATGCCGAATGAATAAAAGAAGGTCCTTGCATAGGCAGCTGTCATCAGAGAATCAGCTACAGCAGTATTTTTCCAAGTGTGGTCAGAGGACCACCTGTAAAAGCATTAACATTGGACTTGTTAGAAGCAGAGCTTCCTGCGTGCGGCTCCATATCTGCTAAGTCAGATTCTCTTGGGACAGGACTCAGGGATCTGTATTTTTCAGGAGCACCGAAGATGATCTTATGCCCACTGAAGTTTGAAATCTACTGATTTCAAAGTGTAAAGTTAACTGAAAATTCTGACCCATAGCCTGATTTAAAAAGATTGTGTTGGCTTAGAAAATCTACTCATGTATTTTGACTTGTTCTCAAGCATTAAGAACAGTATAAGTGCACAGAACCCTATAAGAAAATAAACTTTCCATGGAGAACGCATTGGAAAGCAGAAACTGATGAGGACTTATTCACTTACCGCTCACTCCTGTTGGAAGTCTCGTCCTTGAAATGCAAGCAGGGACATATTAAGATAGAATGACTATTTACCTACAGAGTGTTTTTCTTTCATGAGAACCTAAATGATGAGTGTAATTAATGTTTAAGTAACACAATAATTAAGCTGTGTAGGTATAGCCTCTCTCTGAATTGCTGAAGCATACAAATTATTTTAAGAATTTGAATACCAAATGTTGTTTGTATGCCAACATATTTACTATAAATCTATTGATGTTGGAACATATTTTGCCCAGGCAAATAATATAAATACCACCTAAATAACAGATAATGGTAGTTGATCCTTGCTAATAAAAGGGGTTCTTTTTTTTTTTTTAATAAGAGTTTTGATGTACTTTAAAAAAATTTTTTTTTAATTTTATTATTTAATTTAATTTAATTTAATTTAATTTTATTTTATTTTATTTTATTTATTTATGGCTGTGTTGGATCTTCTGTGTGAGGGCCTTCTCTAGTTGCGGCGAGCGGGGGCCGCTCTTCATCGCGGTGCGCGGGGCCTCTCACCATCGCGGCCTCTCTTGTTGCGGAGCACAGGCTCCAGACGCGCAAGCTCAGCAATTGTGGCTCACGGGCCTAGTTGCTCCGCGGCATGTGGGATCTTCCCAGACCAGGGCTCGAACCCGTGTCCCCTGCATTGGCAGGCAGATTCTCAACCACTGCGCCACCAGGGAAGCCCCAAAGGGTTATTTTTAATTAAAAAAATACATTTGGGAGCATATTTATTATGACTTCTGAGAGTATAAGACTATTTCTCTATTTATATAATTCAAATAAATTTTCTCATCTGAGAAAAAAAAAAAAATAGCATAAAAAAACCAAGAAATGAATTCACAGCCCCAAAGGTCAAATGCTAATTTTGGATTTCCTTCATTTAAAAAAAAATTACCAATATCAGTGTCAAAACTATTGATTATTAATGAAAAATACATTTCCTGTGGCACTCTTTTTGACTTGTACATTTTAATCTCTGTTAAAAACATATTAATCTCTGCGTCTTTTCCCTCCAATGTTTGAAGTTGAATCACAACACAAGGATATGCAAATCAAGACATTTCTTTCCACAGCTCTGAAAATTTAATGTCAAAAAATACATATTTTAGCATACATTATTTAGTGAAAAGTTCATTTTTATTTTTTATGCAAAAATGCTCTGAGCTTTGTAGTAAGAGAATTTTGTGGGTTCCTGGTTTTACCACATGATTGAGGAGTTTTAACTTCCTCATGGGTGTCCAAAGATGTTAATATTTGACTTTTTTCTGGCATTGGACTAATTTCCTTTTCATTCTGTTTTTGTTGTTATTGTTATTATTACCTTATGTAGGAGCATAAATGGAAAATCATTCAAAGGATCAGTGACCGATGACAAACACATAACTCCTGGCCAATAATGTAGGCTGTGTTGGGCGGCTGTGATTCCGGGGAGGATTGGGGCATGTCAGGTCCTTAGGGTAGAATGGAGTAATGTTGTCTGTAACTCAAAATGTCCCATAAATGCTTCTGAAAACAGTCACGCTGTCAAAAACACCAGCCCATTGAGAATCACTGCCCTGGACACAACCTGCAATGACAACAACTTTAGTTGTTTATTTATATAATAATAATTAAGGATAAGAACATTTTAATTCCGAGGCACTTGCATTTTCTGTGTATTGGAAACTTGCTGAGTTTTCTACATCTATATATAAACAAACCAGTGTACCGAAGTTTATATATGGCATAAACCATATGGATCTGACTAGGATTTGTATTTCATGAGTTTTCTTTTTCTTTTTTTTTTTTTTTTTGATGACTTAGTGTTAGATCTCTCTATCATGCCAAATCAATTAATTTTTTTTACCAGTTACTTATAGAACATCAGAATGGACCAGGCACTTTTCAAGATGCCATGGGAGAAATGTGATATGCTAGAGATATAGAGACAGATGATGATGGCAGATAGACAGACATACACATACACAGAACTGATCTGCTGTTAAACATATGAATAGCTTTGAGTGACTGAGTCAGTGAATACTCTAAGAATTGAGGGAGGAAGAATTCATTTTCAGTTGTAGTAAAGAAATGATTGTAATGGCAAAATTAGAATTATTTGGCCACTGTCAAACCTGGGGTTTGAACAGGTGTCAAGAGGTGCAGAGGCC
The DNA here is from genome assembly GCF_028021215.1 of Eschrichtius robustus. Lineage (NCBI taxonomy): Eukaryota > Metazoa > Chordata > Mammalia > Artiodactyla > Eschrichtiidae > Eschrichtius > Eschrichtius robustus. The sequence goes on from NC_090832.1 coordinate 113,351,218, forward strand.
ACAGCATGAAGAAAAATATGAGTCTGCAAAAGTCAAGTGGTTTTGGGAGACACAAATAGATTAGTAGACGGACCTGGCTATCGCAGGGACCTCATGTGAGGACTGGTATATGTGTTTGGGACCCACTTGTAAAGAGCCTTAAATGCCAGGCTAGTAGACTTTAAAATTTATCCTGTGGGCAGCAGAAAGCTTAGGGATAATAGAAATATTTACATGATTAAATTTGCTGAGGGTAGATTAATCTACCTTAATTCTTATTTCTGAATGACTGTACCAGTTAGTGGCCTGTGTAGGACATTAAGGCTTATTCTCATCACGAAGTGTCATTTATCAGATGCTTAACTGTGAATGTTTTTCCCACCGGCCATGTACAAAGATCGCTACTTAGAGGTTCTTCAAGAATTGAGTCCAGGGAATCTAAACGCCCTTAGCATCCTCAATACAACACACTACTTTTGTACCCACTGGGCTAAATTGTGCTTGGTAGTGTCAGCTAAATGTGTTAAGTAGTGACACTTACAAGCTGGCTTCCAAAAATACCAGATAGTGGACCTAATATTACCTTGTAGCAGGTATGTAGGCCCACATTAACTTAGCACAGGCAGTAACCAGCTGGTGAAAAGAGTTTGACTTTGCATGAATAATGTAATGCTTTGTTTCACACCCATTAGCCAATCCTTCAGAGAGCCCTTGCTCGGATGCTTTAAGTGTTCAATACGGAGTTTAAGTTAGAACTTACCTTTCAGTTCTTACTCTCTTCCTTTATTTATGGTCTTCACAAACTAAATACCGAGTCTCAAAAGACGGGCCTTATGTAGTTTGAATCTTTGTATAAGTTAATTATAGCATTGGCATTATTAGCCAACTGGCTAAATTTATCAGAGTCAACTGAAGTAGTCTAATTTTTATGAAAAAGTAAAACAACAGCATTCTGTCTAATGTTATTGAGTTAGGAGACCCTTCTTATTAACTTCCCAAAGGGAATATTTATTTTCTTAGTGTACTTTTTGTTGTTCCACAAATACTTTCAGTACTGAATATTCAACTTTCATGATACCCACATGACTGATTTGATTATCAAGAATATTTATGTATGTGTGAGAATATGTGTATGTGTCGTCCATGCCTCAGATAATAGTTCCCTGAAAACTCTTGCTGAATTATGAAACTCAGCCAAAGAAAAAAATCACTGGCCTTAAGCATATTTTGCATATATAATTGCACAAAATAGACATATGTTAAAGATACACAGCCAAAAATCCTTCCTCCACAGAACTTTAATATTTGCATTGCTTTACATATTTCCAAAAAGAATGTAATAATTTGGTTGGTATATGTTATGCTATATTTAATACTTCTTTAAAAAGTCATAATATTATACATATTTTTCATACTCACATTGATAGATTTATTTACCAGACTCAAAATCATTTAATATAGTTTCTTCTCACGCAATATTAAGCTTTCAGCTGCAAATTATTACCCTCCTCAGACTAAAGAAATTCTAAAATCTTTTGCAGTTTCTCTGAAATTTTAATGGCACAATATGTCGTAATTTTAGACTATAAAAATACTTTGGGACAAAAATATGTCAAAAATAAAATATGGTAACAGGAGACAATTGCCTTTGGACATTACAATTTATCTAAAAACGTTAGAAAACCTTTCAAATAGTATCTATTCATGGTATTTCAGCTTTCTTTCCTATTTGTTGGAGCGTATATGCTTTTGGTTTAAAACTGGTTGTGATAAAACTGTATATCTTGAAAGAAAACCGTCAATCGTGTAGGCAGACAGGGGGAAGGTGTCTTCCAACATCCTTTCTTCTATTTTTAGCTTTGAAAGTTCCTGAAGGACAAGGATCCGTCCCTGGAAGAAGAACAGAATAAAGTCAAAGACTGAATAAAATTAAATGCAGTGGGCAAAAGGTTCTATATGAAAGTATAAAAATTAGTTGATATAGGAAAATAAATGCTATTTAATTGATTTTAAATTAGCAAACTAAGTTAAATTGACTTTGAATAAGTAATTTAGGCACTCTTGATTATATTGAGATGTATTTAAATCTGAAATAAACCTAGAAGTATTTAGTTTGGAACAAGCAGCCAATGCTTATTGGAATAAAAGTTATGATTATTTATTACTGTGAAAATGATTAAGAATCTGTGCTGAGTTATGAGACTGTTAAATGGAGAGTTATTAGAAAACATAACAGAGAGTATTAATATCTAATTATATAAAATTGATTTGTATTTAGCTCTTCAGGAGTGCAGAAATAATTCCTGCAGTATTAATGACAATCAGATTAAAGAGGAAAGCTTTCTTCCCTCTTGTTGGTTTGCAAATTCTTATTGATGAAACAAATATATTATTTATTTTTCTCTAAATGCTTATGGCTCCCAACCTCCCTTTTCTACTGCATGAAAGTTTCAGTTGTTTCTGAATCACACAAAGGCTACAACAAATGAGAAAAAGAAAAGAAAAAAAAAAACCAAACAGACCCAACCCTAAACAAATTAATATTTGTAAATTATTTGTAGATGTTGTTGGCACGCCCTTTATTCCCTTCAATTATGTGTTTCAATCCCCTTCCATGTAAGCAGCCTTCAGGGGCTACATCAGCACCAGGTCCCCGTGCACGCAGCCAGCCCTCCTCAGCCCAGGCCTGGGCTTTGTTTTGTTTTTTTGAATAAATAAACAAATAATAGTTTATTTATACAATATAATACACCACACAACAAAGATAAATAATGAACTATTGCTACATACATGATGGATTCATATCAAAAACACAAGATTGATCAAAGAAGCCACCTACACAGGAAACATATACTGTGTGATTTCATTTAAATAGCGTTTGAAAACAAGCAAAACTAATCTATGGTGACAGAAGTAAGGATAGACGTTACATTTGAGGAGAAGGGAAGGAACAGATTGTCATGGGACATGACGGGGCTTTTAGGTTAGGGTAATATTCTATTTCTGGACCTGTGTAGTGGTTAACCGAGTGTGTGCACTTTGTGATATGATCTATTGAACTATACCCTGGAATCTGTGTGTTTTTTTCCATGTAAGTTGGACTTTGATAAAAGATGCCTATTAAAACAAAAAAGATGTTTAGGCCCAGGAGAGGGAATCCTGATAAAAGAAAAAGTCATTTTAAGTGTAGTATAATTATGGATGAAGTTTTTTTTTTTTAAATTTTTATTGGAGTATAGTTGCTTTACAATGTTGTGTTAGTTTCTGCTGTACAGCAAAGTGAATCAGCTATATGTATACATATATCTCCTCTTTCCCTCCTGTTTAGGTCACCACAGAGCACTGAGTTCCCTGTGCTATACAGTAGGTTCTCATTAGTTATCTATTTTATACATAGTAGTGTATATATGTTAATCCCAATCTCCCAATTCATCCCACCCCCCCTTTTGCCCCGCCCCCCAGTAGCCATACGACCATTCTCGATGTCTGTGGCACTATTTCATTCCTTTTTATAGCTGAGTGATATTCCACTGTATATATGTACCACATCTTCTTTATCCATTCCTCTGTTTAGGGGCATTTAGGTTGGCTTCTCATGACTCCCATTGCCCCATCAAAACTCAAAACTCTGTTGAATACCATCCCGTAGTGGCCTTCCAAATTTCTTGTTGGCAGCTCACTAGTCCAGTATGAATCCACCAATTGTTATTCTCTCAAATATTATTTGGGAAATACGTGGAGACTATCTCCTAACCCAAAGAGACTGGCTGAAATCTTCACAACGTATTTTTTGTGATATCTTTTATAAAATATACTTGTCTTCCATACATTTCTCCCCTGCTAGACTAAAATTTCTGAACAGTAAACACCTGTTTTACTCACCTCTCTGTTTCTCAGAGGCTAACACCACAGCAGCACCAGGCACTTGGCCACTATGGATATTTTGTAAATATTTGTTGGATAAATGAGTAGAAGAAAGACTCAGTACGTAGCTTGATGTAAATGCCAAAGATCGAGGGTTTATTTAATCAATTATGAGGTAATAAATGGTGAAAGTTTATTTATTCTTTCTACTTGTCCTTATATGTATAAAATCTGTGACTCTGTATTTCACATTTGTTCCCTTTAAGGCATTAGCTTTATTCTTCTAACTAGTTTTTTCTCCCTACGTCTGAATACTCTTTTCCAGCTGGTACCACTGTATAGTATAAAAAGGCTGTTGAATGTGGTATGCTGCTAGAATGCTAAGAGGACTGTTAAGTTAAAGCATACAAGTCCTGTGTATAGGAAAGAGCTAGCTAAACATTCAGCAACACACAAAATGCCTCTGTAAAATGGGTCTTCTAATAATCCTTAAGATGGTTGCAAGTTTTAGTAAAAATGTTTTTAAAAAGTATCTAGGATAGTGCCTGGCATCTGTGGTAAGCCTTCAATAAATTGTCACTATGGTCGTATTTCATGCTGATTTTCAAGCCAAATGCATTTGTGAGTAGCCGAGAGGCAATTAAAAAGAGCGGTTATGCTACTACACACGGGAAAGTTGTATGGTAGAACTCTGAGAAAAAAAGAATTAATGATCTGGTTTCACCATTTGTGTTGCCATCTACCTGCTCATTACCGTAAAATGACTGTTGTGCTTGTGCTTCAAGTGTTTAGTGTCACGTTTTGTATATTTGGCTGGAGGTGAAAGGAGTTAGGAAAGAAAGTAACTGAGTTACTCTCTCTTTCTCTCTTTTTTTTTTTAAAGGAGCCAAAGCCCAGGGAAGAGAGGAGCTTTTTGTTCTAGTAACTGGGACCCATTCCTTCTGCTTTGCTAAGTTAGGTGAGAAGCTCACAGACCAAAGGCTTCAGAGGAGGAAGAATGCAAATCACAGGCACGGTTCTCTGGGCCCTCAGCCTCTCCATCTGCACTGCTCCTGCAGTGTGAGTGGAAATCAGCACACATAGTTTACTGGCTTCACGCCTTTTATGTCACCACTCCGTCACGTATAATCGGAAGCCGGGTGCCCACCTCCACTGGTGAGGAGTGAAGGAGCATCCGGCATGGCACAGGGCAAGTCCTCAAGTTTTTCTCCCTCCTCTTTCCTCTTCCTGACCCTCCGCCCAAACAGTTGTGTTGTGTGAAAACAGTATTGGAGAAATGAAACAGCTTGGTTTGGTGGGGAAAGCTAAGAGAAGGAAATTTTGATTTATAGTCAGTTGTGTAACTAGCGTGAAACCTTTCTTGGAAAGGAGAAAAGGCTTTCTCCCACTAGCCGTATAATCTTGGTCCCTGGGAACGTTGAGGACCTCATTTTTCTCCCATACAATGTAGGTTTAGTTATTTATTACTTGCAGCTCGAATTATCTACGGTTCCAGAAAGAACTAGCAAGTCTTCTTATCCACAGACAGATGGACCCGAAGAAATGGTATGATATTTTGCCAATACAAAAATTTGAAAGATGGAAAATTCAAGGATGAGAAAGCCTCTCCATTCTTTATTTAATCTTCCAGACTTTCTCTCTTTCAAATTCTTAAAGAAAACCAACTCTATGAGGAAAGATAAATTTCAAAGAAATCAACAGTGTTTCTATAAAAGATTTATAAGTACACATTTCAGTGTATAAAACATTTGACTTAAAAGGAACAAAGCACATGGCAGATGCTTCTTTATTCTGAAATTTCACAGCTGTCATCTGTTACAGCAGTGATGGTTGAATGAGTGGAGTATTGTTTATTCCACTAAAGAAATTATCCAGCTTTCAGTATATCCAGCCTTCTTTCATTTTTCTCACCTTTCTATCTGAAAGCAATGGGACACACCTATCTTCATCTGTAACTAGCTGCTTATTGCCAATTACATGTGCATGTCCGTGACACTCACCCACCCCTTTAAAATCTGGCTTTCACCAGCTTCACTCCATTAAAACTGCTCATTCCCATTTCAACAACCCTCTAGCTGCCTGGATGCTTTTTCTCTCCTCCTCAATATCTCTGCCCTGCGTGGCCCCTTCTACCATACACGCTTTCTCCTCTGCCCCGCCGTGCATTTCCCCTCCATTCCTTGTCTCCTTTGTTAGCCTGCCTTCCTCCTGTCTGCAACCAGGTTGCATCCTCAGGTGACTGCTCTCTGTATAACTCTCCTTCTTGGTGTATTCGTTCACGCCCACAAGTTGAGTTTAGTTAGTACCTCTAGCGCCGTGACTCCCAAGTCTCTACATGTGGTCCTGACATCTCGCATGTATATCCCCCTGCTCCTGGGTATCTCTGCCAACAAGAGGCACCACTGGGCACCTCAACGCCCAAAGTCCCAAGGCAAAACTCACTGCTTCCCTCATGGGGATTTATTTCTCCTTCCTTTCTTACCCTGGTAGTACATATCAGCTTTGAAATTACAAAGAAAACTTAACTTTCTCATTCCCTGTCCCTTCTTGTTTGCTTTGTGCTATGGAATTTTCCTCCATAGTGGAAAGTGAGTAGCGACTTGGTTTCAAAGTCACTACTTCTTTTTCCCACCAGAATTACCATCCATCTTTTGTTACCTTCAGCCTGAGCTACTGTAATAAATACCCTTATAATTGGTTCCGCATCATCTCTTTTCCTATCCGGATCCATCCCACATCTCTGCTAGGCTAGACTTATTGATTGTACAAGTTTCCTTCAAAGTAGCTTCCATGGCCTTCTGCTTTGACTGGCATTCAAGGCCCTACACAGAAAGTTGATCTACCTTGTACCCAGTACTTGCCTTCATGTTAATTTAATTTAACCCGATTAGTTTTACTGTAGCTGTACATATCTCTCTACTTTGCTCATGTTTTCTCTTTTTAAAATACTCCCTCCAAGCACCTTAAAAAGAGGTTATAGTGAATGCTCTATAAATATTAATCAAACAAATAAATAATTGAAGCTCCTAGTTATTTGCTTTTACCTTGTCTTATAGCATTCGTATTACAGTGCTTTATGCTATGCTGATTTGTATATTTATTTTATCCTCCCTTCAGTCTGTAAGCACCAAAAAGGCAGGGGCTTCATTTTACTTATATTTCTAACCCTGCAATGGTTAGCCCAGTGTACCATACAGGTGTACTCTCAAATATTTATTAAATTGAATAAGCAATATTCATTCAAATCTATGTTAATTACTTAGATACTTAGATACAAATATTATTACTCATTACTTAGATACAAATATTAGTCAATACTGTGGTATTGGGAGTGGTCTCATTTTGCTGCTTGATAATATATTTTCAATGGCATGACTTAATGACCTCAACTGTTTATTTGTTTCTATAAAAATTGTAAGTGTTGATTGAAATGGACCATATATATAATCTGCCTCTTATATTTTAAATCTTGACAAAATCTAGTATAGTGTTGTATAAACTGAGAAAGCTTAGGAAAAGACTGATAATTTTAGTAAACTCAATTGATAGCAAAGCTGCCTTGTTTTATTTAAACTTTTGTTGCATTAGAGACATTATTTATAACTTTCCGACATGTATCTTATTAAGAAACAAAGTAATTTAGTTCCACGGTTCAATTGGATAATTGGAAAACTATCGATAATACTAGTTAAAATGAGGATTGTACTTAGTGTGTCTCACGCTCTTCCTAAGACAGATATTAACCCATTTAATATTTTACAACCACCAAAGAAGCTCAGCACTGTTATTATTCAGGTTTGCAGATGGAGAACATGAAGCACCCAGAGTTCATGTAAATTGTCCAGCAGTAGAAGGCTCGGGGATCAACAAAGCCTGACTTCAGATTCTGTGCCCTTAGGAATGTTGCTTTCCTGGCTCTCCCTAGGGATGTATGTGCCTGTGAGATGAGAAAAAGGAACACTGATGCCATAAAGGAAATAAAGAGCTGAGAGGCTGATCTCAAGTGTGTTCCTAATATATCCGGCACAATTTAACAGACAGCTTTTTATGTAACCAGTTCCATCATCTCCAAATTGATGAATAATAAATTTAAGGAGAAGGCACAAAAAGAGAAGTTAGGGGAAAAAGCAATAATTATTTGTAATTTGAGGCATACAATTCCAAAATTTATCAGAACACAGGGATCAGAAGCAGCCAGGTGAGATCTTTTTTTTTTTTTTTTTTAATTATTTTAAATTTATTTATTTTATTTTTGGCTGTGTTGGGTCTTCGTTTCTGTGCGAGGGCTTTCTCTAGTTGCGGCGAGCGGGGGTCACTCTTCATCGCGGTGCGCGGGCCTCTCACTATCGTGGCCTCTCTTGTTGCGGAGCACAGGCTCCAGACGCGCAGGCTTAGTAGTTGTGGCTCACGGGCCTAGTTGCTCCGCGGCATGTGGGATCTTCCCACACCAGGGCTCGAATCTGTGTCCCCTGCATTGTCAGGCAGATTCTCAACCGCTGCGCCACCAGGGAAGCCCAGAGATCTTTTTGATATTAGAGAATCTGTCTCCTTTTTGACTACTTCCTTCTTTTCCCACATTTTGTTCCGTTTGAAATACCTATTATTTGATATATTTGAGATGCATTGTCAAATAAGAATAGTTTAAAAGCTTTCTTCAGATAGAGTTATTGTGTCCTCTGAAAGCTAATGGTCCTATTGTTTAGCAGTGTTTCTTATTAAAATTCAAAAGCTGCCATTCAAGGTCCATCTGATCTTGATTTGAACTACCAGATCTCCAAAGGATGAACCAAAGGAAAAGCTCATCATGCAGATTAAAAAAAAAAAAAAAAAAAAATGTTTCCGTGTAAAGTTTCAGTTTTAGAGCCTTGGACTATACCTTGAGAAATTCTATAAGAGATCTTGAGAAATAGAAATGGTCATCCAAGCATTTTATGAGGCATTTCATTTTAGACTCTGAATTAAATGACTTTCTGGTCATTAGACATAGTGACAGTTTCTTAAAGAGGTTGTGTTGCCACTAAGTTAAGAATCTTTGGAAGCATCATTTCCTTTTACATCGACAAGAAAGCTGTATTGGTTCCCGAGCTAAAGAATAAGTCATTCCACTTCTAGGAATCTAACTGGAAGAAATAAACATAAAGCACAAAATGTTTTAGGCGCCAAGATGATGGCTACTCTCAGATAATTCACAGCAGCTGAAGAGGCTCTCACGGGGCAGAGGCAGGCAGGTTTCAAACCTTCGTCTGTTTGGTGGAATAGTATGGAGCCATTAAAAGGCGCTATTAATGTTCATTGAAATGTTTAGAGCACAAAATTCAATATGATCATGATTCTAAAAAATGGGGCATAAAGAAAAATGGAGGAAGTCAAGTATAGATACTTTTCATACTTCAGGTGTTTTTACACTTTGAATGAGAAATTATTACTTTTATGATGGAAAAAAATGAGTTTACCTCAAAAATGTTATAGCAAGTTCTCCTTACTCTTTATTCTATGATTTATTTAAACAGTGGGGATACTCACTAAGGTAATGCAGAAGAAAATATCTTTACCTTTCTATGTTCTTGTTCTTGGTTTTTTAAGATCTTCACAATAAATAATGAGGAACATTTTTTTTCCAGTCATGGATATTATTTCCAGTTGTTTATGGTATGATTTTTATAAGAACTACTCATATTTTGGTTAATAATCATGTCAGTGACCAGCAGTCTTCATGTAAAGACATTCATGCTTGATGTGCCCTGTTAGATGATGTGAGAAGTTTGAAAAGATGTTTTGACTATGGGGTCATGTCATAAAACAGGAAATGAAATTCAGTTGCTTTCCTACACTAAGTAATCATTGCTTCTTTCTATCATGTTAGAAGTTCCAAGTGAGTTTCTGTTACTGGTAAACTTTCTCGGGTTTTATATTTAAAAAGTCATAATAATTCCCGTATTCTTGTATGATAATTTAGTTGGCTATTTAATTTTGTTATTTTCTCTGAAAAATGAAGATTTTACTGCACTATCCTCTGATTTCTGTTGTTTCTTTCTTGTCTAATAGTTATTCCTTCATAGAAGTCTTTCTTTGACAGCTTGTAGTATTTTTCTCATTGTCCTACTGTGCTGAAGTTTTAGTGCTAGGTCCCTAGCTGTGGAATTCTTTATAATTGACTTGCTGTGGACTCTTCTTCCTACATTTGAGGTTTCATGTCTTTCAGCTTTTATGAGACTATTTTATCCATTTTCACTTTGATTTATGTCCCATCTTTCACTGTATTGTGAAAGTAATATTAGAGCCAGGAGAGACTTACCCTGTGCTCCACGTCTCCTAACCTCTCTTTATATTTCCATTTCTTTAGATTTCTATGAAGAATTCTGAGTCACATCTTTACCTTCATCTTCTAAGTCACTACTTTTCATATCATGAGTAACCTACTGCTAACACCATTCTCTGCATCTTTATTTCAATGACTATTTTCTCTTTCTGTAACTTTCTTCAAAATTACCTTTACTGAGGTATAATTTACATAAAATAAAATGAACTTTACTGATTTCAAGTGTATAACTGTATATTTATATGTGTGTGTATATAAATAGAATAATGGTGGAAAACTTTTTTTTTTTTAACATCTTTATTGGAGTATAATTGCTTTACAATGGTCTGTTAGTTTCTGCTTTATAACAAAGTGAATCAGCTATACATATACATATACCCCCATCTGTCCTCCCTCTTGCCTCTCCCTCCCACCCTCCCTATCCCACCCCTCTAGGTGGTCACAAAGCACTGAACTGATCTCCCTGTGCTATGCGGCTGCTTCCCACTAGCTATCTATTTTACATTTGGTAGTATATATAAGTCTATGCCACTCTCTCACTTCGTCCCAGCTTACCCTTCCCCCTCCCCGTGTCCTCAAGTCCATTCTCTATGTCTGTGTCTTTATTCCTGTCTTCCCCCTAGGTTCTTCATAACCATTTTCTTTTTAATTGCATATGTATGTGTTAGCATACGGTATTTGTTTTTCTATTTCTAACTTACTTCACTCTGTATGATAGACTCTAGGACCATCCACCTCACTAAAAATAACTCAATTTCGTTTCTTTTCATGGCTGAGTAATATTCCGTTGTATATACGTGCCACATCTTCTTTATCCATTCATCTCTCGATGGACACTTAGGTTGCTTCCATGTCCTGGCTGTTGTAAATAGAGCTGCAATGAACATTGTGGTACACAACACTTTTTGAATTATGCTTTTCTCAGGGTATATGCCCAGTAGTGGGATTGCTGAGTCGTATGGTAGTTCTGTTTTTAGTTTTTTAAGGAACCTCCATATTGTTCTCCATAGTGGCTGTATCAATTTACATTCCCACCAACAGTGCAAGAGGGTTCCATTTCTCCACACCCTCTCCAGCATTTATTGTTTGTAGATTTTTTGATGACGGCCATTCTGAACGTTGTGAGGTGATACCTCATTGTAGTTTTGATTTACATTTCTCTAATGATCAGTAATGTTGAGCATTCTTTCATGTGTTTGTTGGCAATCTGTTTATCTTCTTTAGAGAATTGTCTGTTTAGGTCTTCTGCCCATTTTTGGATTGGGTTATTTGCTGTTTTGATATTGAGCTGCATGAGCTGCTTGTAAATTTTGGAGATTAATCCTTTGTCAGTTGTTTCATTTGCAAATATTTTCTCCCATTCTGAGGGTTGTCTTTTTCTCTCGTTTATGGTTTCCTTTGCTGTGCAAAAGCTTTTAAGTTTCATTAGGTCCCATTTGTTTATTTTTGCTTTTATTTCCATTTCTGTAGGAGGTGGGTCAAAAAGGATCTTGCTGTGATGTATGTCATAGAGTGTCCTGCCAGTGTTTTCCTCTAAGAGTTTTATAGTGTCTGGTCTTACATTTAGGTCTTTAATCCATTTTGAGTTTATTTTTGTGTATGGTGTTAAGGAGTGTTCTAATTTCATTCTTTTACATGTAGCTGTCCAGTTTTCCCAGCACCACTTATTGAAGAGGCTGTCTTTTGTCCATTGTATATTCTTGCCTCCTTTATCAAAGATAAGGTGACCATATGTGTGTGGCTTTATCTCTGGGCTTTCTATCCTGTTCTATTGATCTATATTCCTGTTTTTGTGCCAGTACCATACTGTCTTGATTACTGTAGCTTTGTAGTATAGTCTGAAGTCAGGGAGCCTGATTCCTCCAGCTCCATTTTTCTTTCTCAAGATTGCTTTGGCTATTCAGGGTCTTTTGTGTTACCATACAAATTGTGAAATTTTTGTTCTAGTTCTGTGAAAAATGCCATTGGTAGTTTGATAGGGATTGCATTGAATCTGTAGATTGCTTTGGGTATTATAGTCATTTTCACAGTGTTAATTTTTCCAATCCAAGAACATGGTATATCTCTCCATCTGTTTGTATCATCTTTAAATTCTTTCATCAGTGTCTTATAGTTTTCTGCATACAGAAAAATTTTTGTTTTGTCTTTTGTCTCCTTACGTAGGTTTATTCCTAGGTATTTTATTCTTTTTGTTACAATGGTAAATGGAAGTGTTTCCTTAATTTCTCTTTCAGATTTTTCATCATTAGTATATAGGAATGCAAGAGATTTCTGTGCATTAATTTTGTATCCTGCTACTTCACCAAATTCATTGATTAGCTCTAGTAGTTTTCTGGTAGCATCTTTAGGATTCTCTATGTATAGTATCATGTCATCTGCAAACAGTGATAGCTTTACTTCTTTTCTGATGTGGATTCCTTCTATTTGTTTTCTTCTCTGATTGCTGTGGCTAAAACTTCCAGAACTATGTTGAATAATAGAGGTAAGAGGGGGCAACCTTGTCTTATTCCTGATCTTAGTGGAAATGGTTTCATTTTTTCACCATTGAGAATGATGTCAGCTGTGGGTTTGTCATATATGACCTTTATGATGTTGAGGTAAGTTCCCTCTATACCTACTTTCTGGAGGGTTTTTATCATAAATGGGTGTTGAATTTTGTCTAAAGCTTTTTCTGCATCTATCGAGATGATCATATGGTTTTTAATCTTCAATTTGTTAATATGGTGTATCACATTGATTGATTTGTGTATATTGAAAAATCCTTGCATTCCTGGGATAAACCCCACTTGACTGGCGTTAAGAATGAGTTTGGGAGTGTTCCTCCCTCTGCTATATTTTGGAAGAGTTTGAGAAGGATAGGTGTTAGCTCTTCTCTAAATGTTTGATAGAATTCACCTGTGAAGCCATCTGGTCCTTGGCTTTTGTTTGTTGAAGATTTTAAATCACAGTTTCAATTCCAGTGCTTGTGATTGGTCTGTTTATATTTTCTCTTTCTTCCGGGTTCAGGCCCGGATGGTTGTGCTTTTCTAAGAATTTGTCCATTTCTTCCAGGTTGTCGATTTTATTGGCATATAGTTGCTGATAGTAATCTCTCATGATCCTTTGTATTTCTGCAGTGTCAGTTGTTACTTCTTTTTCATCTCTATTTCTATTGATTTGAGTCTTCTCCCTTTTTTCTTGATGAGTCTGGCTAATGGTTTATCAATTTTGTTTATCTTCTCAAAGAACCGCCTTTTATTGATCTTTGCTATTGTTTCCTTCATTTCTTTTTCATTTATTTCTGATCTGATCTTTATGATTTGTTTCCTTCTGCTAACTTTGGGGTTTTGGGGTTTTTCTTTCTCTGATTGCTTTAGGTGTAAGGTTAGGTTGTTTATTTGAGATGTTTCTTGTTACTTGAGGTAGGATTGTATTGCTATAAACTTCCCTCTTAGAACTGCTTTTGCTGCATCCCATAGGTTTTGGATCGTTCTGTTTTCATTGTCATTTGTATCTGGGTATTTTTTGATTTCCTCTTTGATTTCTTCAGCGATCTCTTGCTTATTAAGTAGTGTATTGTTTAGCCTCTAACTGTATTTTTTTACAGATATTTTCCTGTAATTGACACCTAGTCTCATAGCATTGTGGTCGGAAAAGATGCTTGATACAATTTCAATTTTCTTAAATTTACCAAGGCTTGATTTGTGACCCAAGATATGATCTATCCTGGAGAATGTTCCATGAGCACTTGAGAAGAAAGTGTATTCTGTTGTTTTTGGATGGAATGTCCTGTAAATATTAATTAAGTCCATCTTGTTTAATGTATCATTTAAAGCTTGTGTTTCCTTATTTAGTTTCATTTTGGATGATCTGTCCATTGGTGAAAGTAGGGTGTTAAAATCCCCTACTATGATTGTGTTACTGTTGATTTCCCCTTTTATGACTGTTAGCATTTGCCTTATGTGTTGAGGTGCTCCTATGTTGGGTGCATAGATATTTACAATTGTTATATAATCTTCTTTGATTGATCCCTTGATCATTATGTAGTGTCCTTCTTTGTCTCTTGTAATAGTCTTTATTTTAAAGTCTACTTTGTCTTATATGAGAATTGCTACTCCAGCTTTCTTTTGATTTCCATTTGCATGGAATATCTTTTGCCATCCCCTCACTTTCAGTCTGTATGTGTTCCTAGGTCTCAAGTGGGTCTCTTTTGGCCAACATATATACGGGTCTTGTGTTTGTGTCCATTCAACCAGTCTATGTCTTTTGGTTGGAGCATTTAATCCATTTACATTTAAGGTAATTATTAATATGTATGTTCCTATTACCATTTTCTTAATTATTTTGTGTTTGTTATTGTAGGTCTTTTGCTTCTCTTTTGTTTCCTGCCTAGAGAAGTTCCTTTAGCATTTGTTGTAAAGCTGGTTTGGTGCTGCTGAATTCTCTTAGCTTTTGCTTGTCTGTAAAGATTTAAATTTCTCTGCCAAAGCTGAATGAGATCCTTGCTGGGTAGAGTAATCTTGGTTGTAGGTTTTTCTCTTTCATCACTTCAAATACGTCCTGCCACTCCCTTCTGGTTTGCAGAGTTTCTGCTGAAAGATCAGCTGTTAACCTTATGGGGATTCCCTTGTATGTTATTTGTTGTTTTTCCCTTGCTGCTTTTAATATTTTTTCTTTGTATTTAATTTTTGATAGTTTGATTAATATGTGTCTTGGTGTGTTTCTCCTTGGATTATTCTGTTTGGGACTCTCTGTGCTTCCTGAACTTGATTAACTATTTCCTTTCCCATATTAGGGAAGTTTTCAACTATAATCTCTTCAAGTATTTTCTCAGTCCCTTTCTTTTTCTCTTCTTCTTCTGGGACCCTTATAATTCGAATGTTGGTGCATTTAATGTTGTCCCAGAGGTCTCTGAGACTGTCCTCAATTCTTTTCATTCTTTTTTCTTTATTCTGCTCTGAAGTAGTTATTTCCACTATTTTATCTTTCAGGTCACTTTTCCGTTCTTCTGCCTCAGTTATTCTGTTATTGATTCCTTCTAGAGAATTTTTAATTTCATTCATTTTGTTCCTCATCATTGTTTGTTTGCTCTTTAGTTCTTCTAGATCTTTGTTAAACATTTCTTGTCTTTTCTCCATTCTATTTCCAAGATTTTGGATCATCTTTACTATCATTATTCTGAATTCTTTTTCAGGTAGACTGCCTATTTCCTCTTCATTTGTTAGGTCTGGTGGGTTTTTACCTTGCTGCTTCATCTGCTGTGTGTTTTTCTGTCTTCTCATTTTGCTTAACTTACTGTGTTTGGGGTCTCGTTTTCGCAGGCTGCATGTTCGTCATTCCCGTTGTTTTTGGCGTCTGTCCCCAGTGGCTAAGGTTGGTTCAGTGGGTTGTGTAGGCTTCCTGGTGGAGGAGACTGGTGCCTGTGTTTTGGTGGATGAGGCTGGATCTTGTCTTTCTGGTGGGCAGTACCACGTCTGGTGGTGTGTTTTGGGGTGTCTGTGAACTTAGTATGATTTTAGGCAGCCTCTCTGCTAATGGGTGGGGTTGTGTTCATGTCTTGCTAGTTGTTTGCCATAGGGTGTCCAGCACTGTAGCTTGCTCTTCGTTGAGTGAAGCTTGGTCTTAGCATTGAGATGGAGATCTCTGGGAGAGCTCTCACCGATTGATATTACATGGGACTGGGAGGTCTCTGGTAGACCAATGTCCTGAACTTGGCTCACCCACCTCCGAGGCTCAGGCCTGACATCCGGCTGGAGCACCAAAACCCTGTCAGCCACATGGCTCAGAAGAAAAGGGAGAAAGAAAGAATGAAAGAAAGAAAGAAAGAGAGAGAGAGAGAGGAGGGTTGGAGGGAGGGAGGAAGGAAAAAAGAAAGGAAAGAAAGAGAAAATAAAATAAAGTTATTAAAATAGAAAATAATTATTAAAAATAAAAATTTAAAAAGTAATAAAAAAGAGAAAGAAAGAAGACAGCAACCAAACCAAAAAACAAATCCACCAATGATAACAAGTGCTAAAAACTATACTAAATATATATATATACATATAGACAGAACCCTAGGACATATGTAAAAGCAAAGTTATACAGACAAAATCACACAAAGAAGCATACACATACACAATCACAAAAAGAGAAAAAGGAAAAATATATGTATATCTTTGCTCCCAAAGTCCAACGCCTGAGTTTTGGGCTGATTCATTATCTATTCGGGTATTCCACAGGTGCAGGTACATCAAGTTGATTGTGGAGATTTAATCCGCTGCTCCTGAGGCTGCTGGGAGAGATTTCCCTTTCTCTTCTTTGTTTGTACAGCTCCGGGGGGGGGGGGGTTAGCTTTGGAGTTTGCCCCGCCTCTGCATGTAGGTCACCTTAGGGCATCTGTTCTTTGCTCAGACAGGGCGGGGTTAAAGGAGCAGCTGCTTCGGGGCCTCTGGCTCACTCAGGACGGGGGGAGGGAAGGGTACGGATGTGGGGCGAGCCTGCGGCGGCAGAGGCAGCATGACGTTGCACCAGCCTGAGGCACGCCGTGCGTTCTCCCGGGGAAGTTGTCCCCGGATCACGGGACCCTGGCCGTGGCGGGCTGCACAGGCTCCCGGGAGGGGCGGTGCGGAGAGTGACCTGGGCTCGCACACAGGCTTCTTGGTGGTGGCACAGCAGCCTTAGTGTCTCATGCCTGTCTCTGGGGTCCGCGCTGATGGCCGTGGCTCACGCCCGTCTCTGGAGCTCGTTTAGGCGGCGCTCTGAATCCCCTCTCTTCACGCACCAGGAAACAAAGAGTCAAGAAAAAGTCTCTTGTCTCTTCGGCAGCTCCAGACTTTTTCCCGGACTCCCTCCCGGCTAGCTGTGGCACAGTAGCCCCTTCAGGCTGTGTTCACACCGCCAACCCCAGTCCTATCCCTGCGATCCGACTGAAGCCGGAGCCTCAGCTCCCAGCCCCTGCCCGCCCCGGCGGGTGAGCAGACAAGCCTCTTGGGCTGGTGAGTGCTGGTCGGAGCCGATCCTCTGTGCGGGAATCTCTCCGCTTTGCCCTCCGCACCCCTGTGGCTGCGCTCTCCTCCGCGGCTCTGAAGCTTCCCCCCTCCGCCACCTGCAGTCTCTGCCCGCGAAGGGGCTCCTAGTGTGTGGAAACCTTTCCTCCTTCACAGCTCCCTCCCACTGGTGCAGGTCCCATCCATATTCTTTTGTCTCTGTTTTTTCTTTTTTCTTTTGCCCTACCCAGGTACGTGGGGAGTTTCTTGCCTTTTGGGAAGTCTGAGGTCTTCTGCCAGCGTTCAGTAGGTGTTCTGTAGGAGTTGTTCCACATGTAGATGTATTTCTGATGTATTTGTGGGGAGGAAGGTGATCTCCGCCACTTACTCTTCTGCCATCTTGAAGGTCTCCCCAGAAGGCATTTATATTAGTTATTTTTCCTAACATTTCTCATATTTTTTGATAGTATCTTATTGCCTTCACATATTTTCATTCATTATTTGTGTCTTTAGCTTTTCAATGTGTTTGTTTTATGATGGGCATCCAGTTAGTTCTATAATTTGAATCTCTTATGGTCTAATTTTGGTCGGATTTTTGTTTCAGTTTGTTTTTGATGCATTATGCTCATGGTTGCTTTGCTCCTTGTGTGTTTTGTAAATGTGCCCTGTGAGCACATATTTTTGCACATTTTCATCTGACAGTTCTGCCTGACCTTTAATTTAGTGTGGAAATTCTCTTCAAGGGAGAATTTGCATTTGTTTCTTTCTAGGTGCTCCACAGGTATCCAAGATCACTTTAAACTTTTCATTGTGTAATACATCACATATAAACAGGCTTTTCATATATATAAGGGAATACATACGTAAGTAATATATATATATAAATCCATGTAAATAAAAAAGAATAATGAAATTAATACATTTTTCACTCCCCATGGACTAAGACGCAGAACTCTAAATGACCACCATTTACAGTAACTTTTCAGGACTAACCATCCACGCTGGTGTTCAGCTTCCTCCCTAGGTTTGTGCCAGGCGTTTTTCTCTTATATGGAATTCATTCACCTATTTATGTATTCAGCAGATAGTTACTGAATGTCCACTGTGTTTCAGATATGATTCTACTTGCTGCAAACACAGAAATGATCAAAACAGACAAAATCCTCTGCCTTTAGAGAGTTTATATTGTAGTTGGGATGAGGCAATACTTAGAATGAGTAAGTAACATACGGAGTATGTCCAATGGGATAAATGTTACAGAGGAGAGTATAGGAGAATAGTATAGAGAGAGTGTTCATGGGGGCAGAAATTAGACTTTGAAAGTTATAGTCAGGGAAGGAGAGCCTCGCTGAGAAGAGAGGCTTGAAGAGAGTGAGGGAGTGAGTAGGGAAGTTATGTGGGAGGATAGTTGAGACAAAGGGAACAGTAAAAATAACACAACAGCCCATAGGTGGTTTAGGACAAGGAAGAGTATGGGAGCTTGGCTGGAGCAGAGTGATTACAGAGAGGCTCAGTAGCTGATGAACTCAGAGCCAGAACAGGGCCAGACTGTGCAGACATTGGAAAAAGTTTGGCTTCAACTCCAGGTGTAGCTGGGAGCTTTTGGAGGGTTTTGAGGACAGAAATGGTGTCATCTGATTTGTTTGAAGGGATCTACCTGGTTGCCGTGTTGAGATACACTGGGATTGGTCAAAGATAAAGCAGGAAGATCTGCCAGGGGGCCATCTTAGGGGCCCAGATCGCAGATGGTGGTGGTTTTACCAGAGTGACAGCAGTGGAGGTGGTGAGAAGGGAGTCAGATTCTGGAGGTATTTATAAGGCACAGCCCTACAGGATTTGTCCATGGATTGGTTGTGGTGTGTGAAAGAGTAGAGTCCAGAGTGACCACATTGTTTTTGGTCTGAACAGCTATAAGGATGGATTCACCACCAGCAGAGATGGGGAAGGGAATAGGATACCTACCGTCTGGTGGGGAAGGTCAGCTTGGGAGGCGTTAGGTTGGCGATGCCAACTAAACATTCCAGTGGAGACTTCAAAGAGAACGGGAGTTCAGGGGACAGGGCAGGACCGGAGACATAAATTAGGAGGGCATCAATATATAGATTTGAAGCCCTGACACTGGATGAGCTCCCCAAAGTAGTAAGGATAGAAAAGAGGTGAATTCTAGGGCTTTAGTCTTGGGAGCTCTACGTTGTGAGGTCTGGAGTTGAAGAGAAACCAGAAAAGTGGATTGAAATTGAGCAGGCCCCATGTTAGAAGGGGGACCAGGAGTGTGGCGTCCTGGAAGTGAGGCCAGCAATACAGTGACAAGTGGGCGAGCAATGCTGACAGCGTGGAGAGGAGGACTGTGGTTTGACCTTAGCTTTGTAGTCTGGAGGGGAGGTTTCAGGCTGATTGGAGTGCGTTCAAGAGAGCATGAGAAGGAAGGAAATGATTCTTTCTTTTAACAAAGCAAGAAAATGGGGCCATAGCTGGAGAGGGAAGTGGGGCTGAAAGAGGGTATTATTTGGATGGTGAAAAGAACATGTTTGTAGAGGGAAAAAAATTGAAGAGAGAGAAAAATTGATGATGCAGGAGAGAGAAGGGAGACTCCTGGAACTTCGCTCTGGAATAGATGGGAAGGCATGGATGCAGCGCAGCATGAGTGGAGGCAAGGCCCGGGGTTTAAAAGGGTGTTTGTTCTAAGGTGTTTCATGGATGGGTTTTTTGCTCATATAATCTACAAGATTGTCAGAAATGGCCAGATAGTTTGACAGACGTAATGCATCCTCTTTTGTAGTGCAGCATCAAACATCCTGCGTACTCCAGTCTCTCTCTGTGGTCCAGCCACAATGACCTTCGGTCCCTGGAAGCTCCCTGCTCACCACAGAACCTTTGCATAGCAGTTACATCTGCCTCCAAGGGTACCTACCCGTGGCTTCATTCAGACCTTTGTAACACTTTCCAAGGATGTAACTCCATTCAATTATGGGATCATCTGCTGAAAGCCAGTCTTTACCACTAGGCTTTAATCACATGAGGCTGGACCACATCTCTTAAAATGTATAAAAAGCACAGAGTATACTGAGTAGCAAACAGTGACATTCACTATTGACTGATTGATTGGCAAGCATGGTATGAACGAGATACATTTTTGTTTTAAACAAAATGTACTTAATTTATAGTTTATATTTTTAATTTATAGGATACAAAGTACATAAGGCAGGTGCTTCCTGCTATTCAGTTTGGCTGCCTAGGTGGTATACAGATTAAGTAGATTACATTCATAATTGTAGTTAGTTCTCTGCTGCCTGGATAACATATTTTAACGAGTAAAATATAATCTCAATAAGCCAGCAGGTCGCTTTACATTGGAAGAAGATGTTTTGCCACTTTGTTCAAAAGAAGAAAATGCATGCACACAGCAAATGTTACTCAGATATCCAAAACTAAGCTTCAATTTAAGAACCTTTAATTTTGCTTCTACAATTTAGAGATAGCACTGCCTCAAATATGTAAAATATTTTCCTACTGAAATAAAGCATTCAGCGGTCTGGGAAAAGCATGTCTTTCGTGGAGCATGTTGAGGCTGAAGTGTGAGCAGGCCTATGGGAGCAGGGGGTTGGAAATCAAAATTTAAACAAAATAAAATTAAATCAGTGGCTCCATGTTGATTCAAATGATATACAGACAACAAAATGAGGAATAAAACAGTGTGGCTAAAATATCTTGCTGGTATCCAAAAATCAGGAGAATTTCAACAATATCTAAAACCTAGCAGGAGTCAAGTACAAGTAAGTCCCATAAATATGAACAAGGTCCATTGTGAGAGCGTGTTCATAAGTCCAACGAAGTTAGCCTAGGTACCCAACTAACACAATTGGCTATGTAGTACTGTACTGTAATATGTTTATAATACTTTTCACACAAATAATACATAAAAAACAAACATGAAAATAAAGAAAACATTTTTAATCTTACAGTACAGTCCCTGGAAAAGTACAATAGTCCAGTACACTAGCTGGCACACAGGGGCTGGCATCCAGTGAACAGGAAAGAAGAGTTACTGACTGCAGGAGGGAGAGGAGGTGGGAGATGGTAGAGCTGAAGGATCGCCAGCCATAGGAGATGGAAGTCAAGCTGCACTTTCCCTCACGCCTTACATGGATGGAACGCACGTGCGCATCTTTGAAAGTTCGCAGCGTGAAGGTTCGTTGGCAGGGGACTTACTGTAAAACAGTGCTTGGTCCTGATGCTTGCTGCTTTTGTGGTTATCAGGAGAGTGCTAGAGTGTACAGACCTAATTCCACACCTGAGGGGCAGGGGCCTCACTGTCCCTCTGCATGTGCCCGCTGTGTGACCAGAGTCTACAAGGTAGAAATGGCAGTTAACAGTATGCGTGCCACAGAAAGAGACTGCTGCATAATTAAAAGAAAAATAAAGGAAACCGTGGACAAACTGAAAAGACAACCTACTGAATGGGGGAAGATATTTGCAAATGATATGACTGGTAAGGGATTAATGTCCACCATATATAAACAGCTCAGACAACTCAATATCAAAAAAACCTCATAAACAATCCAATTAAAAAATGGGCAGAAGAACTGAATAGATACTTTTCCAAAGAGGAAATGCAGATGGCCAGCGGGCACATGAAAAGATGCTCAACATGGCTAATCATTAGGGAAATGGAAATCTTAACCACAGTGAGACATCACCTCACACCTGTCAGAATGACTATTATCAAAAAGAACACAAATAAAATGTTGGCTTTGTGGATGTGGAGAAAAAGGACCCCTATACACTGTTGGTGGGCATGTAAATTGGTGCAGGCACTGCGGAAGACAGTACATAGGTTTCTCAAAAAACTAAAAATAGAACTACCATATGACCTAGCAATCAATCCCACTCCTGGGCATATATCTGAATAAAAGAAATACACTAAGTTGAAAGATACATGCACCCCAATGTTCATAGTAGCACTATTTACAATTGTCAAGGTATGGAAACAGTCTAAGTTTCCATCAGCAGATGAATGCATAAAGAAGATGTGGTATATATAGAATGGTATGCTACTCAGCCATAAAAACGAATGGAACAACAACATGGATGGACTTGGAAGGCATTATGCTTAGTGAAATGAGTCAGACAGTGAAAGACAAATACTGTATGACATCATTTATATGTAGAATCTAAAAAACTACAACAAACTAGGGAATAAAACAAAAAAAGAAGCAGACTCACAGATATAAAGAACAAACTAGTGGTTACCAGTGGGGAGAGGGAAGAGAAGAGGGGGAATAGAGAGGTAAGGGATAAAAAAAAGAAAATGGTTATTATGGAATTATATGAAATAATGTGTGTGAAACTTTTGAAAATTGCAAAGCACTGCTTAATTTAAAGAATCTTTCATTCACTTTAAAAGAAGTGTTCCATCCCAAAAGTACAACCTCAAGGTCCATATTATCCCTTTAATTGATGTCTCATTTAGTCCATATCTCAGGTAGAACAGGCAAGGTTTAATCCGTGTACCTTTCAAATAACTGCTATAATGTCATAGCTGCAGTGCCAAAGCAAAAGTCAGTCCTAACAGTTCATGGCGTAAAAATGAGTAGAGAAATTTATGACACAAAGCCAAGGGAATGAAGGAATTAAGGTGGGGTGAGGTGTTATATAAAATTACTTGGATCTTTAGGGCAATACTCTGTATTATTTTAGCATTAATGGAGGCAGGGGAGGAAAAATTTGTAATCTCCTTAATATAGAATTAATTTAATCTTTTAGAAAGAATTCATCTTTTTTCAAAGATGTATTAACTTCGGTAAGTTGAGTGTTGTGGTGCGCATGCGCTGGTTTGATTCTTTGACTTGTGTTGATTCAAAGACACAGACCTACTAGAGAATGGACTTGAGGATATGGGGAGGGGCAAGGGTAAGCTGGGATAAAGTGAGAGAGTGGCATGGACATATATACACTACCAAACGTAAAATAGATAGCTAGTGGGAAGCAGCCACATAGCACAGGGAGATCAGCTTGGTGCTTTGTGACCACCTACAGGGGTGGGATAGGGAGGGTGGGAGGGAGGGAGATGCAAGAGGGAAGAGATATGGGAACATATGTATATGTATAACTGATTCACTTTGTTATAAAACAGAAACTAACACACCATTGTAAAGCAATTATACTCCAATAAAGATGTTAAAAACAAACAAACAAACAAAGTGAATAACGTTCCAAAATCACCATGCTTAGCAGCGCCTTCTTGTTAGAAGGAGTTAATAAGCTGTGATAAAGAGAAAATATTAATTATTCAGCATGCTTTTAATAGAACTGTTTTAACACCTAATGTCCTGTTTTTGATGAATATAAAACAGGAAACATTTTTATTGACAAATACATTAGGCACCTTCAGGTACTTCTTTCTTGGGATCTGCTTTTGAATTGAAATATAATCAAAAGAGCTCACTTAGAAG
The DNA here is from genome assembly GCF_028021215.1 of Eschrichtius robustus. Classification (NCBI taxonomy): domain Eukaryota; kingdom Metazoa; phylum Chordata; class Mammalia; order Artiodactyla; family Eschrichtiidae; genus Eschrichtius; species Eschrichtius robustus. The sequence continues at coordinate 113,374,779 of NC_090832.1, forward strand.
TCAGATTATTCAAGTTAATTGTTATTAATTTTCCCACATTCATATTTAAATGACTATCACAAAACAAGAGTACTGTTTTGCACGTTGAGTAAAATAGAATATGTTCTGAATGGAATTTACTATTATTAGAAGACGAAGTAAAATAATCTCGTATGAGATAGAACATAATGAAAAGAATGAGTATTTGAAATAGATAGCTACATCTGCTCTTCAGACATACTGAATTTACAAAATGATCATCAGCGAGTAGAATTATACCTTGTTTAAGAAGAGCAGTAAACAACTAAGATCTTACTGTCACAGCAGATGTAGTCCGAGCTGTCTAAACTTTCACCTTAGAGCAGAATAGTGATAGATGAGGCTGGTTTTAAGAAACATTTGGATTTCTTGTGACTCATAATCAGAGCCGGTTAACAGTCTCCATTAGAAAGTGTTATTTTTGACATTTTAAGATCTATGATGGTATCAAAACTGGAAATACCTTGCCCTTTACTGTCATATGGACAATAAAATGCTAGATAAAGGAGGGAAAAGGAGAAAATTCAAAGGAAGCAAAGGTTCATATTCAGATTTGGAATTTATAATGTCAAGCAACTTTTTCTGTCACCTACATCTCTCAATTCCAACCACAGATGCAGTGTTCAAAAGCAATATATAGAACTTGGAATTTCTGTCCGAGTTCTCACATCTACATGTTATTTGCTTGAAGAGACAACAATAACGTCTTTTCAGTTTAAATTAAACCAACTGTATATAAAAATTTAGAAAAGCAAAGTGAATTCCTTTCCTGAACTTAATTCATTGACAATTTTTGTACCTAGGTGGCCAGAAATTATATGCTTAAAAATACCATAGACCTGAAAATGTCAGTAATTGACTGCCCAAAAGAAAAGGAGTATAGAGAAGGGACACACTTGGAAAAGTTGTAGAGTCACAATAGGAACCTTGGTGATGAACCAGCTGTGAGTGTAAAAGAGCAAAGATGGCACAGTGTCCCCAAGGCTTCTTTTTCATTGAGGCAAATGATGAATGATAAAGTGGAGAAGATAGAAGGAAAGCCTCGTTTTAACGATTTTGGATGTGTTGATTTTTGTGGACTATTTAGGTGGAAGGTCATTCAGGAGTTGAGAAAATGAGGGTAGAACCCAAGAGAAAAGACTGAGTTGTATTTATCAGATTACTTAGAAGTGATTTCCTGTCTATGAGACACACCGGTCTATCTTGTTAAGGTTTCAGAGTCATTGAATAGGGTAGTGAATGAGATCTCCTGGAGAGAGCCTGTGGGCTGTGGGGAGAAGATGGTCAAGTGTGGATCCCTGGGAAAGCCATTAGCTGAGGAGGTCATCGGGAGGTGGGAAGAGGACCAGGAGAGAAAAAGGTCTGGGAAGTCAAGGGGGGATAGTGTTAAGAAGAGGGAAATGGTCAAAAGGATCAGATTCTGCAGAAAGTCAAATGAAATGACAAAATAAGTTGTGCTTCAAAGATTGGGGAAAACAGTTATCCTAATTATATCCTAAATTATGTCCCCTGCCCCAAAGGGTATTTCCAGCCAGCCATCATTAGAATGCCAAACCCTCTTGCAGATCACTTGACTGTTCTTACTATGATCTGAGCCCAGATGGACTTACAGAGTCAATGATGACATTGCTACCAGGATCATGGGCAGTGATTGAATTATGAACCTGGTGGCTACCTTTTCTTGTTGGTGTCCCAATATTAAGGAGTTTAAATCACAGCCTTTCATTTTAATTATCTATGTGTATTTTAAAGTGTATGTTCTAAATTGGACTTTGTATCCAAAGTATACAGAACCTAGTAGGATTGAATAGAATTAACATTAAGATCCTTAAGGTTATATGACATAACCATATTTGTAAAAACAGACTCAAGACATTCAGAAAGTATTTAACTCAATTATTAAAATAACTATTTATGCTTCTATGAATAAAGTGTAAATAAAGTATAATGCTGATTAAGTTACCATTTATTAAAACATCTATATCATTATAGTCTTAGAGATAAATCATTTTTTTAATCTTTGTTTTGTAATTATTTAGGTATTTCACCTCTTCAACTAAACTCTTAATTTCCCTGGTGAGAGGACTCTTCTGACTCATCTCTGAGTTTCCCACATTACTTTGCCTCCAGACCCAAAGTCTAAAATTAGAGATAAAGTGAAATGTTTCTCAATATATCAGCAAAATATCAACAAATATCATTTATCCGGTTTGATGAGATAAAATTTTGCTCCTGCCTCAATGAAAACAAATCACATTGTGTGTTTCACAGTTTTTCAAATTAGCTTCTTTAATTTTCTTGTTACAGCTTTGACTAGTGATTAGATTGGTTAGAGTGTGTTACTAATATGATCAACCTAGGGTTTGAGTTCTTTGTGGGGCTTTTAGCTCTTTTTCTCAGAGCCACAGATTCAGTCTTAACCTTGGCCACATTTGCAGCTGTGGAATATTGGTTAAAAATAAAGGGGCAGTGGGTAGACAGAAGTGGAAAAACTATTTACAAATCCATTTACATACCTGGAAAGTGAGTTCAAAGAACATATCTATTCGGTCTGGATCAGTAGCATGTTTGCTCTTAAGTCACAGCACATTTTTTTGTGTGCTGCCTGAGACCTGAATCCCCTGTATTGATGATCCTCCAATATTGACCTGTTAGCATCTGCTCGCTGTGTACCTTCCTGCATGCTGTTACCAGCAGGGTGCTCAGAAATACAGTCAGCCCACACTTAAGGAATATAAGGCTGTCTCATGTTTTAAACCATGACTTTTAAAAAGACATGTTTATTTCAAAGGCTTATGCCTTTAAACCAAAATAGTCATCTCCATTCTGTATGGGAAAGAGCATATATAGGCAATCTAAAAATCCAAGATACTGTAATGTTTCTTGATTCGGTTACAAATAACTTTTCATGCTCAATTATTTTAAGAAAATTATTTTATAAATGAAACAAATTAATAGGTAGAATGCAAAATTTTTTCATTAAAAATAATGTTAAGGTAGTGTATATAAACTAACTAAAAAATTGAATAAGTATGGGAATACAGAGATTGAACATATTATAGTTACTCAGTTTGTTATATTATTGGTACTATGAAGGCCTTTTACTATCAAAGGAAGACAATATATCAAGTCATTCAGGTTGTGGCTTTAGTCAAATCTAAAAGTTGAAATCTAACCACTGAACTAAAGTTTTATTGTATTTATATTTGCAAGTAGTTAGAAGAAAAAAAAAATAATTATTTTAACTAGTTAAGCATCCTTACTTTAAAGGATGAAAAATTATTTGAAGTCAGAATCTTTATTATCTTCCTATTTTCCTGAAATCAGTGTATCAACTTGCTAAATATTATTAAACTTACTAAAACAATAGAAGTTAATTAATATTACTGCAAATGTATTTAAAATGGAAAAAAAATAACTATTTTCTTGACAATTACTCTGCTAAAAAGGTTCATAACTTACACATGATTTAGTTCTAGTATTGCTGGAAAAACATTTGTAGTTATTACTTCAAAAAAATTAAAACAAACGTATTTTCTGGAATTAGAAAAGATAAAAAAAAGGGAAAAGAAAATGTTAATTTGTTTGATATTATAACCAGTCAAGAGGAAATCGTTTTCCTTTGCACTAGAGTGTAAGCTTCATGTCTGCTTTGATCTCTGCATTACCATCTGCACCAAGAGCAGTGCTTATGTACAAGTAATTAATAAGGATTGGTAAATGAATGAAAATGAATCTGATAATCTGGGAACAATATCGTATTTATAAATCAACATAATTGTGCCACACAAAGAAAAGGAACATGTAAACCGAGACTAATAAACTCTTTGACATTGTTCTGATCAGCTCTGGTCCCTTTTCCAGTCTGTACAATAACCAAAGCCGCGTGCCCTCACAGCACGGTCTTGAGGTCCCCATGCTCTCCTCCCTTTCATTGTTAATGTACAGGGGTCAAATTTCAACCAAGGGAAGGTGTGTGTAGATCAACACAAAGATAATAACCAACCGTGTATGAATAATTACTTGTAAGAATAATTACTTGAACTTCAAGTTCTCCTGAGTGTGAGAACAATATCCTTCGGGAACAATAAGATATTGTTAAAATAATAATGGGACTGTGCCTAAGATTTTGTATATATCTACGTATAAAGTTTACTTTTAAAAATCAAAAATATAAAAGGTTTAAGGTAGTCTGATGGTTCCATTCTGTAACTAGTTGATCTGAATTCAAAAGTTATAAAACAAAGCAACTTAAAAAATAGCCACCTTGTGTGGAGGACTAGAAATCAAGAAGACTGCAGCCAAGATGAACTCCTTCAGGAGAATACTTCAGCTGATGTTTCCGCAGTTTTTTATATTCTGAGTTAGATTTGCTGCATTTATTCATGGATACTCCATCTGTTCAGTGTGGAGGGAGCCTGGAAGAATATATTTATGGGTGGCCTCTCGCTCTGATCCGACAAGTCACTGAAGCAGGAAAATACTAAGATCCTGCCCAAATTCAGAAGGGCTTGTGAGATACTGTTTACAAAATCAAGTTCAAGATTCTGTTTTCAAGAACCTGGGTCAAGCCTTTAAGTTTTGGACAAATCAGGCATAAATATTTTTTTTTTTTCTCAAACTAAACATTATGACTTGGTTAGATGCAAAATATTTCAGTTGAGAAAACCAATATCTAGGCCATTTAAAAACT